>NC_134411.1:55982338-56296156 GCF_038048845.1 Mixophyes fleayi | reverse complement strand
TGAACAGTAATGAAGTAGTTATTCAAATAACCTATGTTTCCAATCCAGAGATTTTCAACAAAGATTTGCACAGACTTCTTTGACTTGTCCATTGCATCCAGGAGACTCAAAAGGATCAGGATATGCCTAAATACTTTCTCAGCCAATTGTTATATTATAGGTGTAAAATATAGTACCACCTTCTTTTGTTGAAACACAAAGTACATCTCTGGTCTGTTTAAGATCAGAGTTTTCAGCATAGAAAAAGAGTGGAAGCTTATTATTTTGTAAATAAACAATGATCCAATTTTATTCGTTAAGTGTCTTTTGCTTACGGAATTTTTTTATGACTTTATTAACCTATATAACACCAAAGCCCTGTTTTCCCTGTGTATCAGGTTGTGTCTTGGTTCTGTTTTCGGTATATGTTTTCGAAAGAGGTTATGTCGTACATAACTGTTATTTCTTTGGGGCCTTATCACATTATATCCCGGATGCGAGGTCTGACCCTATTGGTTGGCCTCTTCTCCATTGGCTTTTAAACAACAGCTTTACTTAAGTGTATAATGCTAATATGTAAATTTGTTCAATGAAATCACACACATACCAGTTTTTATTTTAACAAAAATATTTTAATTTATAAACTAAAACTATGAACAAATGTTAAGTAAGAAACACTAAAAAAGGTATTTAACAATTTTTTAATATATTTTATTTATTTTTTTACATTTTTTTGCTTTTTTTTTTTATGCTTTTTATATTTTTTTTCTTGCTTTTTTAATTCACACAGAAGCCTCTGGCTGTGCCTTGGAGGACCCATCGACTCCTCATCAGCTGCAAAAAATGAAAGACAACAATTTAGAAAATGCACTCTTAATACATTAATGTGGTGAAATGCTAGCTGTCGGTTCTTGTACCTTTGCATTTTGTAAGCTCGGTATAGTGCATAAATGAATGTTACCCAAAATACATAAACACTGGCCCCATTCATTAAATTTTGATAAATGTAGGAGTACATAACATATACTGAAAACAGAACCAAGACACAACATGATACAAAGACAGGTGACAGGGTAAAGCAAATCAGATTATCTCTAACAGATAGTGAAAGGGATGGTAGAAATCAGCAAGAAGAAGGCCTAAGCTTAAGAAAACAGGGAAAACAGGCCTATAGAAGAAGGCCAAGAGGTTGAAGGAACTGTAGAAGGAGCACACAACAAAAGAGGGCCATGCGCATGAGAGCTTACAACCTAAAGGGAGGGGGGAGACACAAGTAATACGAAGTATATAGTATTATATTGTTTTGGTGTATACATTAACTTTCTGCAAAATTTTGCCAAGGAGAATCTCACCCTCTAGGGTGCATTTTTAAAGCCTGCCAGCTGAGTTGGCCTGCGTACAAGACAAGAATTGGTGGGAGGACATTTTTCCCATTGTGGGAACTTAGGATGCCTTGTACTGTGAGTGGGCAGTGAAAACTGTTTGTCATGTTCTACCCAAAAAATCAAAAAATCATATCTTGGAAAAAAAAACAAAAACACAACTAAAGTATAATACTTTCCTCAACCAGCACTTGTGGTTGCTGAGAGGTGGATTCTGGTTGGCTCTGGAATAGCAGAGGTGATGCTGCCAGGTCAGCGGACTGCGGCGAATCCTCCACCACCGCTGCCTCCACCTGTAGCTGTTGGCTAACACCTGGCGCCTCCGGTGTGACCACCTGTTGATGTTGGCGGTGGTGTTTGGAGCTGCGTTGGCATCCTGTTGGAGACCATGAAGTGTTATCTTATGTGTATTTTTGTAATGTATTCACCATACACAGCGAATACATACATACATGCAGCGAATGGTAGCTTTGAATGCTAAAATGGTACTCATGTCAATAACAAAAATGTACACTAAAATTGTGAACATATATATAATAGGAAATAATCAGAATAATAGCAAATAAGACTAACATTATTCATACGTTTAGTATGAGAATGGTCAGAAAATAGGCCTTTTCTGTCCATATTTCCTGTGAGAAGAAAAAATTACATTGCCATATTATATATTGTTTGAGCGCGACTTACTAGCAAGAATTTCAGCCCTCAAATCTGCAAGAAGGTCGGGCTGCCGTCTCCGCAGATCACTCCATCGGCGTTGCATCTGCACGATGGAGCGGCGGGTACCAACCTGCATACGCAGACGCCTGCGCACGGCTCTGTATGCCTGCAGTTTGTCATCATGTCCCACGTACCTCCCTGCGGGCTCAAAACAATGGTCCATTGTTGCTGTCAACACCTGCAGTTCGGTACGTGAGAATACTGCAGACCTCATTTTCTTTTAGAAATGACAGTTTAATATCCTGCTTACCGATTGGTTCTCAGTGCACGTCGGTGCGTCTGCACGTCCATCGCGGAACCTGTACTAAGATGGCTGACTGACCTGTCAATCACTGCTCCACCGTGCATAGCGTTCTGGCGCGTACGCAACTGAACGCACCACTATAAAATCGCATACAGCATGCGATAGTTCGCCCTGACAATTTCCGCATGGCTTTTCAAAGTTGTTGCTGTCAGCAAATGGTTGATATTGGTGGATATTGAGGTAAGTAACATGGGCCTAGACCTGCTACCTGACATAGATAACGTCGTAGGAAATGGAATAATTGCACTTTCTTTTTTCCTTTTTTAGATTGCAAACACTACTGTGGCTAAAAAACAGGAGAACCTTGCTACATTTTGGGGTAAGTAACATGGGCCTAGGTCTGCTGGTTTTTGGTCTAGTGATGGAATAAACTTCTTTTATTTCCATTTGTAGACATGTCTGAACAAGACTCCAATGAGCCATCCGGCTCATCATCTGCTGCACGCCAGCCCAATTTCACAAAAAATGAAATCAAAATTTTGGTCGAATTGGCTGTTGATAGGCTCCACTACACTCTGCGTCCACTCTCTGCACCATCAAAAACAAGAATATGGGAAGAAATTACAAATGAAGTCAATGCCATGGCTCCAATCAGACGCAAGGTTAATGAGGTCCCGAAAAGGTAAATATTTAAGCGTACAAAAATTGGTTAAATGTGTCCAGATTTTGGGGATAATATTATCCTGCTAATGTGTCTATTTTGCACACAGGTGGCAAGACTTTAAACGCCGCCTAAAAGATAAAATTTCTGAACATAGAAGACATGCCAGAATGACAGGTGGTGGACCTCCAGCAACGCTGGAATTGACTGCATTGGAGACCAGAGCATTGGCCTGTTTGGATGCGGAGATGGTTCAAGGTGTGGGCCGCATTGACACCGGACGTAGCCCACCCGCCAGCGAGCCTATCACAGCTACAGGTATATACACACACATATATCTACTATATAAATGCCTAGTGGCGTGTGTGAAAAAAAACCAAAAACCAAGCTGCAGCGCCACCTGCTGGGCAGAGTTATACACTGACCTATATATTTATTGAAGGAGAAGTGACAGTTGGGAGTGGTTTCTTGTTGCCGGGGGTGACAGTGGGGAGTTTTTAACACCTATAGTAGCTTGATGAAGGATGTGGCGATGAAGATGAAGGATGAGGTGATGGAGAAAAATGATGAGGTGGTGACATGTAGACAAAACCACGTTAAAAAAGGGCGCTTGCATCGGGAAGTAACGCTCTTCCCCTGAGGAGGCCTGGGCTAGGCCCAAATGCATGACAAGAACCTTTTTAACACCTTAAGTAGCTTGATTTCATTAGAATGCATGAGTATCATGCACGGGTTAACTTGTATATATATATATATATATATATATATATATATAAATTCACACAAATTTCCTAAGGACGGCATTATTTTTTTTTTTTTTTCCCCTTGTAGGGCCCAATACAGCCAAAGACATTTCAGAGGATGAGCTGGTGGAGGAGCCACGTGATGTGGAAGAGCATCAGATGAGTGAGGAGGCAGAAGTCAGTGAACGGGAATCACTGCACGCATGCTATCACAGTATTAGAGACACAAATGCCACTATTTAGTCCAATACCACAGATATTGCCACAGCCCTCACCCATATGGAGCACACTTTACACAGTAGCCTCACCCGTATAGAGAGCACTATGGACTTTAACCTTTCATCTATCAACACTACCCTTACCCGTATCACTGACCTTATTGCAGTGTATATCACCAATCCCCAATTACGCATATAACAGGAATCTTCTCCTACTTCTTTCTCTCCATCTCTTAGTCCCATGTATCAATCATACTACACTTCACCTGATTATCGTTCCACAAGTAGGCTTATCGCGTGCACCCGTCTTCACATATTGAACAACTCGACTCTCAAGGTTCTATTGGTTCTAGTCTAAGACCCCAAATGCATCGCCATCATTTCCAAAGCTACCCATATGTTGACATTGACCCATATTCGCATTCTAATCAGCAATACAACTATTATTTACCTCCACCTGGCCCTTCTGCCCCATCTGCCCCATCTGCCATCTCTGCCCCATCTGCCCCTTCTGCCATCTCTGCCCCTTCTGCCCTATCTGCCCCTTCTGCCATCGCTGCTCCATCTGCCCCTTCTGCCATCTCTGCCCCTTCTGACCCATCTGCCCCTTCTGCAATCGCTGCTCCATCTGCCCCATGTGCCATCTCTGCCCCTTCTGCCATCTCTGCCCCATCTGCCATATCTGCCCTTCTGCCCCATCTGCCCCTTCTGCCATCTCTGCCCCATCTGCCCCTTCTGCCATCTCTGCCCCATCTGCCCCTTCTGCCATCGCTGCTCCATCTGCCCCTTCTGCCATCTCTGCCCCTTCTGCCACCCGTGCACCCCGTGCCCCCGTGCACCCCGTGCCACACAATCGTCAGCTGCTGCACAGTCACTCACTGCTGCTCCACTGGCCTCTGCTTCCTCCCCACTGTTGCCTTCTATACAGGCCCACCGCTCCCATTAGGCAAGGTTAGGCACTTGCCTAGGGCGCCGGGCTCTGGAGGGTGCCACAAAAATGTAAATTACTTTAAAACTGTGCGGCGACCGCTGACCATACCTGTCATGGCTGCCGCACAGCATTCAGATGCACGGAGGAGGGGGGAGAGGCTATTGCTCACCACCGCCGCCTCTCTGCTCCGTCTCCTCCCCTCCACTCACTAGTGTCAGTGAGTGGAGGGGAGGAGACGGAGCAGAGAGGCGGCGGTGGTGTGACAAGGTAAGAAAAGACGGGGTGAGGGGGGAGGAGGGCGCCGATTTTTGCGGGGGGGGGGGGCGATTTTTTCAAAATACCTAGGGCGTCATGGACCCTAGCACCGGCCCTGCTTCTATATCACGGGTTACCAGAAGCCAGACTCATCCTTGATGCGATGCAACCATTATACCAGCAAAGAGGCCCCGTAAAAAAAAAAAATTGTTTGTTTGATGTGTTCTTGTTGTGTAAATAAATTGTATAATTATAAACTTATTAGCTATGTATGTTGTATTTTTTAAAAACATTACAAAAACACTTACAAGAGAAGTAGGTGTCCAGGACATATTGCTTGAAAGACACAGCGTCAACTGATTCTGGAGGGCTGGGCTCAGCATCTAACACCTCCTGGACAGCAACCTCAGCCTCCTCCACCCAAGGAACCCCACTCCTAATGGCGATGTTATGGAACACCACGCACAGAGCTATGATATCACACACAGTGGATGGAGCATACATTAGAGCACCACCAGACCGATCTAGGCACCGGAATCTGGCCTTTAGAAGACCAAATGCCCACTCCACAACCGATCTAGTGGCTGTATGTGCGGAGTTGTATGCCATCTCCTGCTCCGTATGTGGGTTTAATAGAGGAGTGAGGAGCCAAGGGCGAAAATGGTATGCGTTATCTCCTACAAGGGGTGACAAGAATGAAAAAGTTTAAAAATATGAGCGAGTGTCATAATTGTAGACACAAATAACTATATCTATGGCAACAAGACAGGCAACATGGATGACAAATAATGGCAAAAGAAGCAATTAGACACAGATATGACTTCAGAGAAGCTTACATAACATATTCAATGTATTTGTAACCAAGGTTTAATTTTATAAAAAACTTTTCATATGGGCAGCTATCCAGGTAGGATTTTTAGGTAAATATCACAATTAAATGTACCTTTCAATGATATTGCAATGTGCCTTTGTAATATATCTACTTAGCTACCAAAATTAAGACATTAGTATTTCCACTTTAAACTACTACATACATGATATGTTTGTTAAATAATAAAAATACCTAATAGCCACGCGTCACCATTCGGCCTTGCACCACCTTGCCTCAGTTGCAATCTTTGCCACATCCCTGATTGGCGGAAGGCAAAGGAGTCATGTGTACACCCTGGCCACATAGCTACCAGGTTACGAATCTGGAGAGAGCCGTCACATATGGCTTGGACATTTATAGAATGTAAATGCTTGCGATTTAAAAAATTAGCAGCATTCCCACCGGAGGGGACCAAGGCTACATGAGTCCCATCGACTGCCCCTATGACGTGTGGGAAACCGGCTATGTGGGAAAACTGCCGTTTTATCGGCACCAGGGACTCCTCTTCGAGTGGCAGATGTATGAATTGCCTTAGACGCGACACAAACGCTCCCAGAACAACCTTTAGCACACGACTGAAGGACTTCTGGGACATCCCTGAAGCGACTCCCACAGTGGTCTGAAATGACCCTGTTGCGCAAAAGTGCAATACCGCCAACAGTTTAGTCAATGGCGGTATTGCTGTTGGGCTGTTGCGCTTGGGCTCCAGGTCAATCTGCACTAAGCGTAGGGTGTCCAGGATGACACTAGGCGGGAGACGATAACGACGCACCACCTCAGCTTTAGACATGCCAAAGAGGCTGACACGTGGCCTGAACACACGCTCCCTGGGTCGGCAACGATGGGTTACTTGCTGATTTTGGGGGCGGCGATGCTGGTTGTCCTCCTGTGCTGCCACATGTGCCTCGGCCATTTCTAAGAAACGCTATATTTGAAAAGAGAAGGATGTAAAAAAAATACAATTAACTCATAGCTTGGAAAATGTCACTCCTATTTGCACAGCAAACATTTACAATATCCTTACACCAACAAGTGGGTTGGCCAAACTCATAATGTGGCTAAAAAAACAAAACAAAAATTGTCAGAGGGTGAATAAGAAGTTATGGCATCTGCTTCTATGCTATGTCAGGTTGCAGACCTAGACCCATGTTACTTACCTCAAAATGGAGCAGGATAATCTTGTTCACTTGCAAACAATTGTCAATGGAAAACTAAAAAAGAAAAAATAAAGTAAACAAAAGATACAAATAATCTAAAAAGTACTACACAGCCCAATACAAGAAAACTATTATCTGTAACTATTATCTGAAACAAAGTATAACACCCAAAATAACAAAAAAGTCCCAGACAAATCAAACAATAAAACAATAAAATGTTAAAACAAATCAACCAAAGAAACAATAGTAATATCTTAAAAGATATCATGTAAACATACCAGTAAATGAATCAGCAGTGAACAGGGCACATCATCTACGCAGAGCTTTATAGCAGTGGTTAATTAGCAAAGAGTATGCAGGTGAGGGTCTGCATGCGTCATGATCACAAGGGCAGTCCTTTGTGTGTGCTCGTGGTTCAGATATGAGAGATAAACTAGACCCTTGGCAGGCGCATAGCGTACGCCACAACAAACGCGATCGCCTGTGTTCGCACCAGTATGACTTGGACGTAGTTAGACGGGAACGCCCCTATGTGAAATTGACTACGTCACCATGCCCCAGAACCTCCCTGTTCCCGCCCAGAACTCGTAGCTCGTCGCAAATGGGTTTTGTGATCGCGCCCGTACAGTTTTTGCGTTTGCGAAGAAAGTAAACAGGCTCGGCAACCGAGCATGCGCACTAAACTTTTGCATTCGATACGCACTGAAAAGGGACATACGTTCCTTGATGACTCAGGCCCAGGATGTTTCCCCGTTTACCAAACATTGATTTACATGCATTACAAAGCCACTACTAATATTTACACTTAGCTATAAAATTCTTAAAATCCTTGCTGTGATTTCCTGGATCTTATTTCAGAGGCAGGAGACCTACTAGCAAGTCAAAAGGTCTGACTGGCATGAATACTTCAGTCAGTCGCCGAATACACATTCCCACAACAAAAAAGCAAAATAAGCCACTTCCCCACATCACAATACACCAAAGAATTGATAAACAAAGGCTCATTGTATCAGATATAATGTATTTCCTATATCATAATATACACAATATCAAAAATAAGTGCACGTGCAATTACATAAATAAGTGCCCTGCGCTATTTGCTTTAAATACATTTTTACAAAAAGTTAATTAATAGTGATCCAGTCACAGATATACCATTAAGTCCATAAATATTGGGACATCGACACAATTCTCATATTTTGGCCTCTATACACCACCACAATGGATTTGAAATGAAACTAACAAGATGTGATTTAACTGCAGACTTTCAGCTTTAATTTGAGGATATTTACATCCAAATCAGGTGAATGGTGTAGGAATTACAGTGGCTGGATGTAATGGAATTTGTGTCTGCCTGTGCAACCCGTGCTCAACACAAGATCCCTTGTCAAGCACCCTTTGGTCCTTTTCTTCCTTTTTCCTATTTCTTTGAGACCATGGACTCACATTGCTATGTATTATATAGAGCCCTGGGGGTATGAATACACATATTAGCCTGGTTTAGCGCAGGCAAAACAGAGGTGTGCAGTCTAACGGGTCCCCCGGTCTTCCTCAAGAACCGCCGCAAGGCAGGATGGACTTTTGCAGCCGGGAACACGCAGGCCGCGGCCCTCTGATCAGCCACTAGACGTAATACAGTGGAGATAAAGGGAAATCTGAAAGCCAGTCAGCTAGCTGAGGACTGGTACACTAGCAGAGGTAAGGTACAAAATCACTATACAGAAGGGAAGTTCAATAACAGGCCGCGATTCTGGTACACAGGCAATAGTGCAGAACAAAATCAGGATCCAAGGAGAGAGTCGTAAAAACAAGCAAGGAATGGTACATGAGGGGTTAACAGGCAGAAACACTCTCCAAGAAGGAATCATTAGGAAAGTCAAGCTCCACAGCAATACAGCTAAACAGGGAGTCAGTCTGGGTATGAATAGCTGCAATGTCAGAGTGAGTTTTATATACTTTGCAGGTTTGAATTTGCTACTTCCCAGCCACGATCATGTGACCACCCAAACCAGGAATTGCTGACCTCTACATAGAGGCAGTACAGGAGTTTGGAGCAGGTAAGTTTTGTGACAATCACTGATCTGCCTCCTAGTAAAAAATACATCACAATATATGTAGTTGTTAATTGTTTCTCTAAAATGGCCCATTTCATCCCACTGATTGGTTTCCCTTCTGCCTTGACCCTTGCTAAAATCTTTGTCAAAGAAATTTTTTGTCTACAGGGATGCCCCCAAGAGATCATTTCGGACCATGGTGTTCAATTAATTTCTAAATTTTGGAGATCACTTTGTAAATGTCTTAATATCCGCTTCAACTTTTATTTGCATCCCCACTCTAATTGTTAAATTAAGATCCAGCTCATTCTGGTATCCTGTACCCGTTACTATTCAGCATATCCTGCTATCCAGCACTATATGCTTCTGTATCCATTACTCTACAAAATATCCTTAAATCCTGGCCTTCCAATTCTGGTCTCTTCTTGTTCCCTCCACACACTCTACCTGTCCAATTCAATCCACCTCTATTGTCTGCATTTACTACCCTAATCCTCTTAGTGTTAACTCTCACAAGTTTGGCTCTCTCTACATCCTCTTTAAACTGTTTTCTATGTTCTAGTTGTGTCTTCTTATTAAGTTGATTTCTATTTAGTCTCTTTTGATGATTTTTATTGATTACTTATCTGTATCTTTTTAAGTTTATGTTTTGGAGATCCTGAGACGCTGCGGATTCTTTCTAGACAGAAGATATAACAAAGGTTTATCAGGTAGAAATGAACCAGCAGAAAATATTTGTGACAGGATGGACCTTCACTTCCTCGCTGTTGTGTTGCTGCGATCCGGCTGGGCTTGCCTTGCCAATGTCCGATTTCTTTATCCCAATTGCACCCCTCTAAATGCCGAAGGAAGAGCTCTTCTGCCACTTCAAGGCTCCTTCAACTGCACTTTCTGTGTAACTCTCACTGAGCGTGTACCACCTTGCTGGGCACCTGGGCTGGTATCCCTGACCTCTTGCTTCAGATCAGGGTTGCTGTGCATGGCTCCCCCTAGCCTATCACACTAGCCAGAGCTGTAGGGTAGCTGGCAGAGCGTTGTTATTAGAAGCTGGGTTTCAATCTCAGAACAGCCAGATAATGGATTAGATTGGTCTAATCCAGGGTTGTCCAACCCGTGGCCCAAGGGCCGCATGCGGCCCAGCACGCCTGTAAATGCCTGTCACTTTTTTTCTCATATATATGTTAACTATGTTTTCTATGGTTTTTTGGATGATCAGCTATCGTTATTGTTAGTGTATCTTATGTGCGGCCCAAACCAACTCGTCGTCTTCCAATGTGGCGCAGGGAAGCTAAAAGGTTGGACACCCCTGGTCTAATCTGTAGGTCACAGGAATTACAGCATGTAAGTAGGCGTCATCAATAAGCAGTGCTATTTATTAGCTCAAGAAGTTCTTACAAGGAGCCGGCCACAAGAATGAAAAAATATAAGAGGAGGAATAAAAAAAGGCAGAGGACTAGAATAAATTTACTCAAGGCAATGCAATCTGTGTTATGGTTGGACCCTATTAAGCATTTCTAAATGGGCAACATGGAGGCTGGCAAAAGTGAAGTACGGATGAATCATGGTTCCCAGATTATATGTTTTCATTTTTCACAAAACCAAGAATGACATATAATTGTCCCATTTTATTTAAAGATATTGTAAACAATTGGAATAAAACAAAATTCTTAAGGTCTTTCCCCTTTATAGAGTATCATTTCTTATATAGCCTATAATATTTTGAATTGAGTATGTGTTTTGACAAATATTACACTAGATCAGTAGCTTTTCCCAGATGAGTTTTCCATTTTTTACAAGAGAGTCCCTATAGACGAACGCAATTAAATAGTGACAGTGTTTGCATTTGAGCTTACACTTATCTTGAAGGGGTTAACTGAGGTTCCAGGCCCGACCAATGAATGTCTCATGGGAGGGTCTTGGGTTTCTTTACAGGTCATCTCATTTTATGGTTGCCTCATTTTGCTTAGAAAGATCCTGAAGAGCTGTACCAGAAATAAGGCGCAGTATTATTCACTCCACTTTTAATTTTAATTTTTGTTTCTTATTTGTTTTATTTATACCCTTTCCTTTCTCTCTCATTTTCTTTTCTTCATTGTCTATCCTTATCTGCTCCTTTCCTTCTCCCTTCCCAATATTCCTCCAGTTTTTCCCATCTTCTGCTCCCTGTTTCACTGCAACACCTCTGTCATCTGCTTAGTAGATTTAATCAGTTAGTTTTCTCCCTCCAAAGGCCCCTGTCTGCCCCTATCTCTGCCCTTTCCCTTCCTGGCCCTCAATTTATTTTATTTTAATCCCCCACCCTTCCTCCCCAGCCCTGTGTTCCGTGTTCTGCCCTTTCTCAGGCAGTTAGCACCCCTTTCATTTCTTTATACATTTCTTTGTCCCCCCTTTCTCCTTCATTATATCTTTCCGGTTGTCTTTCCTATTACCCCCACCCCCCTTTCACCACCATATTCCCCTTTTTTATTTTTTATTCCTCCCCTCGGCTTCATTTCACCCCCCTTTTTCGTCAGCTGCCCCCCCGCCTCCATTTTTCTCAAACGCGCATTTTTATGTATAACCCTTCCCCCCACTCAACATTTTTCCGCTGAAGCTGCACTTCCTCTTTTTTCTGGCGTGGCTGTGCGATGACCTCTAACGGCCACCTCCACACAGCTGCTCCCTCTCAACCACAGGTCCCCAGAGCGAACAGCTTCACTGCTCAGCTCCCGGGGACTATGCAGTTCTCCCCTTCAGACTGTGTGCAGCGGAGGGGGGATCCTCATCCCCTCTCCCCACTCACCCTGCAGGTCATACCCCTTTCTTCTCCCCACATCAGCAAATATAATATACCTTAGGGAAAATGTTTAATATAATGAAAAAAAATGATAATAATAAAACTAAATTAAATAAATAAAATAAAAAAATAAATAAAAAATCGTATATATTGTATTTGTGTATGCATGTGCATGTATAGGCACATATGTATGCACGTGTATATATTAAAATAAATGATGCAATGAAAGAAATCAAATAAATATTAAGAATAAATTATATAATAAAGTATATAAAAAGAAAAAAGTCTATGTATGTGTGTAAAGGTATGTATATGCACGTATGTATGTATGTATGTATGTATGTATGTATGCGTATACCATGTATGTATGTATATATGTGTATGCATATGTGTATTTATGTATAGGTGTATATATATGTGCGTATATTTATATATGTATGTGTGTATGTATATATATATATATATATAAATAGATAGATATGCGTGCATATATATGTGTGTTGCTTGTGTGTATATGTATATATGTATGTATATGTGTATAGTTAAATACAACACAGTTTGCCCCCTGTGTTCCCACCCCTATGCTGCCCCACATTGCCCATATATATAGTCACATTGGGGGTGTGCCCCCTCCTCCAGCTTCACACACACATGTCCCCCCTTTTTGCCATGAAACCCCCCCCCACACACACACACCCTTCTAGGTTTCCTCCAGCACCTGCAACCCTCCCCTCACACACCTAGGGGACTTGTGAACCCCCTTACAACGGTTTTACAGCCCCGCCTCCAGTTAGCTACCTGCACTCTGCATCGTGTCTGGTTTTAACCACTGTGTCCACTCTAGTACCACAGATTCCAGTGGGAAAGGATGTTTTTCGGACACCGCACTAGGGCGTCACAGAGGCTTGAGTGGTGCAGACGCTGAGGATCAACGCCCTACATTATGTTTTAGAGAAGTTGGAGGAACCCATGGAAGCTGAATTGACGAAGTGCTCCCAGTGAATATGGTGCACCCTCTATATTGCCGCAGTATACATGCCAGGCCTTATTTCAATCACCTTTAGCAACTCTTCTGTTTTCTGTCGGAGTCCCCATGTATGGGGGAGGTTAGGACACACTTGGGATGTTGGTAGCATAATGGCGAGTGAAGCTAATGCTGCCACACAGTTCGACACACAGGGTTGGGACAGGGTTAAGTTGACTATGACAGCAGCACAGTGGCCTAGTGGTTAGCACTTGTGCTTCGCAGCACTGGGGTCATGAGTTTGATTCCCGACCATGGCCTTATCTGTGTGGAGTTTGTATGTTCTCCCTGTGTTTGCGTGGGTTTCCTCCGGGTGCTCCGGTTTCCTCCCACACTCCAAAAACATACTGGTAGATTAATTGGCTGCTATCAAAAATTGACCCTAGTCTCTACCTCTCTGTCTGAATGTATATGTCTATGTGTGTGTGTGTGTGTGTGTGTGTGTGTCTATATTAGGGAATTTAGACTGTAAGCTCCAATGGGGCAGGGACTGATGTGAATGAGTTCTCTGTACAGCGCTGCGGAATTAGTGGCGCTATATAAATAAATGATGATGATGATGATGATGAATGGAGATAACATAGTGACGACTTATGAGCCCTATCAAGTTGGCTGCCAGGATTTTAAATCTTCACAGGCCTTCATAGTACCCAGGACTTACGGCAGGCTAGAACATGCGTAGTTATCACCATATGGGAAGCAAAGGTTTTTGTTGAAGCGGAATTAGTATGATGTCCGTATGACAACCGCTTTGAGTAAGCTCTGTAGACAATCCTGGCTATCAACGGGTTTTTAGAGTTACAGAAATAAGGTTAGCAATGATGAGTCCGATCTGAGTCACTATGCTTACTGCCATTGGGTTTCCCACATATAAGAGTTTTGGCACGTATCATCATGGGGTAAATGAGATTTTGTCCATAATACATCTACATATACCCTTATACCGTCATGATTCAGCAAAAACGGGTTTGATTTGGCAGAGTAATAGTCTCATTTACAGAAATGTTTTTTCATCATTTACTGTTACAAATACTATATTTTTTCCTTAGGTATATTTTATAGCTACACTTACATGTATATCTAGATTAAGCCAGTGATATGCACATTTAAACATTATTCTATTATGAACAGAATTGCTAAAAATGGTAAACCATGGCACATCCTGACCCTATTTTTTGCAAGGTATCAGCAGCGAGATCATTCCGGACTATTATTTGTTGCACTCTATACATTATACTTTTCCTCTACACTTTCTGAAACACTGTTATTCGCGTGCCACAGGGCACACATCTCTTAACCTTTGCTTACTTGTGTAATAGGCATACGTATCCCCTTGTGTACATATACATTTATATATATATATATATTATTAAATAAGCTTCAAGGAGATGTTGGTCTAGAGAGTGCCAACAGACACAGTCCCCTTGAATGGCTCTATGGCAGAGACAATAGCAATGACCACAAATCAGAGGTCTGTGAAGTACCGTTTGGGTAACGGGCTTCGGTGGCCATATTTTACCTGCAGACTTGACCATATGTCTGGTGGATCTTGCACGAAATATACAGCCTTCAGTTACTAGGGGTGACACACACTTGAATTCCCCCCTTGACTATCTCCAAGTGGAGAAACCTTTTCACCATCTAGTGATGGTTTTCTGTTTATCTCACAAAGAACTCAGTACCCATTCAAATATAGATAGGGCAGCTACCGCTGTGGCTTCAGGCCCTGTACAGTTATAATTAAGAAAGTCTGATCAGATACAAGGCCTCTCAGACGACACACATTAATTAGTACAGTTTGCTCACTAGGCACATACTACTCAGCAGCACACAGATTATACTTAACACTGGAAGGTTCTTGACATACCATGTTTGTAATGAAGTTAAAGCTACATCCCTCCTTCAAGCTGATCCGTCCATAGGTCAGGCAGTCTTTCGTACAGTGGGTAGCTAGCAATCCTCTAGGGGCTGTCACATGTCTATTTCACATGGAGCTAACAGGAATACAGTTAACACGTAGAATTAACAATTTTAAAACAGACCACGTAGAGGTTGCTAGATCCACATGGGCCCAAAGCATAGACTGATATTTGCCCTCTATCATTAACGAAACAGGGCAATGGGACAAGATCTCCCTATTCCCCTTTGTTTTTAATACATTTAAGCAGTTCACCAATCACAAAGTATGCAATTTCATGCATCATTTAAGAACTTTAAGGATTTTTGGTTTATACCCATCACAAAAGGGCACCAATTCCTTTAGGATTCGAAAGGCAAGTCCACAGCCTTGTCAGGATCATCTGTGAATATCATAAAGGCGTTAATCAGCGGGAAGTCAGCAGCCTACAAGACATACATTAGGCCTAATGTTTGAGTAACATGTGGGTTGTTTTATTCTGATTGTCTTTGCCTTGTTCCTTCTTTCTCCTCCGCTCGTCGCTTTTACGTGATGACATGAAGGGATGTTTCCAATTTTTTCCCTGGATCAAGGCCTGATTAGTGGTGAGCCTCCAGGGTTTAATTCAGGTTTTTACCTTCATTTGAGTGACCTTTACCCCCCCCCAAGCCCCACTACATCCCCACCCTTTTCTCCATTCAAGCTATTCTCCATCCTTACCATACTATACGCTTTACGTCACCCTACCTAAAAGCACTGTGGTGCATTATGGTTAACTCTTAATGTCTATGTTCCGATGCATAACACATTATCTATCCCCGCAGGTTTTACTTCGGGTGCTAAAAGCATTTGGATCATCGGTCCTTCGTATATAATCTGGGCAGTCAAGCAGGTGAGGGTTAAGACAAGGTTTGATAGATTGGGTGATGTTCAGATTACTTGGCTAGGTAGACAGGGTCTATGTTGGGCTCCTGCCATGGTTAACTAAGCAAATAGAACAATGGGGTGTCCCTGACATTTTGGTCATTCTTTTGGGCGGGAATGATTTAGGCAAAGCAAAATCCCTCGACCTTATTATTCGTATTAGAGAGGATCTACGGTTTATTAGAACCAGATGGCCGGCCACTATGCTAGGCTGGTCGGCTTTAATCCCACGACTAACTTGGAGGCCAGCAATACCATTAAAAACTGTGCTAAGAATGGCGAGAAAGCTCAATAGCGCCATTCGGAAAGTCACTAGGTCCCTAGGGGGTTTTGTCATAAATCATCCAGCAATAACAGCGGACAGGGAACAGCTTTACAGGAGAGATGGAGTGCACCTATCTGATGAGGGTCTAGATATTTTTATGGAGAGGATATTGTTGGAATTGAGGAGTAGGATTGGTTTAGTTGGTGGGGGGCTGCTTTGCCCATATGGCAGCAGCGTGGTAGAAAGACACTGCGATCAGCGGCTGATAGATACGGCACTTTCGTGATTGGCCACAGTTCTCTGTCCCCTTCGAAGCAACGGTAACTCTTGGCCCTTCAGTGGGGAGGGTCATTGTCCGGTTCAGTGAGGGAGGGCATGTGAGTTTAGAAGGGGTACAGTCACTCTGACAACAGGTAAGCGCCAGCCAGACATTTAAGGGCTATTTCTGTTTTAAGTGGATGCATTGCGGTTCACCATGTCCACGCTTTTGGGTATTGTCACGAACACGCTCCCAGCTGCCGTGACTTTGGGGTGTTTGCTGTATGAGGTCACACACGATTTCTGCCCGCAGTCTCTCTCACCTATCACACAGGTTCTAGACCTACGGAATCGCCCCCAACACAGCGCTCTCACACCCCCAGACACTTCAAGGTTTGCCACCACCTATTGGGTACGGGCAATAGGACCACAATATACTGTCCCACACTGGCACACAGGCTTCTAGTTCCACAAACTAGCAAGACCCACACCAGCACACACAGGGTTAACTCTTCACACCTCCAGACTGTTACACAAATGTAAATACAAGCACACACAGCTTGTTAATCAAATGTATCAACAAATCACACACTGGCATTCCAAGGGTTAACCTGAACGAGCAATCTCTTCTAAACAGGCTAATGAATCTGTTAGAGTATCAAGGATGCAACTTATTAAATTTTAGATTTAATATATACGAAAATACAGGGCATTCAGATATAAAGAAAAATAATGAATAAACAATTAATATATTGACATAACAAGCAAAAACAGTTTAAAATAAAAAGGATTACATTCAGATTTGCACTTACATGAATTGCATTCTAGCCAAGGAGAATTGGCTAAGAAGATGGACAGCTTATCAATGTAATTTGATTTCCCCAAAAGTCTGACAGTTTTTTCCTTCAGAACACAGATTTTTAAGCAAACTCAAATGGGACGGCATCCACAGGGGCAGTGTGAATGCTAATGTGGGGGCGGAAATGTCCCCTGGGTGTCACCTCAGGTTTGTTCAAACTATTCCTAAGTTTTGACCGGTCTTAGCTTTCCTCAGATACCTCCCAGAGACATAACTTTCCCTTCAATAAACCAATCATAATTTCCCGCACATTTAAATACCAAATATGATGAGATTACAACAATATCCAATCTCATCCTGAAATACCTGTGCCTATGGCTGTTCCCTGTGTAGTTGGTATCTATGTTTCAAGACCCTTGTGTGTTTTTTGCCCCTCAGTACGGAGTGGCATCCAGATTTCCCAAAATGTGAACTATGTAGACATTTTCCTTTGAAATCCATATTTCCATATATCTTTATAGGCAGTCTTCAAACGCTATCTTTGTCTACAAGGATTTCACCTAGGCATATGGTTCTCCAATTTACACCCAGGGGTTAGTTTGTGTTTACACTACCTATTGAAAGGAAGTCAATTAGCTAGGGAAATACATGATCAAATACAATGGATGTCTGTGATCTGCATATCTTAAGCTGGTCTCTGCACAAAGGGTTTGCCTAACTCAATTACTTCCTCCTGGGCTCATTTGGTCACACATTTATCTAAGTTGAAGATCAGGTTAATTTAGGTATTCATCATAGTTGCCAACATTGGCAGGTTAAGTTCCGGGAGGTCCAGGGGTCAGGTGGGTGTGTGGGGGCGGGGCTCGAAGAATCGTGCCGTTAGCCCCGCCCCCAAAGCTGTCACAACCTGTTTAGTCCAATAAAACAAGGGGGCGGGGCCACAATGACACGGCCGTGACGCCGTTAAGCCCCGCCTCCTCCATTCACTTACCACCGCTGCCCGGGAAATTGGGAGAATTGCCCTCTCTCCCGTGAGCCCGGGAGACTGACCCAGATTTCGGGAGTCTCCCAGATATTCCGGGAGAGTTGGTAAGTATGGTATTCATGCAAAGATGTATTTGGGCCCTGACATTCAATATTCTATTTCAGCATATCAGACTTATGCTCTCATCCTGACAGGTATCAGTTTGGTGCTCTTTCTCCGCCACCAAATTTAATTAATAAAACTGTGACCTTCTTTAGACACTTTATATATGTCTCTGTGTCTTTATTTTTAGATAAGATAGTATGTAAAAGGTCTTGTGAAGGGGAGGAAGGGCATACACAGTGAACTATTTATGACCTTATGAGGGACATACTATATACTAAATATTGTTTAATGGGGGAATTCAAGTGTCAATATCTAGTAAAACACCATATTATATCATAGGTATCCCAGTTAAACCAGTGATGAGCATAAAATCATATGCATTAAAGAAATGTTAATTTTTTTCCTTTAACCCTGACTGTGTCCATGCCAGCATAAGAAGTCACATCTGGTTCAGTCTTACTAATACTAGCAAGCGTTTAAAACCCAGGAAATGAGAACAGGTGAGATACATTTCACAAATTCCTGATGCGTATGATTATTATGCTATGTAGTTCCAATGTATGATTCATAGATGAAGTGTTTCTTTCCCCTTTATGTTCACCTGGCAAAATCTACATGTCCTCACCTGTATGAACCTGCAGGTTTTGTGAAAATATGCTATGATATTTTGATAGGACGAGATACAATTCTGTAGATATTGATTCAGGCACAGACACAATAGAAATGTGTTTTTGTGTAGTTCTTCTACTGTACAAAAAGTTAATTAACTTAGTAAATTGTCATTGTAGTTTCACATTTACACTATTGATATGCAGTCATCCAATACTTATTTTGCTCATTGCTGGAATTATGGCAGAGCAACATCTTCTCAAACATTCTAAGGATTTGGTACACTTGCAAAAATTCTGACTATATTTGAGTTAAGACAGTGTTATGCATTGTTATCCAAGATAACATGTTTGTCTTTCTCTTCAATTTTCCCCCCACCAAACATTTAACATTCTCTAGAATTGTTACAAATTCATAGTTAAAAAAATGAATACAGTAAACTTTATTAGTAAATAAGATGAAACATGTATGTATACAATACATAATCCCACACAAATTACTCTCTCCATATTGTACATAAAAACTGGTATGTTCCTAAATCATATATTTTTGTACTAAACAGGAAAATCATTGATTTATAATACAAAAATGAGTTTTAAAACAGGAAGTCTATCTGCAAATGGAAGATATTCAAATATTGTCTTTCCAGTCAGCAGAGCCGTAACTAGGAATTTTAGTGCCCCGGGCGAGGAAGAGCACTGGCGCCCCCCCACACACACTTACCTTGGTAGTTGTAGGTGGTCTCTCCCAGCCGTGATGAAAGCTCGGCATTGCGCCCTGGGCGGTCACAGTGCTCTAGTTACAAACCCAATTTGTATAATAAATAAAAACAAAACAAGAAAAACACAAACAACTTTCTAACAACAAATAATGTTAGCAATCACAAAACAAGCCTGCACAACCAGCGGCTCATCTCTGTGATGACAGTTCCACAAGTGTATTATGTGGCTGGCTGGATACAGTGTTAACTATGGTTCTCCAGCTTTTGTCGAACGACAGATTCCAGCTTGCCCTCTGGTAGGGCATGCTGTGCTTTGTAGTTCCACAACACTGAAGAGCCAGAGGCACCGATAAAAGTAATTGACTGAAAGCCTACTTACCTTGAAGCTGGTATTCTGTCCTGTCTGCTTCTCCTCTGTAGCTTCTCCGGAGCAGTGCAGGGGAGTGTAGTCCATTCATGTGGGAAGCTTTTATCGCTATACAAAGTAAATTTGCTATCTAAATTCATTTAGCCACCATGTTGTTCAGAACATTGCGGCTGCAGAATTTTTACAAGAAATGTCTGCTGATTTTTTCTCACGCCCCCATTGAGGTGTAAGGAAAAGTCAGCTGAGAAATTACCATAGTAACGGTAAAAATGCACAGCCGCGATGTTCCTCAGAACATAGCAAGTAATTGAATCTGCCACATAATGTACAAAAAAATGATTATAATAAGAAGATTGTGCCTACCTGCCATACTCAAGTTTGTCCGCAGCTCTTCCAATCGGCAGCCACCAGGACTCCATCAACATTAGCAGAAGAGGAGGAAGAAGGTAAGAGGGGAGAAGAAGGGGTAGCTGTGAGGGGCACAGAGAAAAAGTGGGTGTTGGGGCAAATAGTAGAAGGTGAGGAGATGGATAAAACAAAGGGTGGGCAAAGAAACACAAGGGGAGACAGAGTTGCACAAAATTAAACACAGACAAAAAGTGGGGGTAAGAGATGCACAGACACACATACAAAACTGCAGACAGAGAGGAAAACACAACAGGGGACACAGAGTTCAACAAAATTAAAGACAGACACAAAGTGGGGGTGAGAAAGAGACAGACACAGAGATGCACAGACACAGAAAGGGGGGGGGGGGGCAGAACCACACATACATAGATGAAAACACAAGAGGAGAGAAGAGAGGGAGGGGGGTTCACAGAGTTCAACAAAAGACAGTTACAAAGTGGGGTAAGAAAGAGAAAGACAGTCACAGAAGACAGAGATGCACAGACATACAAGGGGGGAGCAGAGCAACACATCTAAAATAGCAGATAGAGGAAAACACAACAGGGGAGAAGAGACAGGGCTGGGGGACACACAGAGTTCAACAAAGTTAAAGACAGTCACAAAGTGGGGTAAGAAAGAGACAGATACAAAGATACACAGACACAGAAAGGGGGAAAGCAGAGCCACACATACAAAATAGCAGGAAGAGACAGGGGGTGAAAGATAGAGACAGGCAGACAGAAAAACTGTGGGAAGTGAGGGGGGAGGGGTGGATGCTTACCGACAGCAGACAGCAGGGGAAATGTTGCTGGTATCATATGACCAGGAGCAGAGAGGTCAGGGGGTGAGCCTGTGCAGTGTGCACATGAAGAGGCCACGCCCCCTGTATAATCAGAGTGGTCGCATGCTGCCTCTATACTGGAACAGGCAGCATGCGGCCAAATGTATAGAGATACGGGGAGAGGGGGGGGGGGCGATTTTGCTAGGGGACATATCTAGCATCACAGTAAGTGTGGCCGTGGCGCCCCCTTGGCTTTGCGCCCTGGGCGGTCGCACCGGCCGCACACCCCTCATTACGGCTCTGCCAGTCAGTGTCCCAGCTGCCAACCAGGTTTTCTGCCATCATGTGCGGCTGACTACACAAATAAGTGCATATTTATTTATGTATATATTTTCACTAGAAAAACAATGCTGTAATATCTAGATATAAGCCAATTGATTTGCCCAAAGTTAAAATATAGGTTTCATCATCATCATTATCATCTATTTATATAGCGCCACTAATTCCGCAGCGCTGTACATAGAACTCATTCACATCAGTCCCTGCCCCATTGGAGCTTACAGTCTAAATCCCCTAACATACACACACACACACACAGACTAAGGGCAATTTAATAGCAGCCAATTAACCAACCAGTATGTTTTTGGGGTGTGGGAGGAAACCCACGCAAACACGGGGAGAACATACAAACTCCTCACAGATAAGGCCATGGTTGGGAATTGAACTCATGACCCCAGTGCTGTGAGGCAGAAGTGCTAACCACTAAACCACCGTGATGCCCTAGGTTTGTGAATCATACCTGTTTAAAACAAAATCTGGCAAAAGGTGTGAATAAAAACAACATCCATCACCATCAAGTGACCAAAACTCTATAAATGTTCCATGTATCCAGCAACTGTATATTGTTTATTATATGTGTTTGTTCTTCATCAATTATACCATAATGGGGGAGAGGGGAAGGGTTCAAGATATTGTAAAATATTGTACTTGCAACATAATATTGTATGTGCTGTAAAGACATTCCGCTAATATACCTCATTGCAAGTTCAACAGATAGGTGGGCATTTTAGAAATGTCCTTGTTCTTCATCACAAACCACAAAAGAATCATCAAAACAATCAACACATAGGGAAATTATGTGAGATCCATTCTCCAATGAGGTGGTGGAGACTTTTTGGGGAGCGTAAAAGGATGTGCACTCTTGTATAAAGCCTGCTCTTGGGCATGGGTGTTAATTACCAAGAAGTCCCTTGCACATGCAGGTATTCTATTACAAAGTCTCTTAGTAGTTGGTGGAACCTAGGTGATGTAATTTGGTGGTGCATTGCAATTAGATATTTCAATAAATTGGGCTCCAGGCCATCTCTATATGGTAACATAGAACATCTTTCGTTACATGCCTTCTTCACTCCACTACATTCTTAAACTGTTGCTAGTTGCTATAATAAATTAAATATAAAGCTCCCTTTCTTCTCCTGCATGGATCTTAACTGATACAATGTGCACTCTGTGGTGAGGGGATGGTTACCACAACACTGACTCCTTACACCTTTTACATAATAATTCCACTCTCAGTCCAGCTTCTCCCTGCTCCCGTTTGCAGGCACATTTTGGGTTGTTTCTCTACTTTTGTCCTGAATCCACATCATGAAGACTGCAACCTACTTTTACTTAGCCTGTCTCACCCTCTCAGTCCTTGGGATAATCACAGAGATTTTGACAAGCAAGACATCTCCCTCATTCCGGCAACTGCTCTATAAGTACATACATCTATAACACATTCTCTCACAGTGTAGCTTCCAGCTACAGCTCCCCTTCCTCTGCTTGGGGCTCCTCTTTTGTATTGGTCTCTGTACAGGGGTTCCTCCTAGGTCCTGGTGCCAACTGTCACACTCCCTCTCCACACAGGTTCTGACATACCAGCAACAAGGGAGGTGTCAATCAAAAGCTACTTCATTCTGATTGCTCAGAGCATAAAAAAAGCTACTTTGATTGACTATTTGCGTATAGACCCAACATGGATTATGAATAGAGATGTGCACAGACCCCCATGTTCAGCTTTTGGTTCTAAAACTTCTTCGTGTTTTAGTTTTGGTTCTGGTTTTGGATCTGGATTCAATTAAAAATTGTGAAACATAGATACAATGATGTGATTTCTAGCTGTTTTGCTCCTACATTACTATTTATAACATTAACATTCATTTACAGTCATTTACAGTTCATTTTCTAATGATCACTTCATAACTGTCCAAATTGTCACCAATTTTGGCCAAAGGCTGCAGCAAGCTGGCTGGCTAAAATTAGTGGCAGAGCAGTGGTACAAATACATGACAGTTTAATTAAAGATACAATCCCTGTGTCTGGATCACTGATAAATAACTTCTGGTATGAATTTATTTAAAGGAAATAGCGCAGGGTGCATATTTTTTTTTTTTTTTAAATCAGATACTTTTTATTGAGTTTTTAGTCACACATAACAAAAAAGTGACCATACAAAAAACATTTAAACATACATCACAGTTAACTTAGAAGTGCTTCTCAGATACATCAGCTATTTCCATACATAGTTATACTTGAAACAAATTAAATACAATAGTTGCATCGTTCAATATTTGAGCATTAATCTCATTCCAGTCATTAGGAACAGGACATTAGTGAAGCACAATTTATAGCCTATACCAGTGGTTCGCAAACTTTTGCAGTTCGCGGCACCCTTAGAGTCTCCATAATTTTTTAAGGCACCCCTCCAAAATAATTACTGAGCAGTCCTGTTTTCGAAGTAGTTGGGTCAAAAAATTGTAATAAGTATTTAGGTCAGGACAAAAATGCTTATTTAGTTGTATGCAAAAATGCCCCCTCTGCATCCAGACGCTCTGCCCTCAGGCACTCTGCCCCCTCTGCATCCAGACACACTGCCCCCTCTGCATCCAGACACACTGCCCTCTCTCACGCTGCCCCCTCTGCCCTCTCTCACGCTGTCCCCCCTCCTCTGCCCTCTCACAGCTCATCTGCCATGCTGTTCCCCCTCCTCTGCCCTCTGTCACGCTGTCCCCCTCCTCTGCCCTCTCTCACGCTGGTCCAGCTCCTCTGCCCTCTGTAAAGCTGTCCCAGCTCATCTGCCCTCTGTCACGCTGGTCCAGCTCCTCTGCCCTCTGTCAAGCTGTCCCAGCTCATCTGCCCTCTGTCCCCCTCCTCTGCCCTCTGTCACGCTGTCCCAGCTCCTCTGCCCTCTGTCACGCTGTCCCAGCTCCTCTGCCACGCTGTCCCCCTCCAGTCACGCTGTCCCCCTGCTGTCACTCTCCTCTGTCCCCCTCCTGTCACGCTGTCACTTTCCTCTGTCCCCCTCCTGTCACGCTGTCACTCTCCTCTGTCCCCCTCCTGTCACGCTGTCACTCCTCTGTCCCCCTCCTGTCATGCTGACACTCTCCTCTGTCCCCCTACTGTCACGCTGTCACTCTCCTCTGTCCCCCTACTGTCATGCTGTCACTCTCCTCTGTCCCCCTACTGTCACGCTGTCACTCTCCTCTGTCCCCCTCCTGTCACGCTGTCACTCTCCTCTGTCTCCCTCCTGTCACGCTGTCACTCTCCTCTGTCCCTCTCCTGTCACGCTGTCACTCTCCTCTGTCCCCCTTCTGTCACGCTGTCACTCTCCTCTGTCCCCCTACTGTCACGCTGTCACTCTCCTCTGTCCCCCTCAAGTCACGCTGTCACTCTCCTCTGTCCCCCTCCTGTCATGCTGTCACTCTCCTCTGTCCCTCTCCTGTCACGCTGTCACTCTCCTCTGTCCCTCTCCTGTCACGCTGTCACTCTCCTCTGTCCCTCTCCTGTCACGCTGTCACTCTCCTCTGTCCCCCTTCTGTCACGCTGTCACTCTCCTCTGTCCCTCTCC
Source organism: Mixophyes fleayi (assembly GCF_038048845.1). NCBI lineage: Eukaryota > Metazoa > Chordata > Amphibia > Anura > Limnodynastidae > Mixophyes > Mixophyes fleayi. The sequence continues at coordinate 56,271,154 of NC_134411.1, read as the reverse complement.
TGTCATGCTGTCACTCTCCTCTGTCCCCCTTCTGTCATGCTCTCACTCTCCTCTGTCCCCCTCCTGTCACGTTGTCACTCTCCTCTGTCCCTCTCCTGTCACGCTGTCACTCTTCTCTGTCCCTCTCCTGTCACGCTGTCACTCTCCTCTGTCCCTCTCCTGTTTTGTTTTTTTTTAAATCAGATACTTTTTATTGAGTTTTTAGTCACACATAACAAAAAAGTGACCATACAAAAAACATTTAAACATACATCACAGTTAACTTAGAAGTGCTTCTCAGATACATCAGCTATTTCCATACATAGTTATACTTGAAACAAATTAAATACAATAGTTGCATCATTCAATATTTGAGCATTAATCTCATTCCAGTCATTAGGAACAGTGCATTAGTGAAGCACAATTTATAGCCTATACCAGTGGTTCCCAAACTTTTGCAGTTCGCGGCACCCTTAGAGTCTCCATAATTTTTTAAGGCACCCCTCCAAAATAATTACTGAGCAGTCCTGTTTTAGAAGTAGTTGGGTCAAAAAATTGTAATAAGTATTTAGGTCAGGACAAAAATGCTTATTTAGTTGTATGCAAAAATGCCCCCTCTGCTTCCAGACACTCTGCCCTCAGGCACTCTGCCCCCTCTGCATCCAGACACACTGCCCCCTCTGCATCCAGACACACTGCCCTCTCTCATGCTGCCCCCTCTGCCCTCTCTCACGCTGTCCCCCCTCCTCTGCCCTCTTACAGCTCATCTGCCATGCTGTCCCCCTCCTCTGCCCTCTGTCACGCTGTCCCCCTCCTCTGCCCTCTCTCACACTGGTCCAGCTCCTCTGCCCTCTGTAAAGCTGTCCCAGCTCATCTGCCCTCTGTCACGCTGGTCCAGCTCCTCTGCCCTCTGTCAAGCTGTCCCAGCTCATCTGCCCTCTGTCCCCCTCCTCTGCCCTTTGTCACGCTGTCCCAGCTCCTCTGCCCTCTGTCACGCTGTCCCAGCTCCTCTGCCACGCTGTCCCCCTCCAGTCACGCTGTCCCCCTGATGTCACTCTCCTCTGTCCCCCTCCTGTCACGCTGTCACTTTCCTCTGTCCCCCTGCTGTCACCCTGTCACTCCTCTGTCCCCCTCCTGTCATGCTGACACTCTCCTCTGTCCCCCTACTGTCACGCTGTCACTCTCCTCTGTCCCCCTACTGTCACGCTGTCACTCTCCTCTGTCCCCCTCAAGTCACGCTGTCACTCTCCTCTGTCCCCCTCCTGTCACGCTGTCACTCTCCTCTGTCCCCCTCCTGTCACGCTGTCACTCTCCTCTGTCCCTCTCCTGTCACGCTGTCACTCTCCTCTGTCCCCCTTCTGTCACGCTGTCACTCTCCTCTGTCCCCCTCAAGTCACGCTGTCACTCTCCTCTGTCCCCCTCAAGTCACGCTGTCACTCTCCTCTGTCCCCCTCCTGTCATGCTGTCACTCTCCTCTGTCCCTCTCCTGTCACGCTGTCACTCTCCTCTGTCCCTCTCCTGTCACGCTGTCACTCTCCTCTGTCCCTCTCCTGTCACACTGTCACTCTCCTCTGTCCCCCTTCTGTCATGCTGTCACTCTCCTCTGTCCCTCTCCTGTCATGCTGTCACTCTCCTCTGTCCCCCTTCTGTCACGCTGTCACTCTCCTCTGTCCCCCTCCTGTCACATTGTCACTCTCCTCTGTCCCTCTCCTGTCATGCTGTCACTCTTCTCTGTCCCTCTCCTGTCACGCTGTCACTCTCCTCTGTCCCTCTCCTGTCACGCTGTCACTCTCCTCTGTCCCTCTCCTGTCACGCTGTCACTCTCCTCTGCCCCCCACCTGTCACGCTGTCACTCTCCTCTGTCCCTCTCTCACTTTGCCCCCTCTGCCGCGCGCCAGCCATAAAACAAACAAACAGAAACACTTACCAATCCACGCGGCGCCGGGACCCAGCATCCTCCTCTCTCACGCAGCCTGTCACTTATATGACAGCTGCGTGAGAGAGGAGGATGCTGGGTCCCGGCGACTTATATGACAGCTGCGTGACAGAGGAGGATGCTGGGTCCCGGCGTCGCGCAGATTGGTAAGTGTTTCTGTTGTTTGTTTTTTTTATGGCTGGCCCGCGGCACCCCTGAGACAGCGCCGCGGCACCCCTGGGAGCCGCGGCGCACAGTTTGGGAACCGCCGGCCTATACCATTTTGGACATTATCTCTACCTAAATAGACAATTCACAGAGTGATCCGACAAACAGACATTGTATATTGACAACATATTAATGCATAGATTACACTCCAACGCCCCCATATTGTACATTTCTATAGTCAACATATTTTCCGCATATTTTGTAATTTTTATTATGTATTTATTTTATTTGTTTAATTTATTTAATTTATTTAGCACAGAACGAGCATCCCCTCCCAGACACCCAGCCCCTCCCATCGCATTTTGCACTTCAATCCAGAGACTTGAGATCGTTCGAACCGACTCGGTATTTAGATGTATACCACATAGACCAAATTTTGGGATATTTTGCTTTAGCATTTCTACTAGTATATACATATTTTTCATGCTGCATTGTATTATTAACCAGGGCTTTCCACTTATGAAAATCAGGTGGGTCAGGCGCCAACCATGTCCGGGAGATCACCACTTTAGCGAGTGTCATTAAATTAAAGATATATACAGCTGGATATTTATCAATTAGATCATCTAGCGATATTCCATAAAGACAGATTTTGGGATTCATATGGGGAGCCATTGGAATTGTATCAGTCTCACATTTCCAGACCTTCACCCAAAAAGCACCTACTACTGGGCAATCCCATAGCATATGCCAGAAGTCTGCAGGGGAAAAACTACATTTTGGACAGGATGCATCACTTCTCCGACCCATACGGTGCAACCCAACTGGAGTCGGATAAACTGAAATATATATAGATGTATTTGTTGATACCGGAGGCAGGTTGTTGCACTACGAATAGATTTAAGCATGTGAATCCAATCCTCCTCCGTTAGCTGACCAAGATTCACCTGCCGTTTCACTTTCAATGATTCTAAATCCCTAGGGGCCAAAGAACCATTAATGATTGAATAGAGCTGGGAAATAGTTTTATTTGTACCCACATTTAATAAAAGAGTTTTAAGGGAAGATGTCTGAATTAAGGGAGTAGAGGTAGGAAATGGAGCATTCAAGGGATAATGAAGTTGTAGATAACAGTAAAACGCAGAATTAGGTATCCCCCTTTCTTGTGATAATTGTGCAAATTATTTCAATATACCAGACTGATACAACTGTCCAATATTTACTATACCATATTTTTGCCAAATATTATACTCTCTCAGTTTATTAAGCTCCGGGAAGGAGATTATGCCATAAAGGAGTAAAAGGATCGTAACCTTCATTTCCCACTATATTTTGAGAAATACACCAGACTTCAACAGCCTGTCTAACTATTGGGGCCATCCTATTCGAATATTTTCCCCTTTGCAATATTCCCATAGGCAGCAATAGTGCACCGCTTGAAGCATATGCCTCAGCCTGCTCAGCCAGTAAGCCCAACAGATTAAGGGGAATCTGATCTCCAGCCCAATTAATCAAATGGGCAAGTTGTGCTGCATAATAATATATTCTCAAATTCGGAAGCGCTAATCCACCATCAGCCTTAGCTCTGCACAAAATAGACATTCGGATACGTGCTTTTCCTTCGCCCCAGACAAACGAGGAAATAAGTCTGTCTATTTTATTAAACAATGCTCGGGGGATATCGGAGAGTGCTGAAGAATATATAGGAATTTAGGCTGTATTACCATCTTGAAAAGGTTAATTCTTTCCGTTACCGTAAGGGGAAGTTTTTTCCAAATATGTGATTTTACTTTAAAATATTCTATAACCGGATCTATATTAAGAGATACAAATTCACTCGCCAAATTAGATATCCAGACACCAAGATACTTAAACCTTTTGGTCCATTTAAGAGAGTGTCTACACCTATCCTCGGGGGTAATTACACCATGGAGGGGAAATATATAAGATCAATAGACCTGAAAATTGTCCAAATTTATTAACCACCTCCAATAGGCAGTTCAACGAGGAATCAGAGCCTGACAGAAAACAGCAACATGTCATCAGCATAAAGAGCTATATTATCACATACCTCTTCAATCGGGAGCCCAACAATTAACGGATGGTCCCTAACCAAGCAGGCAAGGTGTTCTATGACCAGTGCAAATAATACTGGAGACGGGGACAGCCTTGCCTGGTTCCTCGCCCCAAACTAAAGGAGGGAGACGTGTAGCCATTTACAGAAATTCTTGCTGTTGGTTCCGAATACAATAGCCGTATCCATTTAATAAACTCCGTCCCCAACCCAAATCTATGCAGTACCTCCCAAAGATACCCCCACTCGACTGAGTCGAAGGCCTTGGCAGCATCCAAGGACACCACCACTGCCCCCTCCTCGGCCACATGGGGCAACTGTATATGAGTATAGAGACGTCTTAGATTTGAAACGGTGGATTTACCAGGCATAAAGCCCGTTTGATCAGGGTGAATTATTTTGGAAATAACTAAATTAAGCCTAGAGGCACGTATCTTAGCCAGTACCTTAACATCGGTACAGAGTAAAGAAATAGGTCTATATGACTCGGGATAAAGGGGATCCTTTCCAGGTTTCGGTAAGACAATTATTAGCGCCTCTGACATAAATGGAGGCAATGAGCCCAATTTAAAAAGGCCATTATTCAAATCCAGCAGCTGGGGAACAAAAAAGTCTTTAAACTTTTTATATAGCTCTATAGGGAGGCCATCAATTCCCTGGGCCTTATGACCAGGGAACGAGGATATAGCAGACTCTATTTCCTCTACCGTAATAGGCGCATTCAAAATAGATGCCGAGTCCTGAGAAAGACAGGGAAGTTTAATAGAGTCTAAGTAACCCGACAGCCGAATCTGGGAATATTTGGCTCTTGAGGTATAAGCTTCCTTATAGTATTGATAAAAAGTATCAACAATTTCGCCACCTTCAAAAAGTTTATCATTTTGACTATTATAAATTGCTGAGATTACTCTACTTGATTGTTGATCCCTTGTAAGGCAGGCCAAGTAGCTTCCACCCATATCCGCCTCTGAGTATTGCCTATGCTGGGAAAATAAGAGCTGTCGTTTAGATTTATCTAGGAGATAATCTCTCCATTCTATCTGGGCCCTTAACCAATGTAGACGATCATCAGGGATATGCGAGCTTATATATAAACATTCCAAATCTCTACAACGCTGTTCCAAATCAGTCTCTTTTTTCCTATTGGAGTTCTTAATTTCAGCAATACATTTAATTAGGGTTCCCCTCATGAAGGCCTTGAATGTGTCCCAAAGAATATTCAAATGCGTTGACCCTTTATTATCAGTAAAAAAAACCTTCCCAAGGAACTGTAAGGCATACTCCCGTACCCATTGTATTCAGCCAGCAGGGGTTTAGTTTCCAAAATCTTACTCCTCTATCACTTGACAAGTCTATACCAACAAAGAACCAGGGAGTGGTCTGAGATACCTCTGGACAAGTATTCTATCGAAGTTACATAAGGGGACAACGACAAGGAAGGTAAGATCAAATCTAACCTGTAAAAGGTGTTATAACTAGTTGAATGACATGAAAATTGCTGTTTATTAGGATTTCTGCATCTCCATACATCTACCAGACCCATTTCTTCTACTACCTGAGAGAAAGGGGTGGGACCACCTTGTAATGGTGCACTTGACTCCCTCCATCTATCTAAACCTGCGTGTAGGACATTATTAAAATCTCCCAGACATACCACTGGGGTAGCCGGAGATAGCGCCATGAATGAGGAGGCTTTACACTAAACATCATTGTTATATGGCGGTGGAATATATATTGCCAAAATAATAAGTGGTGCGAAGTTAACAATTGCCCATAGGAACACACATCTACCATAGGGATCAATTTCCACATGCTCCAATGTAAAGGTCAAGGATTTCCTTACCAGTATAGATACTCCTCTAGAGGTAGCAGTGTGTGTTGAGTGATAAGCCCATCCCACCCACTGATGCTTTAAGGCTAAAACTTTGCTGCCATAGAGATGTGTCTCGGCCAAACAAATTCTATCTATATTATATTTTCACAGCTGATTTAACACCAGGGAGCGTTTGATCTTTTCATTCAATCCCCTGACATTCCATGTCAGTAGTCTGAGTTCTTCCCTTCCAGATCTACTTACAGCCATTTACAATCATATCCCTTTGGAAAACAACGAATAAATATTAAACAGAAGGAGCACTTAGCCCGGAAGGAAGATACTGGAGACCCGCTCTGTGCATACCAAGGCAAAAACTATTTCCTGAGTTATAGGCAAATGTAAAGACATTGTGGTATAAACAATACAAAAAATAAACATAATACAAAAATACATTTGTAACAATTTAACTCCCCAACCCCCACCCCGTATACCCATTTTCCTGAAACTAAGGTACACTTTTACCCTAAACAAGCTCTATAAACTAGAACAAACTTGGAAGCTACACAAATTTAGCCATAAATAGCACAAAACCTCCTTTAGAAAAAGTAGTAGCTGGCCCTCCACTACCAAACCTGTAAAGCAAAGTCACGGACTTCAACATGTGTAATTAAGGCATGTTTCTTTCTCTTTCTCGCGGAAGACTGTCCAGCCATGTCATCGTCTCCCCTGGTGAAACGAAGAAATGAAATCTGCCCTGTGCCTCCACCCTAAGTTTTGCTGGGAACATCATTGAGTACGGCAGTCCAAGATCTCTCAGCTTCTGTTTAACTGCGGAAAACTGAGCTCTGGATTCTGAACGTCCAGTGCAAAGTCCAGGAACACTGAGATATTGGTACCATTATATTTCAAAGAGCCTTTTTAACGAATCAGTCTAAGGACTGCATCTCTGTCTCTGGAGTGAAGGAGCTTTGCAATGAATGTCCTGGATGGTGCCCCAGGTGGGGGAGTTTGAAATGGTATACGATGCGCTCTCTCCACTGCAAACTGGGGTGAAAAGGCATCTTTACCAAACTGCTCAAGCAGCCACTTCTCTAGAAATTGCTCTGGGGCCGATCCCTCTGCCCGCTTCGGCAGGCCCACAAAACGGAGATTGCTTCTCCTCAAGCGGCCTTCCATATCCACCAACTTTGTTTTGCATTGGGAGACCTGGGCCGCTAAGCTCTGTAACTCTCCTTTCACTGGTGCAGATGCATCCTCCAGAGTAGAAATACGATTTTCAGTTTCACCAACCCTTTCACGTATTTTTTGCAATTCGTGTCTCAGCAAAGAAATATCAGCTTGGACTTCGCCAATCTTATCTGTGACCCTTTTTTCCGAAGCTGTAATGGCAGATAACACTGAGTCAACATGATCCTGCAGGGTGGTATCAGAAGGGGGTTGAGCACCAGTCGGGGGGATTTGCACTTCCCCTGATGAGGAGGAAGATGATTGACGGGCAAAGCGCTCAAGCCTGGTAGCAGGTGTTTGCCCATGCTTTCCCATACTTCAGACTGGCAGTAGGGTGTTTTATAAAAGAGTATCACCCTGCAGTATCCGGGTAGAATGTTCCAAAACTTATTAAAATATTATTCCACTAATATTATGGAAAAGGCCACATCAGAATTCTATAGAGACGCTCTTTGCAAAAATATTGCAGGATGGGCTCCTTATATTCTCGTGCTTTGTTATTACTTTACAGTGTCAATGATGCAGGATTTTGGCAAGCAGTTATATTGCTGCGAACTTTGCAAAACTGTAGAGCGAGTTAGATAGAACAAGCAGCCATTAGCGTCCTCAGCATACACTGCAGGGTAATAAAATAGCGGTCACTCCACCACAGGAGCCTGCGTAACTTGGCGCCAACAGAGTCAGGCCTTCAGGATATATACAATTCCCAAATTCAGCCCAGGAAAGGAACTTGAAAGCAAATGATCTCCTTTTACCTCTGTATCAGGGACAGCGCTGGGACAAAATCGATCCCCTTCTCCAGGAGACTGCAGCACCCTCCTCACACGAGTATAGCTGCTTATTGTACTGTGCTGCAGGGAGTATTAACTCTGTCCCATTCAGCAAAGCTCCCCTCTCCGGCTGGACCACCTTTATGCGAGTACCGCGCTGAACCTCCGCTATTTACGGCCTGAGTTCCAAATTTAGGCCCCGGCTTCTGCTGAGGAGTAGGCCCCGATATACAGGTGTCAGAAAAGTCTCTCCACTGCTGTCTTTAAGTGTTGTGATTCTTCTCAAAGAAGGTCACCATCATCCAGCAGCCTTCCACAGTTAGTATAAAGATTTTTGGCAGCAAGAACCAGCAATAAACAGGAGAGTAATATCGGATTATGGAGGAGAGCAAGAACAGCACTTCCTACTCCATACTACTCCAAGCCACGTCCCCTGCGCAGGGTGCATATTTATATAATTGCATATGCACTTATTTTTTGTATTGTTTATATTCTGAGATAGGAAATTGTTATTTCTGAGACCAGGGTAGAAACCGTTTTCACCTTACTAAAGGATATGCCTTATTTCTGATGTATATATCTGATACAATGAGGCTTTGTTTACAAAGTCTTTCCTGTATTGGGATGTGTTTAGTATGGAAATGTCATTGTTTGGGATTTGTAAGGTTGCTAGTGGAAACCTCCAATTAGGCATATGTGGAAGGGAGACTGATAGCAGGAAGTGCTAACGAAGTTTTGTGATGAAGTGTCATGCCTGCTCTGACCAAAGACCCAGCAGGGGGTCGCTACTGTGTGGCCTTTGTCCAGAGTGAATTTCACAGATAAGCGCAAATTTTGTTAGCTTTGCAATGCATGTAAATCCATGTTTGTGTAAATAGAGTATATCCTGACGCTACAAATAGCCTGTGTCTGAAATGTATAAAAGGCACTAGCTTGTATTTGAAATGTGTTCTTCTGATTTTCATCTGACCTGATCACACTGGTATATTCCACCAGTGTGTGAGAGCAAATAAACATCTTGCTTCAAGACCTGCTTGGAGACATCTTCAATATTGCTGTATTCCTGTGATCTACAGTTTAGACTTTAAATCGAATCCGTTCGCCGGCTGTCTGAGGTTTGGACCCAAGCTTTTCCAGTACAACTGCTCTGCCTGCTACCCAGCAGCCCTGGTCAGTGTGATAGGCCAGGGGGGATCCATCCACAGCAACCCTGATCTATCGTGAGAGGTCAGGGGTACCAACCCAGGTACACCAGCAATGAGGTACGCTAGCAGCGTCAACTACCCAGAAGAAACCCGGTTCTGGATGCCGGTATAGGAGTTCAGTGGTGGCAGCCTTTGTAAGCCCCTCCTACTGCGGCAAGAGGGCGCATTTGGGATAACGAAAGGGAACGGTAGCAAAGTAAGCCCAGCCGGTTCCCAGTAACAACAGACAGGGTGGTATAGGCGGTCCATCCGGTCACAATCCCTAAGAAGCATAGTGGCACAGCAGTGTGCATAAATCATCTAAATGTGGTCGCTGAATGCTGAAAATGACATTCCTGAGTTTTCCCAACAGATTGACGCTGGTAACAAGAATAAGAGGTCATTAGACGGACAATAGTATCAGTAGACATTTCAAAGTAGATAGATGAAAGTGGGCTGCACCCAGAATAAAAATGCTGAAAGACTATGTACACAATAATTTTAAACGTTAAAGGCCATCCATAATTGACAGTCAAGCTGATGGTCACACAAAATAAACACCCTGGTTTTTGCCCGCTTAATAAAGAAGATGTCACTGACTGCCCCTCACAAAAGTTGCTTTGACTGGTAGAAAAATACTTGTAATTTTATAAGAAAGATATTAAGAAAGATACATCCTATTGATTAGCACAACTCAATTCTAGCAGGCTTATCTCTACATAAATATAATGTAGCAAAATGACAGCTAGCTTGCTATTTAAATTCCCTATTTAACCCTGCCTAACCTTCTTTAGGCCTCTCTGCATTCGATTTTCAGAGCAGAGCACTGCAGCTAGCATCCTCCCTACATGCTGTCTGTTCTAAAATGGCAGATGAGAACAGGAGGGAGAGCTATAATAAAAAAGATATTGAACCAAAACTCGTGAGATCCAGCATTTTCCTGAAAATTAGATTTTTCCTCATTTTGAGAATCTAAATTGTCACGCGAAACCAAGGCTACTCGCGGACCGCCTTGGATCTGTCGGATTAGGAGAAGATGCAAATAGACAATCATAGCATTTTTTTCACTCTGTAACCTGTCAGACTAAAGCCTCTCTTGATAGGTTATTTGTGGATGCCAATCACGATGAGGCTTCGCAGGGGGAAAGTGTTCTAATTTTATAACCATTGGTTTGGCATAGAAGAAAGAAGATAGAAAAGAAGAAGAATGAAGTACATCCCTTAGGAATGAGCAATATGATGAAGAGAATTGGGTGAGTATATTTATTTATTTATTTTTACACTGTAAAGATCCGTGCTGATGATTATCATCATCATCAACATGGATCTTTGCACCATTGATCGAGCACCCGCTAAAGATATGCTTGGAAACTCAGCATAGGCTGCATCTCCAAGTAGCATGCCACATTTATATGCGCACGTACTGTACTTGAGTTTCACGTGCACAACCCCAGTCAACCCTTCCAGGCATAGAGGCCTCAAGTGCAACTAATTTAAATTCTGCATTTCATGTTACTGTGCATGCGCAGAAAAGCAAAATGGAATTTTGCTCTTTAAATAGGATGTACTTCCAACTCTACATGAGCAGCTCAATTTGTACTTAACAAGGAATGCCCTGATTTACCTCCCCTCTCCCTTCAGATAGTGTAACCTTTGCACTCATACAGACGTGCAAAATTAAAACCAAGTTTATTTGTGCAAAAGTATGCACACAATGTCACAAATAACATTTGTTTTTCTTTGGATTTGCACTTTTAGAAATGTACCTTAGTGAATATACCTCCATGCAATCAACCACAGGGTCCATTTGGACCGATACAGTTATTATGAGGGCAAGACAAATTATTATATATCAATTTGCCCCGTCCTTCTTACTTCAAGCACATTTTGCTTAAGCAGTGACCTTACACACACAGCAATTGAATTAATTGACCACCCATATTTTTTGTTATTCCCAGCCAAATTAGATCCAGTTGGATCAGATTTTAATAATTGAGATGGATTGTTTGGCTGGCTGCACATTGTACAGTTTAGTAAAAATTAACAAATTGTTCATGGTATTGTCTGCAAAAGCCTGATAATGCGTAAACCTTTATTAACTGCACAGCCATTCAGACTGAATGAGAGATGCACCCATTTATTGTTGAACCTGGGAGAGATTAAATGGTAAACAATGACAAGAATGTAGAGTGGATATCATAGTAACATAGAACATAGTAACATAGTTGATGAGGTTGAAAAAATATACCAGTCCATCAAGTTCAACCTATTTTGGATCTCCTGCAATCCTGCACTTATATTTGAAATTGATCCAGAGTAAGCAACCGCCAATCTGTTTCAATTGTGAAAATCCCCCCAGACTCAACATTGCACTCCTATTTTTACCCTATATCCACTACTATCCTTCATTTTAATTAACGGTCGTATCCCTGGATACACTTTTCCGCTAAAAATTTGTCTAACCCTTTCTTAAACATATCTATTGAATCTGCCATCACAACCTTCCCTGGCAATGAATTCCCTATCTTGACTCCCCTTACTGTAAAGACCCCCTTCCTTTTCTGGTTGTGAAATTTCCTCTCCTCTAACCTTAGGGGGTGACCGCGTGTCCTGTGTACAGTCCTTGGGGTTAAAAGTTCCCATGAAAGTTCTCTGTATTGACCCCTAATGTATTTGTACATAGTAATCATATCTCCCCTTAGACGCCTCTTTTCTAAAGTAAACATGTCTAAACTGGCCAACCTTTCCGCATAACTTAATGACTCCATACCCTTTATCAATTTTGTCGCCCTTCTCTGAACCCTTTCTAGTTCCAAATTATCTTTTTTATAGAGTGGTGCCCAGAACTGTACTGCATATTCAAGATGAGGTCTTACCAACGATTTATACAGTGGAAAATGTACACTGTCTTCCCTTGCATCAGTGGAAAGAGCAATAGAAATCTGATTGTATCCACATATATTGTGATATCAGCAGTGTTATCGGGCAACTGGTCAGATATCACAGCATATGTGACTCTAAAATTACTGCAATGGTAATTAATACTCCAATCAAAATCAATTATATCCTTATCAGACATATAGGTAAATCCAGTCCACTAGCTGTTTGTCTGTGTGCTCATCATCAGATCACAATAAAATGCTCCAGTTGTGCTGGAAGCGATACATCTACTCAGCCAGAAGGCATGTTTACTGGATTTCATCCCGTTTGACCACCAAAGCGATGCGCTCTTGTGGAACTAGCTTTAATGACCAAAGATATGCAAGAAATATATTGTGTTCTAGTATTCCCTATAAGATATTTTTTGTGAAATATATGTACTACAGGGAACTGCTGATAATACAGTGTCCCAACTCTAATAGATCATTTGTACAGCATATATCAGTGCTGCACCTATCTTACAGAACTAATACTATGGGGTATATTTACTAAGCTGGGGGTTTGAAAAAGGGGAGATGTTGCCTAGGACAATCAAATAGATTCTAGCTGTCATTTTGTAGAATGCACTAAATAAATGACAACTACAATCTGATTGGTTGCTATAGGCAACATCTCCACTTTTTCAAACCCGCAGTTTAGTAAATCCAGCCCTATGTGTCTGTTCTGTCACAATACAATGCCTTAATATTGTGTTACCAGTGGAGAATGAACAGGAATTGTATTAAATTAACAGTGTTTATTTAGACATACAATAAATTCACACTATACTTATGGTCCGGACTAGTGTAAGCTTTACTTAAACCATAATTGCATGTCATGTTAAACAACAGATGTCAATATTATGGCTCAGCTAAGCTGTGTACAATAGTCCTGATTTAAATGTCCCAAATTTCCAATAAATCTTTAAGCAAATTACTTTCAAGGAAATTTAATTGAAACAGTTACTGTCCAGTAGTTCTTATTTAGAAATAGTATGTCCAGTCTCTCAGAATTCAGAGTCTGTGAATGTTGTTCTCATAAAGGAACCGATATACAAACCAACTTAATGTCCATTTTACAAAGTCATGAGCAATTGACTCACCAGATGCGATGCCTGGCATCTGTGTATTATTATATGGAGCTGTTCTATCCTCCTTCTTTGGTATTAATGACCAAATAACCTAGGGCATGATCATATTTGTGTATCACAGGAAAAGGACTTTATGTGTGGATTCACATGGAGTGTACATTCTGAAGGGAACACTAAGAATTCCAATGTTTTAAATAAAAATTTGACTTCCCTTACTTTTCATAATAGCCTGGGTAAATAAGAGTCTTTCTTAGACCGAAAGCCATTTTTTAAGTTAGTTAGATTTAAATAATGGCTCTGAGGATTGTAAATCTATGGTGTAAACCAATCACTGCTTGAGGTTTCTAGAGACTTTACATAAATTAATCTCTAACATCTGCCAACTACTACTAATTACTAATAGAGGTATATAATACATCATAACCTTGTTAAAGACTTAATTGGCCTTTCAATTCAAAATTCTTTCAGACAATCTTAACAATCATCATCATCATCACCATTATTTATATAGCACCACTGAATCCACAGCGTTGTACAGAGAACTCATTCACATCAGTCCCTGCCCCATTGGAGCTTACAGTCTAAATTCCCTAACATACACACACACAGACAGAGACAGACAGACTAGGGTCAATTTTGATAGCAGCCAATCTCCCCCAAGTTGTTTATGTAATATACTTTTTATCATAGGAGCCAGCTCTGTGGGTGCTGTGGGTGCTTGTGCACCCACAATATTTGTGCTGTCACAGCCACTAACCATGCTAACCATGTCTATGGCATTTTTGCAGTGATATGATGGGATGGGGTAGCATTTCCATTATAGTACCATCAATACTATATTTAGCCTTTGGGTCTCAAAAACCTAAAGGCTAAATATAGTATTAATGGCACTATAATGGAAACTACTGAGGAGGAAAGGGATCTAGAAGTCACTATTTCAGGTGAATTAAAGGCAGGTAAGCAATGTAACAAAGCAATGAGCAAGGCAAGTTAGATGATTGGTTACATAGGGAGAGGAATCAGTAGCAGAAAGAAAGCAGTAATAATTAAAGATGAGCGGGCTTGAATTATCGCAATCCGAGCCCACCCGAACAGTGCGGATCCGAGGGCGATCCGAGCACTGTTCGGGTATTTCCGGCGGGGAGAAACAGTAAAAATGAGGCTCTGACTTCAAATCCTGCCGTTGGATCTCGCGATACTCGGATTCTATAAATTCCCCGCTTGCCGCCGCCATCTTTAGTCGGGCATTGATCAGGGTAACGTGAGGTTGGGTTTTTAGTGGTGCTGTGTCCTTCTCCTCTGTCCTGCTAATGTTTTTTTATTTAAAACTTGCAACATAACATTACATATGAAACAATAAAACCAATAAACTTGACTAAAGGTGGCACCAACCTATATTAAAAAAGACCAACTGAAAACAAAGGCTGATTTGCCCTTTCTTAACCGAAAGTCCAGAAGGGCTATTTGCCCAATTCATAAGTCCAGTAAATATAAAAGGATAAAATCACATAAAACAAGAAGGTACCACCATACAAACAACAAACCCAACTCATATACATCACCGTATCCCACTAAGAAGCAAGTTGTAGGTGCATGTAAGCCATACTTGAAAAAATTTTCCACCACACAAAATCTAATGGAGTGAAAGGACAGCAAGAGAAGCCACTTAGAAAGGAGAGGCACCAGACTTTGACCCCCTAAGGAGGTCTCAGACTCCGCCACAGCCTGAGCCAGTTAGCATTGGGCATCCGGCGACTCTCCATGCCCCTCAATTTCCACACCTCGTGGAGAATATCTTCCACCACTACCTCACAGGGAAGGACTTTCTGCCGGATGGTGACCTGACACCGTGCGTTCCACGTGAAATACCTGACCACTAAACTGACTAAAAAAAGTGTACAGAAATCAAAAGCCCTCCACCTTGCCTTGAATGCCCCGTAGACCCATTCAGGGTAACTAAGCCCCGAAAGGCAGGGGATCCCCAGCGACCTGGAGACTCTTTTATAAACCTTTACATTAAAGGGACACTCGAGCAAGAAATGGTCCATAGTCTCCTCCACCCCTAGACACTCCTCCCGTGGGCAGCCACGATCATCAGCATTTCTGTGCTTGAGGTTCCCTCTTACATAAAGTCTCCCGTGAAAGGAGAGCCAGGCAATGTCCTGAAGCTTCAACGGGATTCTCTCTGAATTAATCAAGGAAAGCCCCACCGAACTCACATCACCTGGGCAGTCTCTCAGTGACAGCGGAACCCAAAAGTGGGAGTGCAGGACTCTCTTCTCCAACTCCCTTCTAGAAGAGCTCCCAACTTCCCCCGCCCCTAAGCCCCAACGCCTTGTCACCTTCAATCCCAAGGAAACGTAGGTCGGGAGATACCCATGCCGGACCCGGAAACTCTTAACGGTGCCTCCCCCATACCATACACTGAGGAAGGGATCCACCCATACCCTGAAGCCTCCCACCCACTGAGGAGGGGTCTCAACTAGGAGACTACTAAGGTGCAACTTCAGAAAGGTTGACATAAAGAACAGCACAGAGTTAATCATACCCAGGCCCCCATCCTTCCTCAATCGGTAGGTCACAGCCCGCTTGACCAGATTCAGCCTATTCCCCCAGAGTAACTGGAAGAAAACTGCATAAACCCTAGACCATAAAGACTCCGGCAAAAGGCACACATAGCTGATGTACAGGAATACCGGGATCAGGAAGGTCTTGATCAGGTCCACCCTTTCCCGGAGAGAGTGTTTCCACCTCTTCCAGCTCACTACCTTCCGGGAAGCTTTCTCCAGCCTTAACTCCCAATTTTGCTTGGCATAATCACCAGGGCCGAAATGAATCCCTAAAATTTTGATCTTCTCACTCGCCCGGGGAAGACTGTCTGGAAGGTTGAATTCACAACCCTCCTCCCCCATCCAGAAAACTTTACTCTTTTCCTGGTTTACTAATGAGCAACTGGCCTCAGAATACCCACGGACCAGAGTCGTTACCTCCTCAGCTTCCGCGGAACTCGACAAGACAACAGTAACATCATCAGCGTAGGCCACTACCTTCAAGGGGCACTCCGGACCCAACAGCACACCTCCCAACGAGCTACCACCAACCCTTCTGACAAAGGGATCTATGGCAAACACATACAGGAGGGGGCTCAGGGGACAACCTTGTCTTACTCCAGAGCTGACCTCAAAGGACTGACCCACCCAACCATTCACAAGAGGGAAGCTCTCGGCTTGTCTATAAATGGTACGGAGCGAATTCACCACCCGCACTGGAAGACCATACCACAGAAGTAGAGCCCAAAGGTACTCATGATTTACCCTATCAAAAGCCTTCGACTGATCTAAGGCTAAAAGGTACTTCCCCCACTTCTCCGCACGGCACCGCTCAAAGGCCTCCCGCACCGTCAGGACAGCACTGAAAGTGCTTCGGCCCTTCACAGTGCAGTGCTGAGAAGGAGAGAGCAACTGGCCGGAAACCTGCATCACTCTATTAAAAAGCACCTTCGCCAGAATCTTCCTGTCAGTATTGAGAAGAGCGATGGGGCGCCAGTTCTCAATACATGACTGATCTTTCCCCTTGGACAGTAAGATAAGGGCAGAGACCCTCATGGAGGGAGGCAATAAACCTCTGCCCAGGCTCTCATTAAAAACCTCCACGAGACGCGGAGCCAGGATGTCCCCAAAGATTTTAAAGAACTCAGATGTAAGACCATCTGGGCCTGGGGCTTTCTTGACAGATAAACCATCTATCGCCATCCTGACCTCGTCCACCGTTATTTCATCGCCCAAGGACTCAAGCAGGCCGCTAAAATCACCAAGGCCAGGAGTTTCCCTCAAAAACTGGTCCATCCTCTCTTTGTCAAGTGACTTCTCCGATAAGAGATCGGAATAGAAGGACCGCACAACACCAAGAATGCCCTCCTTCTCCTCCCTAAGGACACCCTCAGCATCACGCAAGCCCCTCACCTCCTTAGCATCTACCGAGTTCCTACAGCTCTGGAAAGGATCGGGCGAATGGTACCTCCCATAATCCCTCTCCAGAACCAAGGATGCATACCGGTCATACTGTATCTCTCTCATCTGAGCCTTCACCCGGGGGATCTCCCCACTATCCCCCTGGCCAGAGATCAAGAACCCACGTTTTTTCCTCAGTGCCATGTAGGTGCTCTCTTTTAACAAGTTATTTCTGGCTACAAGACCCCGAAAAAAGCTCCGGGTCCTTTTCTTCAGCATCTCCCACCATTCAGACCTACTCTAACCTGCCTCCAAAAGTGATTCCTGGGATTCAAAGAAGTCCCTAAAAGACTGTCTTATCAACTCCTCCTCTAGGAGCTTAGAGTTCAGGCGCCAAAGACCCCTACCCTTCTGAAGAGTCTCCGAAGCATTCAAGGACATAGATAGGTAAACGTGGTCGGAGAACTCTACCGGCCTCAGCTCTGGAGCCAAGGTTTTCGAGCTCTCCTTAACAAAAAACCTATCTATCCTAGACCTACAACTACCTCTATAAAAAGTGAAACCTGTGTGGTCTGGAAAATGACGAATGTGTGCATCCACCAGACCAGCCTGCCTGACCATACTTACTAAAAAAAGGGAATCATAGCCCAGAGAAGTCCTTGAACCTCCCCTGTCTTTTGTCCTAGTGACAGTGTTAAAATCACCACCAAAGACTATCTGCCGGGCTGTAAAAAGGTATGGCTTTATGGCGCTGAAGAGGCATTTCCGACCCCACTTTGTTTGGGGTCCATAAATATTAATCAGCCTTAAGTCATGCCCCCTCAGTTTGACATCTATCACCATGCACCTACCTACCTCAAGCTCAATGACTCGCTGGATGGTTATCATGCCGGTAAAAAGCACCGCCACCCCACCGTACGGCTCGGCCGCAAGAGACCAGTAGGAGGGCCCACGCCTCCACTCTCTTTTAGCTTTATGTAGGTCGGCTAGTTGACCTATCTGGTCTCCTGCAAAAATAAAAAATCAGCCTCAACCGTGCTGAAAAAATCAAAGGCCAGATAACGAGCTCGTTCGGAAAGAATAGATGCCACGTTAATAGTGGCAAATCTAATGGGCTGGGAAGCCATCCTTCAGAGCTTTAGACAGTAGTAACAACTCACTTCTTTTTTATTTTCCTCCCTGAATCCTCATCAGAGGAGCCAAACCTTTTATAACTAAGGCCTGCCTGCAAAGACTCCTCCCCCCTGAGGACAACTTCTTCCCCCAAGGGAGGGACTCCGCCTGACCCTAGCATCCTACCCGTTGACCCACCAGGATCACCGCCACCCAGGGGCCCTGCTCCCAACAACTTAACCGGATCATGAGGCAAACCAGAGGGTTTGCTATGGGGGACCTCAAGGGGTTTCTGATTAGGAGGTACAGGACACACGGGAGGATCCTGACTCTGAGGAACAAGGACCGGGTCACTCCCTGAAGACCGATCTCTCACCACCGGGGACTCTGGCACCCCACTAGGGGGGCCGGCTTCTATGGGATGGCCAGGGGGGGGATCCTGTATCAAGAAGGGAACTAGGTCTTCTACGGAAGGAGGCCCAGATGGGGTTGTCACCTTATCTTACAAATAGTGCCTAGCAGTTTTCCTGACACTGGTCTTTCTCATTATTTTTGCTATCTCTCCTAAAGGCAGGTCCCTTGACTTTTGTGATTTCCTATTTTGCCTGGTTACTTGGACTAAAGCACCTTCCCTATTCACCCTAATCTCCCCCTCCTCCATACTTTCTTCCTCACCTGACAAGAACTGGAACCTGTTTGATAGAACTAACCCTTCCTTCCCCGTACCCTTCTTCTTGCTTTTGCTCTTTTGCCTGGACCATTCATTTGTCTGAACTTTGGCCATTGAAGGTACTGATAACTTAGTTACAAGGGGCGGGGGATTTGGCGGAGGAGCAGGACTTTCCATGGGTTCTGCCGGTTTCTCCACTGGTTCCACATTTTCTACCACCTCGACTGCCCTCATTATTTCTTCATCTGTAACCGCGGCGTTATGAGCCGCATGGGGGCACTTACTGAAGGGGTGGCCTATTGTGCCACATAAATTGCACCTGATTTGGTTGCATGTCCTGGTTTCGTGGCCCATGCCCCCACAATGCCCACACTTTTGTTGGGGACAGTTGGCACTGAGGTGGCGGAAGTCCCCACATCTGTGGCACATCCTCGGCTGGCCCGGGTAGAAACATTGGATCCTATCGCGACCAATGAAAGCCGCAGACGGCAAGTGTACTAGGCCAGCCTCCGTGCATTTTAGATCTACTGTGGTGGACCATCCGCCACCCCAGACGCCATGACTTGGGTCTGGCACTTTTACCAGAGGCGAAACCATCTTTGCAAATCTCCCCACCCAAAACCCAAGGTCCGCTGCTGGTATAGACTCGTTTCTTACCAATATAGTAATTTTAACTCGCTCCTGGCGAGTTATGGCGATAGCCTTATAATTAACCCATGGATCTCTCGACCTGCACCCACCCCACCTGCTCCAGAAAGTCTGCAGGCCCTGATATGACACGAAGCTTACATCATACTCCGCAGTGTTAACAGGGTGGATGCAGGCAAAGAGATCCGCTGGGACAAACTTAAATGACTCTAGGAAATTTTTTTAAAAATCTGGTCTGTTAGGGGGGTCTTTCCCCATATATTTTAGTTGTACAACGTTGCGACGCCTGAAGGGCTGAGCCGCCGTTGGGCCAGGCCCTATATTCTGGGTATTCATACTGGGCCTTAAACCTAAGTTAGATACTGCACCCGCATATGACATCATCCCTGGGTGAATACTTGGCCCCGGGAGAGGACTCTTAGGACTTGTATTTGGCCCCGGGAGGGAACTTGGATCTACCTGGCCTGACCCCGGGAGAGAACTTGTACTTGGCCCCGGGAGAGGATCTTTTGACCTCATAATCGAGCCCTGGACAACAATATCTCCCTGTACCCTAAGACTGCTACCCCCCCACAAGTTTTGACGCGATGAAGGGCCTGCCTCTTCTGAGGCTGTCATACAGACTCCAGAACTGCTCACTAGTACATCACCACCAACCAACATGTTAGGCATAGTCTTAGACGCACTTTCTATTAAAGCAGCCGCTTTCCTGGCTCTGTCTGTTATGCATAAGGGACCATATGTAGTATCAATGATTTTGGCCTGAGTCGGGCTGAGTTCACTCCTCAAATTACCCCCCCGCTCCTTATGCTCAATCGCAACCACCCTCTCATCTGTACACACCGAGACAGCATTTTTAACTACTCCAACCGTATCAGTAGCATTAGCATTATCGGTAACATTAACATTATCTGCGACATTAGCATTATCAGCAATATTAGCATTGTCAGTAACATTAATAGCTACGTTAGCATTATCAGTAACATCAACATTATCTGCGACATTAGCATTATCAGCAATTTTAGCATTGTCAGTAACATTGATAACTACACCAGCATTGTCAATAATATTAGCATTATCAGTAACGCAAGCATTACCAGTGACATTAGCATTGTCAGTAATATTAGCATTATCAGCTACATTAGCACAATCAATAATATTAGCATTATCAGTAGCATTAGCATTGTCAGCAACGGATGTACTGATCGGGATCGCTGGGTCAGGCCGACAGCGAGACTGCGCCACGGAGGACAGCACAGCTGCTGTGTCACAGGCTACCACCCTGGTACTCCCTGGATCAGACCCCGCCTTAGCTGCTGGCACATTACCGCTAGGTATTGCTTTTATTACATTAATCTTAACATTCTTTGAGTCCGAAGGGATCATGGAGCTTACCGGTCTCTGGGCCGATTTGTCACTTCCGGTATCTTCCGGAAAAGCCCTGGGGGCGGCTGGGAATACAATACGGTCCCCCCTACAGAAGCCCGCACTGTACACCCACCGGGGACACCTTCGGTTCCTACCTGGCCCTTCACCGACCTTTGCTCACCCTCCAACACACGGATCTCGCTGTAGAGACCGCCATCTTCGGTTACCTCCTGCGACCCGGCCGCCATGTTTGGAGGCAGCGGCGCTGAGTCTTCTAGGAGCGTTGCCTGTTTAATCACTTTTAATTTAACCAGCAATTCTTCCTTTTCTTTCAGGGTTTCGGCTAGCTCTTCAATCTCCGTCGAGTACATCGCTCTGTCGCGGCTAAAAGCGCGATTCCTTTTCTTTCTCTTTTTAGTGATAAGTCTGTCAAGACCGCTGATTTCCAGTTCCAGTGTCTTGATCTGAGCACCAATCTCCATCTCATCTGGCTCACTGTCCTCCGAATCGGGCAGACACACTGTTGCCGGATCCACCGCCATATTAGGCCCGTCCTCCACCTCACCCGATCCCGACTCCTGTTGCATCACAGAGTCAGATGCCTGGATCTCCCGGGCCCCTCCAGACCCCATCCTGGGTCCCGTACGGGAAGATCCTCCCCTAGCCTGTTGTATCAGCACAGGCTGCAGGGTTTCCAGGTCCACACACGGCTGCATGTTCAACCCTGCTGACAGTTTCACCCCGGGCCCCAGTTGCCTCACTGGAGTCAGGGTACACATCTCCACCTCCTGCCCCCCGTATTAGACTTCATACGGGATAGCTTAGGCCTGGTAAGTTCACTAGGCCCTGGGTGTACGTCCATCTCCTCCATCATGCTTAGGGAAAACACATCCACAGATCCCGGGGAAACCCCTTCAGTTGGAGGGACCAGATCCGTGGCCCGGTTGATATCAGGCCGGCTGGTAGTATTATTCTCCATACATAACTCCATAGGCCCAGAAGCCTGGGGGCTCTCCTCCACTTCCCCCCCAGGATCCTCCATCAAGGCTGGGCTAGGCACAGAACTTTACCCTGCAGGCTTCTGGAAGTCAGAGCTGAAACAAAACACCTCCTCTCTCTGTCCTGCTGAATCCAGTGATGCCCCGCCCCGTGCTCTGTCCTGCTGAGTCCAGTGGTGCTCTGTCCTGCTGAGTCCAGTGGTGCTGTGTCCTGTATTCTGTCCTGCTGAGTCCAGTGGTGCTGTGTCCTGTGCTCTGTCCTGCTAAGTCCATTGTTATAAAAAAATTCTAAAAAAATAATAAAAAAAATTATACAAAAATTATACAAAAATAATTAAAAAAAATTATAAAAAATTTGTAAAAAAAGTATAAAAAAATTTCTACTGCAATATCTAACTACGTTCACTGTTCCTGCAGTCCAGAAATATTATTACTTCAATATTAAACTACGTTCACTGTTCCTGCAGTCCAGAAATATTATTACTGCAATATTAAACTATGTTCACTGTTCCTGCAGTCCAGAAATATAATTACTTCGATATTAAACTATGTTCACTGTTCCTGCAGTCCAGAAATATTATTACTGCAATATTAAACTACGTTCACTGTTCATGCAGTCCAGAAATATTATTACTTCGATATTAAACTCCGTACACTGTTCCTGCAGTCCAGAAATATTAGTACTTCGATATTAAACTACGTTCACTGTTCCTGCAGTCCAGAAATATTATTACTTCGATATTAAACTACGTTCACTGTTTCTGCAGTCCAGAAATATTATTACTTCGATATTAAACTACGTTCACTGTTCCTGCAGTCCAGAAATATTATTACTTCGATATTAAACTACGTTCACTGTTCCTGCAGTCCAGAAATATTATTACTGCAATATTAAACTACGTTCACTGTTCCTGCAGTCCAGAAATATTATTACTTCGATATTAAACTACGTTCACTGTTCCTGCAGTCCAGAAATATTAGTACTGCAATATTTAACTATGTTCACTGTTCCTGCAGTCCAGAAATATTAGTACTACAATATAAAACTACGTTCACTGTTCCTGCAGTCCAGAAATATTATTACTGCAATATTAAACTACGTTCACTGTTCATGCAGTCCAGAAATATTATTACTTCGATATTAAACTCCGTACACTGTTCCTGCAGTCCAGAAATATTAGTACTTCGATATTAAACTACGTTCACTGTTCCTGCAGTCCAGAAATATTATTACTTCGATATTAAACTACGTTCACTGTTCCTGCAGTCCAGAAATATTATTACTTCAATATTAAACTACATTCACTGTTCCTGCAGTATAAAGGAATTTCTACTGCTGTATAACTCCAGTCCAGTGGTACTTCGTACGCTTTGCCAGGATCCGAGGGTGGTCACTCTTTTAAAGTCAGAGGAATACATTCGTTAAGGTAACGGCCGGGACGTCAGAGGGCACCTGAAGCGAGCCGGGGCGGTACTCACAGCCGCGGCTCGCTCGTAACAGTTATTAAGATCTTGAACTTGGATCAGTATGTTTTGGCCACTGTGCTTGATCCAAGGTTTAAGACCTACATTGAGTCTTTGCTTCAAAATGAGCGAGATGTGAACTTTTGCAAGGAGTTATTGCTCATCAAGTTGTCCGCTGAACTGGGCCTTGGCTTGACGATGTGTCCTCCTTCAGTTTCTCAAGCAGCTGCTGCTCGTAAAAAATTTAATTTCCCAAAAAGAAGCAGGGAAGACGCAGGGGGCAGACCAGAACAGTTTAACATCTGGGCTGGTTTGAAGGATTTTTCCAAAAAATGTGTGACCTTGCCCATAACTCCATCCAATACGAGTATTAACATGCAAAGGATGGTGGAGGATTATTTTCAAGAGGTAATTGATATGGAAATGTCAGACAGTCCCTTTCCTTACTAGGAAGAAAAGCAGGCCATTTGGAAACCCATGTACAAACTTGCTTTGCAATACCTAAGCTGCCCATCCTCCAGTTTGTACTCTGAACGAGTATTCAGTACAGCCGGGAACTTAGTCAGTGATCGCCGTAGAAGGTTACTTCCAAAAAATGTGGAGAAAATGATGTTTATAAAAATGAACTACATCTTCCACAAGGAAGGCCTTCACCATCAAAGACATCCAAACACTGACTGTTCTCTAATGGCGGATTCAAGCGGCGATGAATTGATAGTCTGTGATGATGACGTACACACTGATGAGGGTGAGGATGAAGCTGAAGATGATGACGATAACATCTTTTTGAAACTTTCTATTTAAGTGTAGGGTGCAATCTACCCCCAAAGAGGAAAGGGACGTGGGGCATTTCTATATCACGTACCGTCTTGAAAGGCTGCTGTTTTGGCAATTTCTCATTAAGGGTAGGGTGTCATACACAGACTGACCCCAAACTGGCTTTGTCCATTTCAATTTATATTGTACAGTCTATAACGGCTGAATTTTTTACTCTTTTCTACAAGTGGAGGGGGGACTAGAGAAACAGAACCAAACTGCCTTTGTTCATTTCAATTTATATTGTACAGTCTATAACGGCTGAATTTTTTGCTATTTTCTACAAGTGGAGGAGGGCCTAGAGAGACAGAACCCAAACTGTGTTTGTCCATTTCTTTACATATTTAACTATAAGTGTAGGATGTAATATACACCCAAAGACGATGGCTGCATTGCAATATGCATAGATGGAGAGGAAGACAATCTGGTTTGTGTGTAGAATTAATGACGGCTTACCAGGAATTAAACTGTTTTTTTGATAATTTATTAGCTTTACAATTACATTACTTATCCAAGAAACAGGTGGAGCACTAAATTCGGGTATTTTTTATCCCCAAAAACATTGATTTTTAAACTAAGTTGCAAAACAAAACCAAACAAAACCAAAAACAAAGCCAAAACATGCAAGGGCGGTTTGGCAAAACCAAAACACGACGGTAATCCAGATCCAAAACCAAAACCAAAACACGAGGGTCAGTGAGCATCTCTAGTTCTAAGTGTAAAAAGTGAATGTAAATGTATATGTGTATAATAAAGAGTACTTACCTTGTGCTGGGGCTGAAGAAGCAGCCCTGGATCCTTCACCCTCTGGTAGCCAGCTTTAGTGGCTGCCGGAGGTACTTAACAACCAGCCTCCTGGAATCAAATAGATCCAGGGGGTGCAGCACCTCCTGGGGGTCCCAGGAAGCTAAGTCCTTAGTTGGAGCTCACAGAGCTTCAACTAACGATAGGCCCCGGGATCTGGCTGCTCTTCCCTGGTACTATTTTCGGCCAGGGAGCAGAGCCAGACCCCGGTGCCCAGTCCCTGGAAGTCAGTTTGGGTGGGAGATTTAAAAGATTAATCTCTCACCCCAGGCAGAGGCACCAGGGGAGGAGAGGTGGGCTGAGCCCCCCTCTCCCTGGCAGCTCGTGGACAGGGGGGAAGTATACTCCCTGCTGCCACTAGCAGCAATGTTAAAGGTATTAAACCTCTCTGGGTTGATTCACGTGCAGGCTGCATGAATCAACCCAGATTGGTTAAAGGGACAGGATGACAGATTACCTCCTGCTAAAACTTGTCTCCAAATGTGTATAAAAAAAGGCTCTGTTTTGTATTAAAAGTTGGTCTTCTGATTTCATCTGACCTGAGCACTGATACCTTCAATAAGTGTGACTGCAAATAAACATCACTTGCTTCAAAGACCTGCTTGAGAACATCTTCCATGCTGAAAATCCTGTGATCTACAGATTAGACCCAAAATATAATCCATCCCCGGCTGTTTCTGAGGTTTGGAACCAGCATCCAGTACCACCATTCTGTCACTACCCTGCAGCTCTGGTCAGTGTGATAGGCCAGGGAGGATCCATTCACAGCACCCCTGATCCATAGAAAAAGGTCAGGAGTACCAGCCCAGGTATACCAGTAACGGGGTACACTCGCAGCGTCAATTACCCATAAGAAACCCGGTACTGGATGCCGGTAAAGAGTGCAGTGGTGGCAGTGTTGTAAGCCCCTCCTACTGCGATGAGAGGGTGTGTTTGGACTAACAAAAGGGAATGGTGGCAAAGTAAGCTCAGTCGGTTCACAGAAACAGCAGACAGGGTGACATAAGAAATCCATCTTGTCACAAGTACGTATGATTATAGTTTGTTCCCCCCACGAGAAAGTCCAGGAGTAGACCCCCCAGGTGGAAGACCAGGAGGAATCCTGGGAGGAGCCACTAATAATAATGGAGGAGCCCCAGCTGGAAGAGGCAGGGAGTCCATCCTAAACCCCTAAAGAAGATTGTAATATCTTGATTTAATAATCTAGTATATTATTATAATTTTTTTTTAGCATAAAAGTCTAGTCGATATATTTACTAAACAGAAGGTTTGAAAAAGTGAAGAGGGTGACTATAGCAACCAGATCAGATTCTAGCTATCATTTATTTAGTACATTCCAAAAAAAGACAGGTAGAATCTGATTGGTTGCTTTTGGCAAAATCTCTACTTTTTCAAACCCACAGTTTAATAAATATACCCTGTGGCTGGATCACTTATAAATAACTCATTGTATAAATTTATTTAAAGGAAACAGCGCAGGGTGCTTATTTATATAATTGCAACTGTACTTATTTTACTAAAAATAACTCAGACTCCTTGGGGCCAGCAAAGAATATAGGGGGCTGACTTACCCCCTGCTAGGCTGTGTCCAAAACTGTATAAAACAGCACTGGTTTGTACTGAAATGTATCATTATTGTACCATCTATACTTCTGGAAAGATCGCTGGTACTACAGACTGGCGTGTGAACTGTCCTTGTTATGTCTACTTGAGCTAATAAACCATCTTTTGCTTCAAGAACCTGCTTTGACGACTACTTACCATACTGTAAATTCCTGTGATCTACAGATTAGACCGAAATCTAATCCATTTTTCCGGTTGCTCTGAGGTGGACCCAGCATTCCAGAACCAATGTTTTAACCGCTACCTACAGCTCTGGCCAGTGTGATAGGCTAGGGGGAACCATCCACAGCAACCCTGATCTGAAGGCAAGAGGTTAGGTATACCAGCCCAGGTGTACCAGCAAAGGGGTACCTTAGCAGAAAGATTACCCAAAAGGAACACAGTTCTGGATGGCGTTAAGAAGTCCAGTGGTGGCAGCATTGTAAGCCTCTCCTACTACGGCGAGGGCGCAATTGGCATAAAGAAAGGGAACGGTGGCAAAGTAAGCCCAGCCGGCTCCCAGCAACAACAGACAGGGTGGCATAGGCGGTCCATCCTGTCACATACCCCTAGGCCTTAGAAATAATTTCTTTACTAAATCTGTATTTACCTATGCCTAGACAAAGATTTATATTCTAGAGGTGCCTGACTTAATGCCAATACATCTGCATGTGCCACCAAATTGCAGTCCGCTGGCTAGTACTGTGCTCACACCAAGATGAACATTTCAGAGAATTTCTTTTAATGTGGCAGCTCTGAATTCTGCAGAGCCAGAAACATGTGGGACAAGTTTACACCTATAGGGAAAGGATATATTTCTAACATGCAATAACGTTGTGATGTTAAAATGTAATTTTGTATTTATTTATTATTTTCAGGTGTAGAAGAACCACTCCCCCTGCACATTGTTATCAAAAAATAGAAGAAAAAAATTTCTACAAAATACCTTGAAATGATAAAAAAAATATTTATAAGTTTTAAAGTTTAGAAAATTGTTAAGTTACTCTATTTTGTTCTAAAACATGTTTGTTGTTTGAAAAAACCTTTATGTGTGTTCTTTTCTAAGCAAATATGTAACAATTAAACATATTTGTTAGTAAATTATGTTAAAAAGGGGATTTTGTACTTTTGTACTCCGCGTACTTAAATGTATGGCTCCCGCAGTTCTTATAATAAGTATCTGAGTCCATGTGGTAAACCCTGCATGTGTAACATACCTATGTATGAGCATTTACGATGTATGATTCTGAATGAGTATAGCACATATACTGTTATTATGCTTTACAGAAATCTTGTAAATTGCGTCATTTAATTCTGATATGTATGCGATTGTATTTCTTTTCTTTTTGTTGTTTGGTATATTTGTATCTTGAAAAATTCCAATAAAAATACTGGATTTAAAAAAAAAAAAAAAGGGGGGGGCATTTTGTCATCATGGAATGAGGTATGTTGATGAGGTAATGCATTGAAAGGGTTAATATGATGTACTTGTCATGAAACATGACTGTTTAGGAATAATAAGGACAATGAAGATAATTAAGAAATTCACGCATGTGCGTTCATCTCTGAATTAGAAGTAAAGACGGATGTAGTGAAAAAGGAAGTAATTGCTCCAAAATTAATAGAAGGGCAAATAACAACGCAATAACATGTATGTGCGATATTACCACAAAGATCTCACTTACTACCATATTCATCTCCGAACGCATTGCTCAGCTGCACTTGTATTTGAATACAGGTATCTGCGCATACAAGTTATGTGTGTGTCTTTTAAATGCAAGTTGCGTTCACATTACGTTCAAAGATTAATGAGACCTGACATGTCTTTTCTTATTGACTACTGCCACCTTCTGGCCATGAATAACGAAATACTTAATAGAACTGAGGTGAATGAAAAGAGAAATACAAAAACTGAATAAAACTACTAAGGGCTATATTTATCAAACCTTCTAAAAATAAAAAGGGGAGGTGTAGCCCATAGCAACCAATCAGATTCTAGCTATCATTTCCTAGAATGTACTCGATAAATGATAGCTAGAATCTGATTGGATGCTATGGGCATCACCTTCACTCTTCCTTTCTAGAAGGTTTGATAAATCTACCCTTAAGTCCTGCAAGGTAACAATTCAAGGGCAATTGCAACAAACAACAAACACTAGCTTTCAGATGTCAAACATCTCTATTGCATCATTAAATATGAGTAAAAATCTCTTATTCAGTTTGTGAGAGTTTCAATCTACTAATAAAAAATGTCAGAATTTGCTGATATTACAGTCATGGGCAAAAGTTTTGAGAATGACAGAAGTATTGCTTTTCACAAAGTTTGCTGCTTCAGTGTTTTTTGACCTTTTTGTCAGATGTTGCTATGATATACGGAAGTAAAATTACAAGCATTTCATAAGTGTCAAAGACTTTTATTGACAATTACAGTAAGTTTATGCAAAGAGTCAATATTTGCAGTCTTGACCCTTCTTTTTGAAGACCTCTGCAATTCGCCCTGGCATGCTGTCAATCAACTTCTGGGCCACATATTGACTGATGGCCACCCATTCTTGCCTAATCAATGCTTGGAGGTTGTTAGAATTTGTGGGTTTTTGTTTGTCCACCCACCTCTTGAGGATTGGCCAAAAGTTCTCAATGGGATTAAGGTCTGGGGAGTTTCCTGGCCATGGAACCAAAATTTCGATGTTTTGATCCCTGAGCCACTTAGTTATCACTTTTGCCTTATGGCAAGGTGCTCCATCATGCTGGAAAAGGCATTGTTCATTACCAAAGTGTTCATGGATGGTTGAGAGTAGGTCTAAAAACAGTAAAGCAGTAAACTTTGTGAAAACCAATATTTGTGTCATTCTCAAAACTTTTGGCCATTACTGTAGGTGCTTTTAGTGGTGGACAGGGGTCAGCATGTACACTCTGACCAGTCAGCAGCAGTGTTTTTACACCTTTCTATTGTAGCCAGTATTAACTTTTCAGTAAAGAGTCTTGGGTGACTAGGACCCTGTAGTATGACATACCACAGGACACTTTTAGAGGTCTTAGAGTGTCAGAGCTGTTTCGGTGTCACGAGGGGGACCTACACATTATTAGGCAGGTGGTGTTAATGTTGTCGCTGATCTGTGTTTATATATATATATATATATATATATATATATATATATATAGTGGCAATTGGGACACTTTGCCACCTTCTAATGAGGAAAGAGTGGTGGAGTCCTTGGGAAACCAGAGCCTAAAGGTGCAGAGAGGGTTAAATTTGCACACAGCAGGAAATCTAATCAATTAAGGAGTCAGCCAGAGCAATGCCTGACAGGAAGCTTAAAAAGCTGGGTTTGAACTGTGTGTGGGAGACTGAGTGGCCAACAAGTGGCCAGTGACCAGTTAGGGGCCTAACTGTGATAGCCAGAGTTTAGGGCTATGGGACTGTTCATTTCTGTGAATGTTTCGTTTTATTGCTGAAGACACTGCCAAGACTGTTTATCCATCCTGACAAGTAAATAAACATCAAAGTGCTTCAGCAGAAACCTGTGTGAGGAGCCATCTGTATGCACACTTTTCACAATATATATATATATATATATATATATATATGCACGCTATTTATTATACAATTTTTCTATTTTGCAATACTTGACAGTTTTTAACGGGTCACTGGGTGACATCTACATTTAAAAGGGAGGATTTGCTTGAGAGTATCAACACCCCAAAAAAATGCTATCTATTTTAAACTTTTTCCTATTTTCAATACTTGTCAATTTGTAAAGGGTCATTCAGTGATATCTACAGTATATTTACAGGGTGTTTATGTTTCAGGGTCCATGCAGCTGCAACCCCAAAAAAGTAAACAGTTGTTTGTTAACAAATAAGAACAAATTTTCTAAATTAGATGTATATTGCGGAGCAGTGTCATAAGAATTTTAAGAAAACATTCCCTCCTTTCTTTATCTCACTGGATATATCCCTGGTGTAGTGGCAGGCAGCTATAAGTAGTTCCAAGCTTTTCAAGTAGCATTACTTCTCTTGGCAACCATGAATCACTGTACAGATCAGGAGCATCCCATTACCAGTACTGGCAGTCTAGTACTTTTACTGTTATTACCTCTACTGGTAAAAAAGGTAATGCGGGAAGAAAGTTGATGAAAGCATCCTCAAAATTCAAAAACAATATTTGTCAAATTCAATGTCAAAGAAAATATCAGCTCTTGATTCAAGGAGGAGGTTTAAGTGAGAATTTTCTGATGATAATAACATTGAGGCTGAATGAGCTTTGGCATTCACAGAATCCTGAGGAGAGTCTAAGGAGGGTATCCATGAGTGCTATATGTCTGAGGTTTCAGATTCCGTCACTGTCATTATAGAGCAGCTTCCTTCGCAAAAAGTCCTCAACCATTTGGAAATGTGAGGATGGGTAGCAGTAGTATTGATGATGATGATGATGATTTACACATAGCAATTTACACATAGGAATTGAGGAACCTACTTTGGAAGTTGTAAATGTGCAAGAGGATGAAGGGGATAATTGTGGATATGAAAATTAAAGTGTTGTACATAGATGAGATAGCGAGAAGGATGATGAAGATGGTGTTGAAGTAAGGCAGCTACCAGTGTTACCAGCAGCAGATGCCCATGATAAGTGCATTATCATGACAGGGCATAATCTGAAAAGATGAAAAAAAGCACCTCTTCTGTTTGGAAATATTTTATCCTACCCAGACAATATTTGGCAAGACATCTGTAGCCTTTGTCAGGCAAAAATAAGTAGAGATAGAGACGTTGATTATCTAGGCACCCCATTGCTGTTACGTCATTTTCAGCAAGTTCATTCAAGTTGTGTTTCCAAACATGGCAAATTGTGTATAGCAGCAAGCAGCCCAGCATCAACTACCAACCAAATGGATACACAGTTGCAATCCTCACCGGTGTCAACACCTTCATCATCAACCTCCTCATTATTAGTACGTAAACCAGCATCCACTTATCAAATTCCAATTGACTCCTCTAATGCAATCCATGAGTCCCAAGAAACATCCTTGCACGCTACAGCTGCTGCTTTTGGGGGATTAAATCTATACAGATGGGGAGAAAGAAAATTAAGCATTTTACACAACTGTATGTGAAGCATGCGTTTGCAAGAGGAAACAGTATGACAGTTAGCATCCTGTTGCACAGCAGTTCACTAAAGCCATGACAGCTACATTAGCATTGGATGTGCGTCCAATTTCTGCGTTCAATGCATCAGGTTTTACACAATTAGGACATGTGTTCACAATATCAAAATCCATCTTGATTCCATTACTCCAGAACATCAATTCCTTAGCTGTACTGTGAGTTTAAGCAAAAAGTCATTCAGTCTCTACAAAATGCCATTGTACCGACAGTCCACTTAACTACGGATATTTGGACAAGCAAACCTGATCATTACAAAGACTATATGACTGTGACAGCCCACTGGGAAGTTGTATAGTCATGAGCAGCAGCAGAGGTAGGTTAACCATCACCTTCCTCATCCTTTCTGCACAGTAGAGCTAGCACTCAGTGCCAGATCATTCACAGGCAAGTTACTCTTTTTATTGCTGATTTCACAAAGAAACATACTGGTGTAGATCTCTTGGAAAAACTCAGTAATATCAGCACAATGGCTCACCCCACTCAGACTGACCTCAGGATTCCTCATTGGCAATAAAGGAGCCAACATTGTGTGTGCTTTATGACACATACCATGCTGTGCACACACAATAATCTTGGTGGTGCATAATTTATTAAAAATGTAAAGGTCAGTACAGGAGATATTGTTTGTGGCCCGTAACAATTCTGGCCATTTTAGACATTCAGTGACCGCATGTAGAACATTGCAGCGGCTGCAAAAAAATGTAATCTGCCATGCCACCAAGTGAAGCAAGAGGTAGTAACAAGGTGGAATATCACACTGTATATGCTTCAGCAGCAACCCATCAAGGGGGACATGTTACCTTACTCCAGCACATTGGAGAATCCTTACTGTTTTATGCAAGTTATTGAAACCCTTTGAAATGGTAACAAATGAAGTTAGTTCAGACACTGCCAGCCTCAGTCAAGTCTTACCCCTAATCAAACTACTGTAAAGCAGCTGGAGAAGCTGAAGGAGGAGCTGAAACTTAGTGTTTCGGCAAAGTATGTTGGCCTTGTGGACCAAGTTCTTTATTCACTTCGTCAGGACCCAAGAGTTTGCAGCATCTTTAAATTGGATCACTACATTTTGGCAACCATGCTTGATCCTAGGTTTAAGTCATATGTAATGTCCTTCTTTCAAAATGACAGAAATCTTCACAGATGTAAACAGTTCCTTGTGAGCAAGCTGTTGGCTCAAGTCGCATGTGATTCTGCTTCTCCTCCTAATGCTACGGTGGGAGTCATATTTGCGATGACGAAAATGCAGACAGCAATAACAGTGACAGTAAAATGCTGACACATAAAATCGTGACAAGAAGGAAATACTGAACATTTTAAACAGTGACACACAATTATTCCGACACCCGATATACCTTTACGTAAGAAGAGCCGACACAATAAAATGCTGACAGTGTGATTGCTGACACTGATTGCATGACAGCATGGGAAACAGCCCTACACTATAAATAGACGTTGTCTCTATTTATTTCTCATTCAGCATCATGGTGCTTTTCCATAGAGGAGCACAGTTCATTTCTTTCTTATTGGTCAAACCTGTTCCAGAGGAATATTATGGGGCCCTTTGTGACTGAAGACCAGAAGATTTTCCAAGGAATTTTCGATACAATATGGGGTCTTTTGACCAAAGACCAGTAGATTGTCCAAGGATATTTGGAATATAATTTATTTTAGACAACTACAGGACATTAGGGAATATTATGGTTTGTTTTGGACATGGTTACAAGCATTATTGGATTGAAAGCTTAGAAGAATAGATGAAGACATCTGATGATAAGTATTTGTTTTTTGTTTCTTTTAATAAACGTGGTTTTAAAGAGGAAATTGTGTTTTTTTTTAGGGGTTTTATTATTTTTATTAAAGTAATGTGGTGTGAATGAGAGTGCTGTGTTTTATTTAACATTTTACTTACTGGCACTACATGGCACAGCAAGCCCTAGGTGATAGGGCATGGTGGCACTTGTGGTTCTCCAAGTGCCACCATGCTTGTAGTTCTACAAGCACCAGCATATCAAGACTGTTAATGGCAGGGACTTGTAGTTCCACAAGCGAAAATGGTGTTTTCTTTCCTTTTTTTTACTTTTCTTATGCATTATTACACTACACCCACCGCCCCAGGGATGCAGGTAGAGCCCTAGTACTTTCAACACTGGACTGGGTATTCCTAGAGGGGGGGCCCGCATAATTTTGTTTGCGTACCCCACTCCCTAGGGAATCAAACTCAGTGCTGAACAGCCTGGGGTTGGTTTTCATTATGGCAGGGGGACCCCTGCCGTGTGTAACCCTGCTATAGTGCCACTCACCTCGGCTGAATTGCCTATCATCATCATCATCATTTATTTATATAGCGCCATTAATTCCCCAGCGCTGTACAGAGAGCTCATTCACATCGGTCCCTGCCCCATTGGAGCTTACAGTCTAAATTTCCTAACATAGACACACAAACACACACACAGAGAGACTATGGTCAATTTTAATAGTAGCCAATTAACCTACCAGTATGTTTTTGGAGTGTGGGATGAAACCGGAGCACCCGGAGAAAACCCATGAAAACACTGGGGACACCCGACAGGTCCTGCCGCCGTATAAACACCCGACCCGCTTGCATTGACTCCTCAATGCCGGCAGTGTGACTGGTGCCATTTTCAGAGTCATCAATCCAGGGCCGGTGCTATGGTAATTGGCGCCCTAGGCCCATTTTCAAAATCGGCGCCCCCCCCGCCCCATTTTCAAAATCCGCGCCCCCTCCCCCCTTCTTTTCTTACCTTAACTTGCCTCCTCTCTGCTCCCCTCCACTCATTGACACTGTCGGGCCGTGATGATGATGTCACGGCCCGACAGTCAGTGAGTGGAGGGGAGGAGACGGAGCAGAGAGGCGGCAGTGGTGATGATGATCAATAGTCCCTCCCCCCCTCCCTGTGAATGTATGTGAAGCTGTGCGGCGGCCGTGGTGAAAGGTATGGTCAGCGGTCGCCGCACAGTTTTAAAGAAATTTTTAATCTGTGGCGCCCTCCAGGCGCCCTCCAGAGCCCGGCGCCCTAGGCAAGTGCCTAACCTTGCCTAATGGGAGCGCCCGGCCTGCATCAATCACATCGTCAGCATTTTATTGTCTCTGCATTTCTTACATATAGGTATTTTGGGTATAGGAATTGCATGTCACTGTTTATACTGTTCAATATTTTAGTATTGTCACTATTTTGTGTGTTTGCATTTTACTGTCACTGTTATTGCTGTTCCATTTTCATCATTGCAATTTCATACCCCATCCCAAATGCTACTGCCAGAAACAAACCTTCCGTTTTCAGATAGTCACACTGATGATGAGTCAACAACACAGCAGCACACCAATGTGAAAACTTATGATATCTGGTCAGGCTTAAAAGAATTGCCCAAATGTATTGAAACCTCTAGCATGTCTCAATCGGATACACCTTTTCTTAGTAGAATGGTGGAGCATCACTTTAATGATAAAGTAGAAGTTAGCATCTCAGACAGTCCCTCTGAATGCTGGGTGGGAATAAAGGAAATTTGGAGCCCCTTGTACAAACTAGCTATAGTGTACTTTGCTGCTTACTCTCCAGTGTGTACTTGGAAAGAGTGTTTAGAGCAGCCGGTTACATTGTGAGCAATCGTCGGAGGAGACTACTTCCTATAAATGTAGAAGAACTGGTGTTCATCAAAATGACCTGAAAATTGTATGAGAAATACCATTCTTGCCGCCAATTACCAACAGAATGTGCTGGTTCCAGTGGGAATGAATTAATATTCCGTGATGACATCAGTGATGAAAAAATTTTTAATCGCAATCTATTCTGTACAGTTCATCAAACAGCAACCAAAATGTTTTCTTTTGTATGGCCGCAAGCAAATCAAGAACTTCAGTCACAAAAGTGACAGCCCCTGTTGCTGAAGTGCTCAGTTTGTTAAACTATGTGCTTGTCCTTTTTAACATATGGGTGGGTGGGCCCAAGGTCATTTCAATCTTGCATGGGTGGGTGGGCCCAAGGTCATTTCAATCTTGCATGGGTGGGTGGGCCCAAGGTCATTTCAATCTTGCATGGGTGGGTGGGCCCAAGGGTAGGCCCAAGGTCATTTCAATCTTGCATTAATTTACATTTTGGCCTTGGGCTATCAGCTTGTGTAACAGTAAAATGCTATGCAGCTAAACATTCATTTATGCAAAATCAATAAAGTCAACATAAGTTGATAATTCTGGTGTTAACAGTATTATTAGGTCTCCAATTCATATGGATGACAGTATGATTAGGTGGACAAATCAAATATCGAAAGTATTATTATAGGGTTAGGGATAGGGATAGGGTTAGTTACAAGGATAGGGACAGGGATAGGGTTAGTGATAGGGACAGGGTTAGGGATAGAGATTGGGTTTGGGTTAGGGGCAGGGATAGTGTTAGGGGTGAAACTGTCTACATTTGAAATGTCAACCTAATAAATACTGTCTACATTTCAATTGTTGCCCTAATAGTACTGTAAATGCCATTATAATTGTCGACTTTACAACCCTGTCTTTTCGGTTGCCCTCCAATCATACTATGTCAATCCTGTAGTTGTCTAACACATATATTTATCACCCCGGGTGGCTGGCCCCAAGGACAATGCCATCTTGCACCATTTAACACTTATTCTCTCATTATCTGTTACATAATGTCTAATGATACTGACACTGTCCATCTAATGAGCTCTGATACTGCCACCGTTGTCCCTCTCCAATGTATTGCTATTAACCCTCTCCACTGTATTGCCGCTGACCCTCTCCAATGTATTTGCTGCTGACCTTCTCCAATTTATTGCTACTGACCCTCTCCGATGTATTGCTGTTCCTTCTCCAATGTGTCACACATGCTGACTAATGGGTACCAACTTGGTGTATCTTCTATTTTCAAAGGAAAATGTAATTGATGTAAACATCTTTAATGAGGATGATGATGTGTCACCACTGAGGAAGATGACTAATGTAACCAAATGACCATGATTCATTTGCTAATATTCTATTTTCCAGTTAAACAATCAACAACCAAAATGTTGACCTTTGTGGGGGCCCAAACAAATTAAACATTTAAGCCACAAAAAGGGCAGTCCCTGTCGCTCAAGTGCTTGATTTGTAAACATATGTGCATTTTATTTTCAAAATATGGCTGCTGCAATGGGCTGATGGTTGGCACCCCAGAAGTATTGTAAGGAAGGATTCTACCGAGCCCAGTGGTGTAGAAGAGAGGCATAGGTCCCCCTCCCCCAGTAGTCCAGTAGTTTTGGAATGCAACAGTGAACACAGGGCTAAAAGTGCATAAACTCGTGGGTTTTTTATTGTCTTTGCTTGTGGCGCAAAGATTTATCAAAGCAGCAGATAAGTAGATAGGAATACATGTTTTTTATAAAACAGTTTGATCATGATGTCTCACTTGTTTCACTGAAATGACTAGAAAATAGCAAAGCATAATATACCTTAAACGTATCTGTCTTAAAATGAAACCTCCTGACATCTCATGACCAATGGCAAGCTAGGTTTTTCCCATACTCCAAAGATGCTTCCTTTTGGGCTGGCTTTAAGATCTGCCTTTTACATACTTTTGCTGCAAACATCCATCAAACATCTTTTAAGGTATAGTTGAGCAACAGCTCTCATTGACTCTTTGGTGGAAGATTCTCCATTATCCGAAGCAGTCACACAGCACAACTCACAGCTAGCAACTATTCACTAGATTCTTGCAATCCGTTTTTTGCTCCTCTACTTTTCCCCAAGAATCTTCTAAAGCCTTCGTCCTAGTACATTTAGGTGCCAAAATATTGTTTTTTGGGGGACTTTTTGTAGCTCATTACAATGTTTAACTGTTTTCAGCATGTTCCTAGTGCTGCCAACTGCCAACTATCAACTAACTGCTGGTTGGGTCGCCCTTGTGCCAAATTCTGTCTTTTAATTTCTCAGAATGCAGACTTTCAAACTCAATTGCATTGTCTTGTCAAGAGAGATGCTTGGCAACCAAATCTGTATCAATGTGAGAAATATACATACTTACTTGTGTGGGAAGGCCAAATATTGCCTAATCTGAACTGTCTGTTTTACATATTGTGACTAGATCACTTATAAATAACTTATGGTATAAATCCATTTAAAGGAAATAGCACAGGGTGCTTATTTATATCATTGCAATTGTACTTATTTTTGATATTGTGGGTATGTTGGTAAAAGAGATATCTTTATTTCTGAGACTAGGGGAAGAAATTTGTTTGTTTTATCTTTGCTAGAGGAAATGCATGATTTCTGAGGTATATATCTGATACAATAAGCCTTTGTGGAGGAAGTCTGTATATTGTGCTGTGGGGAAATGACTTGTTTGGGGGTTTGTACCTTTCTTTGGGAATGTGTATTCTGCCACTGTCTGAAAAAAGGACCCATGTTAATCTCATGTTAATTAGACCTTTTGATGTCTGAGGGACTAGCACCTGAAGGCACAGGAGGTTTAATTAGACTGCTTTCATGTGTCCAAAATAAGATGCAGGAAATTTACAACAAGTTTTAGGATATAACTAATACGTGTAAATATTGTTAGCTTTGCATTGCATGTAAAACTATGTTTGGCCAAACAAACTGCATCCTGATTCTAAAAATAGCTCAGACCTTAGTGGGCTGGCTTACTCTTAGAGGCTGTGTTCAAATCTGTATAAAAAGCACTGTGTATTGAAAATTGTTCTTTTTGTTTCATCTGACCTGGTCCCCGATACCTTGCACCAGGGTGAGCAACTAAACATCATTTGCTTCAAAGACCTGTTTGGAAACTTTTCTATTCCTGTGACCTACAGATTAGACCCAAAATATAATCTGTTCCCGGCTGTTTCTGAGGTTTGGACCCAGCATCCAGTACCAATGATCTGCCCACTATCAGCAGCTCTGGCCAGTGTGATAGGCTAGGGGGGATCCATCCACAGCAACCCTGATACATAGTCAGAGGTCAGGAGTACCAGCCCAGGTGCACCAGTAACGGGGGAAACTCGCAGCGTCAGTTATCCAGAAGAAACCCAGTTCTGGTGCCGGTAAGGATTCCAGTGGTGGCAGCATTTGTAAACCCCTCCTACTGCGGTTAGAGGGCGCATTTGGGATAACAAAAGGGAACGGTGGCAAAGTAAGTCCATCCGGTACCCAGCAACAACAGACAGGGTGGCATAAGTGGTCCATCCTGTCACACATATATTTTACAATTCACTAATAGAACATAATATAGTATTATTTATACATTACATATTTATATACATTCCATATGGATATACTTGACATATTTTACACATTACATATTTATATGCTTGCAAATATATACTGGTGACGCATCCTCTTGTTAGATTCACAAAGGCAGCATTACGGCATATATACTACTATTCAGTCAGATCTACCTTACTCATACCACAACAAACCCCTTATAGTAAAACAAGGTGTTTGAAATCTCCGCTCTTGGTTCTCAATGAATACTCTTCCCAATGACAAATGCATAGTAAATAAATAGATGAATGTCCAGGCCACCTTCGTCTATTCAGTTTTATCAATGTCTAACTGTATTAATTCTGTCACTGTCCATCCAATGAACTCTACCTATTTCTGTAGCATCAGTCTATGAATTTCTCAATGTATTGCTGCTGACCATGTCCAATGTATTGCTGCTGACCCTCACCAATGTGTTGCTGCTAACCCTCTCCAATTTGTCACACATGCTGCCTAATGGTTACCTACTTTGTGCATCTCCTTTTTTCAAATTAAAATGTAATTCATGTAGACATCTTCGATGAGGATGATGATGATGGTTACATTGTCATTTGTCACCAATTTGCATAGCTAGGTTATTGAAATGAGATAAATAGGTTTTTTTTACCAGCTCAAACATGGCAAAGATTGAGTCTTTTTTCATATGTACAGTATATAGGACTCATTTTCCACCCTCCAACTGCGCTTCAGCGGAGATATTTGGTGGAAAGTGATGTCTGTGTCATGTATCTGTCCCACTGCTCTGTCACTAATTTTAGCCATCCAGATCGCTGCAGACTTTGGTCAAAATTGGTGACAATTTGGACAATTGTGAAGGGATTATTAGAAAATAGACTGGAAATAACTGGAAATGAATGTTAATGCTTTAAAAAGTAATATTGGAATAAAAACAGCTCAACCTGACATTATTTTACCTATTTTTCACAATTTTTCACTAAATCCAGATTCAAAACAAAAAACAAAACCTTTTTGTGATTTTTGGCAAAACCAGCAACAAAATCAAAAAATGACCATGTTTTAGAATTAAATCCACATCCAAAACCAAAACACAGTGGTCAGCGCACATCTTTAAAACATATACACTCAGTTTATATATTGTGACAAAGTCACTGGATTAGTACTGAATGGCTGAGGGATATATCCCAGGATTTCTGGGTTGTGTACAGTAAAGCATCAGAGAGATTGTTTGTTTTTGTGGGAAAGCTTCCCAAAGTATGCTTCCCATCTGCAGGAAAATATGGTAAGGGTCCCTGGTGTTTTAATTGGAGCGAGCGGGTGGGCTCCATTCTTTAGCCCATTTCGGGTCTTCAAGGCCTCCAGGCTAAGTGTAGGCTCATTTGCACTGCACCTGTGTAGGGTTGTTTAAAAAGCAGTCAGGCTGGACATGCAGTCTCCTACTGCCTGCGGAACTGAGGCTGCAGAGTCTCTGTGAGAGCAAGCCTGATAACTGTCTGTGAGTAAAACAATGCTGATTATTCTCATGTTTTGTTTAGAATTGTTATTCAGGAATGACATATGTTTAGTGAGTGCAGGACAGGCAAGGTGTTTAATTTTAAGTTGCATGTAATTTTTCTGCTTAATAAAACTGACTGAGGCAAGTTGCACCAAATACTTGGTCTTGTGTGACTTATCTGCTGCTATACATTACCATCTACCCCAGGAGACAGCACCTGTTCTCCTTTCTGATGCATACATAAACAAGTTCTTGGTAAGTAAACATTTTTTTTAAACAAGCTTTTATTTACATCACAACAAAACAACATACACTTTCGTCAGGATGACACCAGGAAACCTAACACTAACAGTCCTTTTGTCTAGACACCGGTCACTGTCTGGCACTGGCCACGCAGCACAAGTGCACAATTCAGGTTTAAATTCTTACAGCCCTCCCTCCCCCTAGGCTGATTGACAGGTGACACTCCCACCTGGTGATTAGAGAAGGAAAGAAAAACACATCCAAAACACCTCCATCATGAAAATTAAATCACAGTTTACTCTTTTACTTTGACACACATGTTTAACACCTGTATACTTTAACCTAGATGCACTGCTTTATATGTGTGTAACCCTGCAGACTGTCAGTTGAGGTGAACACCTAACTTCTCTTTTACAGGCCTGTGGAAAATCCTATGCTTTGTCACTATCTGTCTTTCTGTCTGTCTATCTATCTACCTATAGATAGATAGATAGATAGATAGATAGATAGATAGATATATTGCTCCAAGTGGGGTGGTGTGTGTTGGCATGAGACTCTCTGCATCTGCTATGTACCAAAGCAATACAGTAACAGGAGATTAACAGGAGGTAAACTGAGTATTAGCAACAGTTGCCCCATTTAAAAGATAATGTCTGCTACTCTGACCACCCTTCTACTTTGCAGAGATTGTCCACTGACGACTGTGCCTTTGT
Source organism: Mixophyes fleayi (assembly GCF_038048845.1). Lineage (NCBI taxonomy): Eukaryota > Metazoa > Chordata > Amphibia > Anura > Limnodynastidae > Mixophyes > Mixophyes fleayi. The sequence goes on along the minus strand of NC_134411.1, from coordinate 56,229,737 downwards.
GCCCAGGAACTTTCCACTGCCCTTGTGGAATGTGCCCCTAGAATTGGTGGCAACTCATATCTGTTACCCATATAAACCTATGCAATGACCATTCTGATCTATGTTGAAAGAGCATATTTGGATGGAGCATGTCCTTGTCAAGGACCTACAGAAAGGACAAATATTTGATCTATTTTTCTAAATTCCTTCATTCTGGAGATGTAAGCCGAAATTGCAATGATAAGGCCCACTGTTTAAAAAACTATCCTTGTTGTTAGTTGTTTGCATGCAGAGAGATGTACATTTGATCTTCTGATTTATATGAAAAGTGGAAAATACCTTGGATAGGAAAGTAGTATTAGTTTCTAATACCACCTTGTCCATATAGATATTCTGCAATGGCTCCTTACACCATAGGACTTGTAATTTCACCACTCAACGGACATATGTGATTGCAACCAAAAACAACACTTTTTGAGACAGTTTGAGACAGTTGAATGTATCCTCTTGTAAAGGCTCAATGGCATTAGAGATTAAGTCATCCAGGACAACAGCAAGATCCCAAAATGCCAGAAAAAAGTTTAATACCTTTTTACTGGTTAAAAATAATAATAATAATAATAATAATAATAATAATAATAATAATAATAATAATAATCAAATATGCTAATCTAGTGTCCAGAAAAACATCAGGCGCAGATCCATGAAACTTTAGTGTGGTGAGGGCAAGGTCCTTGTTGAAACCATTGTAACGAAAATCAAGATTATAAGGAATCTTACCCATATCCTGTAATAAAGAGCAAAGGAGTTTTGTTTTCTAGCTTGAATTACATCAATCACCTTGTCAAAGACTGACTCCTATGCGCTTCAACTGCAACACCTCAATCTTTATTCCATCAGAAAGAGGACGTACAGACTTGGATGTACACTTGGTCTGTGATGCAGTAGTACTAATATCAGTGTTCTAGACCAAGGCAATTCTTGGAGCACTTGTTAAGCTATTGTAAACCACTGATGACCTGCTTTGGTGTTCCGAGTTGTTGTCGTTAAACTTATATGGGGAAGTCAGAACTTCCTGATGAGAATTTGAACAACTCTGGTGCAATGATCATTCTCTTGGATGGATCTGAGATCTGCTGAGATAAGCTGCTATGCTGTGTCTTTGCTCACTACATTGTCTTCTATTCTCATTTCTAGAATGTTTGGCTTCAGCTACCTTTTGCTGGGTTGGGTACGAATTAATGACACTGAAAATAACAACAACCAATAGAACTACACAAGAATGCCTCCAAGGGCATTATCGCGACAGCTACATAGTAGGTGCGATGTAAAACAGACGCGGGCTATGCCTCAACATAATATAACGGCATACATTAAATCCCTACTAATTTTAAATAACGATAGCATAAATGACTACAATAAAGGTGAACCACAGTGCTAAATGTCTACACAAGAAATGCCTACTGAGAAATATTACCTACAAATATAAAAATCACTACAAATAAATTTCCGACAATAAATATTATGTACACTACAAAAATGCCTACCAAAATAAAAATGACTCTGAAATAATAACTACAAAACCGAAATTACTACTAAATTTATTCCTACATCCTATATTAACAACAGAACATTAATGCCTACATTAAAAATCACTACTGAGATAGAAACTCTACACATTATTTTGGTAAACAAACCCAAATTGATAATCTATTACTAAAAATAAAAAGTCCATTTACTCACGCATAAAAAAAGGTGTATGAAAACGGTCAGAGTGCAATCGATGTCATTAATAGTACCCAATTACTGCATTATATATTAGCTTTATCAAACATTACAGTCTCTGTATCTTTTTTAACATATTCAGTTTATTATTGACAATTAAAGGTGTGGGACATAATAGTTTAACATAACTTTGAACCTAGATGATGTCACAGTCTACAGGAGTTATCAAGCCAATGAAGCGAATCCTAGGGTTCGTACAGTTTTGCACTACTCTTAGCAGAGCGCGGAGTCTAACGAGGAGACGGTGTTCACCAGGAACTGCCGCAAAGCAGTATGGTCTTAGCTGCGTCCGCCCCGCAGGTCGTGGCCCCCACTAGAAGTACTGAACGGAAAGAACCAATGAGAAGGAGAGAGGGGGATTTAACACAGCTGCCGGGTCTGCGCATGCGCAGGCCTGGATCCAAGATGGCGGTGCCCAGCGGGAAGCGGAGCGCCGGGGACAGGTAAGTCTGCCGGGTGTCGGGTGCGCTGCCCGATCACCCGGCGCCTGATAGATGAACATATATACATTTTTTCCGACCATGCCATGTGTTCTGTAGCTGTGTTTGCTACTAGCCTTTTTTGTCATACTCACAAATTATTACGCCAGTTAGTATGTTTTTAATACCAATAATAGGTCAGATGTTTTGTTGTGTTCATAATTGGTATTTAATTAGACCTTAATCTTTTGTTCTTGGAGGAACTGTTATTATTAACCAATATTTTATTTTAACTGCTGCCGTTTATGATGTATAATTGTCTTTGTTTATATTAATTCAGATGTAAATTAAAACAAATTGATGTATACCATGTAATGTATTGTGACTGGATCATTGATAAATAACTTCTGGTATAAATTTATTTAAAGGAAATAGCACAGGGCGCTTATTTATATAATTGCACATGCACTTATTTTTGATGTTGTGTATATTTTGAGATAGGAAATCGTTATTTCTGAGACCAGGGTAGAAATTCATTTTTTTCTATTTTAACCTTTCTAAAGCAAATGCCTTATTTCTGATGTATATATCTGATACAATGAGCCTTTGTTTACACAGTCTTTTGTGTATTGGGATGTGTTTTGTATGGAAGTGTCATTGTTTGGGGTTTGTAAGGTTGCTAGTGGAAACCTTCAATTAGGCCAATGGGGAGGGAGTATGATAATAGGAAATGCCTGCTCTGGTCAAAGGCTCAACAGGGGGTCGGTACTGTGTGGCCTTTTGTCAGAGTGTATAAACCTTTGTGAACATTGTGAACAGCATGTGATGCATGACATCACAGCTTCTCTAGAATTTCATAGATAAGTGTAAATATAGTTGGCTTTGCAATACATGTAAATCCATGTTTGTGTAAACACATTACATAATGATTCTAAAAATAGTCTGTGTCTAAAATGTATAAAATGCACTGGCTTGTATTGAAAACTTGTTCTTCTGATTTCATCTGACTTGAGTGAGCACTGGTACCTTTAACCAGTGTGAGAGCAAAGAAACATCTTGCTTCAAAGACCTGCTTGGAAACATCTTCAATATTGCTTTATTCCTGTGATCTACAGATTAGACCCAAAATCTAATCCGTTCCCGGCTGTCTTGAGGTTTGGACCCAGCTTTTCCGATACCACCGCTCTGCCTGCTACCCTGCAGCCCTGTTCAGTGTGATAGGACAGGGGGGATCCATCCATAGCAACCCTGATCCAAGAGGTCAGGAGTATCAGCCCAGGTACACCAGCAACGAAAGGGAACGGTGGCAAAGTAAGCCCAGCCGGTTCCCAGCAACAATAGGCAGGGTGGCATAGGCGGTCCATCCTGTCACATGTATATATTTTAAAGAATAAATATAATTATTTTTTATTATTATATTCTCAACCATTTTTAATTGTATTGTGCAATACTGTTATATACATGTTATTATTATTCTTTCTTACTTTTACATTTACATTTTTTTAACTGTTTTACATACAACCAATTATTTATGATTTAAAACATAGTTAATTTTGTCACGTAAGAATTGCACAGACATATTCTTTTGTATATGTGCCAATTTATTGTTAATTGATTAATATTGCCATTCTTAAAAACAGTAGGTTTAATGTTGTTAATGTACAATTCACAGATCACATCCATAGATTGGACAGATAAATCTGTTCTTCTCAATTCTTCAGTTCCACTATATTTTTGAAAAACAATACGGACATTGTTAGCATAAGAAACTGTATAGAAAATAATAAATATGTAAACTTCAATCACTGTAACATCTAAAATTTTTAAGCATAACTACAAAAATATATATGTTATATCATAGCCCTTACAAGATAAGTACTTACATTTGATTAGGAAATGGAAGGCCCTATGCCATCACTCCACGATATGCCAGTTATATTCATGGATAGCAGTGATGGACCCTGTTTTGTCTTTGTAATAGTTTTCTGTATGGAATAGAGATTATAATAACCATCTAATTCTTCTTTATTGTACATTGGATCCTATAAGACAAACTCCTAATCTTCATCCAATTTAATATCTGTCCTAATAATGGTAATGTGTTTAAAATTAAATACAGTCTTACTTAATGAAAAAAAAATTATATTTTCATACTCAAATCTAATACATATACCTACCCTGGTTGTTGTCCATAATAGTTTTATGTTCATATTCTTCTCTATGTGTATTGATTAATCCTTTAATGTAATCTTAAAGACACTTGCTTATGTGCTGCATATTTTCTTATCTATAAGCAAAAAAATGAAAACACACAATTTAGTTGAAAATTAAGGAAAGTAAATTGGTTATTAAATACTTTGCATCCACGGTATTTTATAGATCCTTTCTATTGTTGAAATGCTCATAGGCCTGAGGTAATTCTTATTCAGCACCCTCCTTTTCTTAGCATACGTGTCCTTTATTTCCTAGGTAGAAAAAGGTCACAGTTAATATAAAACTAGCATTAAAAAGTAGTTTGTAACATGTGGTAGCGCAGTGCTCAGACATTGCTCTTAATGCATACTTATGGACAATTTTCTAGAGGGCAGCTTGACATCTAGACTTGTTTGAAGACCACTTCAGGCACACTATTTCATACAGGAAAAACAACATTTTCAGCAAAAAAACATCAATCGCCTGTTCATTTTAGTCGCGTACAGGTCAACATTGCTCATGCTCAGACATTGCTCTAAGTGCATACTTACGGCAAATTTCGGGAGGCCAGTTTGCATTACATATATTGTATTGGCACAACCAACTTGTTTATAAGTGGTAGGCTATCCCTCTTAAATATGTCATTAGGTCCACTGTTTCCATCTGGCTGATGCATATTTGTAATGCAGTTTCCTGTTCTTTTTGCTCTCGTCGTGGCAGTGTCCTTCCAATGTTGGCAGTCACCTTCTGTATTTGGGCTTTTGTGGTGTTTTGTTCTTTAATGAAGTAGGTGATTAGGTTGAACACACCTAACTTCTTCACACCCAATATGCTGTTCCATCGCCGGTGTCAACCTTCAAATTTATTATTTGTTCACGGGATGCCCAACCTGTTATTTTCATGCACCGACCACATCCTGGTGGGGGAACAATGGTACTGTTCTTGTAGATTGAATGCATTTTCCGGTAAATGTCTTTTCAATTCTTCAAAGGCATCTGGGATCTCGTTCGGGGGCAAAAAGGCAAGGGCTTGCAAATGCCTCATGCGGCGTGCAAAAGCTGGGTCAGTGCCATACAGCTGAGCTAATCCTGCTGTCTGTATGCTATGGTAAAGTCTCTGACAAAGGTGAAACAAGCAACATTTATGCTAGCAGGTTCCAAATTCTATCTAAGTGGCATTTATTGCAGCTATCTGGAAATCGATGAGAATATATTGTGGTGCCATGTCGATGTCAAATTCCATGGCATAATCCTGGAATTCTTCTAGAAACTTTTGATAGCACTCCTGGATTTTACTGGAAAGTAATCCATAAACCAGTGGCACAAAACGTCTGGAGTGTTTTTATTAGTACCAACCATAGCATGGATGGTGTATATCTGCCTAAATAATGTTGGGCTCATTTTGAAGGTGCCACCCATCACTAAATATGAGTTGCAAACAGTTAAATTAGTTCCCTGCCAAATGTGGTGTCCTTCCCGAGAAATTGCTCTCCATCGATTTCTCTTAAATTGTCAGGGACATTTATATCATTTAGAGATGTTGACTGTACCGGCATGTCAGTGAGTCTCACTCTTTTCACCGATTGCCTGAGAGCAGATCGATTTGGCATGTACACTGTGCTTGTTGATGGCATTTCTGCTGTCACACTTTGAATGATCTATGCCAGGGTCTCCACCGTATTCCATGCCCGTTCCCTGATGTTGTGTCTTGTTCTGGCAACATCAGTTCTTTCTGCCCTCTCTGCATGGTTATGTTCAGTGTGTGAAATGAGCTCACGGCTATTGGCAAATTCCACAGTGATGGCCCATGCAAGACAACTGCCATTCTTAAACTCGTTACAACGCCAATAACACCTTTCTACACACTGTTTGTTCTTGGTGAAAAGAAATCGATCGATGTTGAGTAGATTTCCACCTTTCTGAGATGGCACTAGTGAAACAGATGCAGTCGCCATAATTTCGGTAGTAGTATAATCCATGTCTAAACAAACTCCTCAAAATTCCAGAGATTTGTCACAAAGGTGGATAACAGCGGAATGGAAAGCAGGTATCCCAAAGGGGTATATAGCAAAATCTGTTCTCTGTAAAAGAATCAGGCAAAGCCTGGTATATAACACGAATTAGCAATCTTATTCAGTAGTAATAGGTGGCGATGTTACTCTGATCACGAGAAGTTTTCATTGGGGCATATGTGAGGTTGGACTATTTATCTACATTACATAATTATTTACACTATGAATGAATGTCTGCATTATAGCCCAAAGTTGTAGATGTCAGACTGTGTGTCTCTGCAGTAATTTACTGTTGTTATTAAGTTAATTAACACTTGTAACAGATACACCGTCAATTGACATGGTCGCGTGAACATTATTAGCTTGTAAATTTGGTGACAGGTTTGCAGTTTGTTCATACGTGTAGACTGTAAGCCACAGACAACAGGAATTTCTTAGCAAACAATGTGGGGAATTAGTATAATAAATTAAACTGTTGAATCAGATACAATACATGTTTGTAATACAACGTTATTCCATATGTAATAAATGTACTTTCTACAGCAAATTTAATGTTGTGTTTTTATTTATTATTATTATTATTATTAATTACAACTTTGACATTTTTTATATCACAATAAAAGACACATTCATAACACTTGGTGCATTACTGACGATATTATGTTAATGAATGTTAATATCAATGTTATGTAGCGTGTATTAGGTGATTTTTAGACAGGTTTTTAAAAAATATATAATTCCTGCAAGTAATGCCCGTTCTTGCAGGGCACACTATAGGAGTTATAAGTTTAAGTTTTATTACTATGTAGGCTATAAACTTTGTGATTCAGACTAAATTTATAAGGTGATTGTTGGTCAACTTATGTCATAATGTCCTTTTTTTTACTTTAAAATATATTCTATTCTATATTCTAAGTTTTTATTTAAAAATTTACAAAGTATATTATACTATTTATCAAGTTAACGAATAAATTAACCCAAAATTGACATTATATTGTAATACGGATGTTTTTTTTTTATTTTTTTTTTATAATTTTTATTTTTGAATGGTCAAGTAACAAACAGAACTGACATACACTGTCAGTAAGAAAAAAAAAACACGCAATAGAAGCACGTCACAGGTAACAAAGCATAAAATCAGTATAAAGATATAAATAATCAGTGCAACAATATGCGTGTGTGACAGTTGACCAAGGATTTTTAAGGAAATAAGGGAGGGGGCGAAATGCCTCAACAGAGAGTGGCATGACGCAGGAGGAGAAAAGGAGAGATTAGTACAGTAGAGAACAGGAAAGGAAAGAGAGAGGAAAAGAGAAAGAGAGGGGTTTACAGGAGGAGGACGGACATGTGTAAAGGAAGAGTCAAGTGAAAGGGGGGTGAATCTGGAAAAATGAGAGCCATGGACTCCATACCTTAGTGAACGATCTTGATGTCCTATTGATAATGCTGGTCATATATTCTAGGCGGTGGACCTGCCAGACTCTATTGATAACGGCTTGAAGCGAAGGTGGAGTTTGCTGCCTCCAGTCTGCTGCTATTTGGCAGGTAGCTGCCGATAAGATATGCCTAGTTAACTTGTTCTCATGCCGAGTTGCCGCTGGCGCTCCCAGGGGCAAGAGGAAAAATTTAGGCTCAAATGGAATCGTTACCTGAATAATCGATTGGATCAGGTGTTTGATCTCGGCCCAGAAGTTTGAGAGTTTGGGACAAGTCCACCATATATGGATAAAGTTACCCTCATGGGAGCACCCCCGCCAACAGCGATCAGAAGAGTCTGGGAGGAATTTATGTATCCGGGAGGGAACGTAGTACCAGCGGTACAAAACCTTATAGGCATTCTCTTTTATTTTAACGCAGATTGAGCTGGAGGCAGCATTCTCATATATCTCCGACCATTCTTCGCTCAAAAGAACTTCACCCAGGTCATGTTCCCAGGCCAGTTCGTGCGAGACTCTAGTATTTGAGGAAGGTGGGGCAAGTTCATAGTATAATGTTGAAATAAGGCCTTTCGTGGAAGACTGACGGAGACAGAGACGTTCGAATGGGGTAAGGGGGCGGGAGGAAAGGCGAGATTTGACAGTATGGTGAAAGTGGCGGAGCTGAAGGAATTGGTAAAATAATTTAGTGGGAATATTTATTTGTGATTGGATGTCAGAAAACGAGGGGAACACAGCTGTGGAGGTGAGATCGTTTAAGAAACGGACCCCTTGTGAGGTCCACGAGGAGAATGCTTTAGGGGTAAGGCCTGGAGCGAAGTCTGAGGAGTTAAACAAAGGAACTAGGGGAGAAGGATGGGGGGAAAGGCCGAATTTTTGGGAGCATGAATCCCAGACCGCTAGGGAATGTGTAATGACCGGATAGAGTGAGACACGTTTTGGTCGACGAGCCCGTGGAAGCCATAGGAGAGTGGATGGGGATAGCATACCCAGACTTTCAGCCTCAATCTCGACCCAGACCCTGGAGGGTGACAAGCTACACCACAGAACGCATTGAGCAAGCTGAGCGGAGAGATAATAGCGTCGAAAATCAGGGATTCCCAGTCCCCCTCCCCGCGGGGCTCTCTGTAGAAGCTTGAAACGGACTCGGGGGCGCTTACCCGCCCAAATGAATTTAGATGCATGGAAATGGAGAAATTTAAAAACGTAGGGGGGGACTCGGATGGGGAGGGTTTGAAAAAGGTAGAGGAGTCTAGGGAGTATGTTCATCTTGACCGCATTAATACGACCTATCCAGGAGATGTATAGTTGTGACCATGAAACAAGGTCTAGCTTAACTTGAGCAAGAGTGTGGGGGAAGTTGGCCTGAAAAAGCTGATGAGGTTGTTTAGTTAGATATACCCCAAGGTACTTGAGTTTTTGAGGGCGCCAGTTGAACGGGAAGGAGCTTTCTAAAGACACCTTGTCAGCTGAGGAGACATAAAAGTCTAAGACTTCTGTCTTGTCCGCGTTAACTTTATATCCTGAGAAGTGGCCATAGAGCATTAATTCGTCTACAAGAGGAGGGACGTAATACGGATGTTAATATTCACTGCAACCACATTATCCATAGATCCCTTGCAACAATTATGTATTTTAATTAATTGCATAGAAAAATTAAATTAGAATAAATTCAGACAGTGTAATTTGAAAAACAGCAATTTTTTATTAGAAATACAATCCTTAACAATATATAGTTAAAAACCACTGTTTGCAATAAACAGCATGTGAACATAAATTATTTTATGACAATAATAATGTACAATGATTTTCACTAAAATTTGGGGTGAATGTGTTCAAATGGTTGATAAAGCTTTGTAGGATGCTCTCAAATTTAGGTCACTCTCTTTTAATTTCAGTTACTGCATGTTTTCTTCGTGAAGATATTCAGTCAACGTTTTGCGTTCACGGTGAAGCTGACTTTGTAACATCTGTTGAATAAAAAAAACAACAGTTGTACATCACATCTTTTTTACCAAGCTTTAAAAATAATATTTTAACTATGAAAATTTATAAAGATTACCACTGCAAAAAAAGAATTATAAAAAACAGGACAAGATCTAATGATTAGAAGTAAAAAAATTTTTATATACTTAGATTTAGAAATACTGTTTCATTTACATTTATCCATGGTGTATCTTGAGAGTTGAAGAGGTTATCTTACAAAACACTTGAGTACACATTCTGTAGTTGAATTTACAATGTCTGCCAATAAATTATACAACCCACCCTAATAAAAAAAAAGAAAAAAACTATACACATCCGAAAAGTTAATTAATGAGTGATAAAAGATAAGAAGGCTAAGGGTGAAACAGTCACAAAAATATATAGAGAAAAAAATAACTAATAAAAAAGACTAAAGGAAAGATATTTGTTGGTTGACAACTGTAATTACCTGATGTGCTACAGTGGCGCAGGACAGGCGATTCTTCTATCTTCAATGATGAGGCATGGTTGGCGACTGGCACTGTTACAACATGAAACCTACAAATAGTGGCATAAAAGGCCTGTGAGCGAATGCATTTTTGCAAAAGGAAAAGAGGTGGGATAAGGCAGAAATAAGAAAAGAAAGCCATGGTCAAGGAAAATACAAGATGGAGTCAGGGAAAGAGATATGGCGGTTGACAATTGTAATTACCTGATGTGCTACAGTGGCGCAGGGCAGGCGATTCTTCTGTCTTCAACGATGAGGCGGTTCTACGGTGGAAGTTTTTTGGTGTTCACTTTCTGTTTCATCTGTTTGCGTAGATGTTTCAGAGGTTGGTACCCGAGCAGGTTGGGAATGCATTGCAGCACTTTCTTGGATATTTCTTCGGATCATTTCATTTACCAGAAGCTGTAGACTGGTGAAAACTGCAATGCTCGCTGAAGCCACCTGTTGCTGTGTGGGGATTATTTAATTTACACCTTAAAGTTCCTTTACAAATAAGCTACAATTACCTCTTTAGAGATGAGTGCTTTTTTTCCTCATGGTCCTGCTAAAATCCCTTGTCTTGCCTTTTTTAACTGTGATAAATTAAAGAAGAAAGAAAGCATACATTTTGGGAAAACTACTGTTAGCTAAAGGTTGCCAAACATGGTGCGGTGAACAGTATGCCTAAATTAACCTGTCTAAATTATATTGTAAAAACCTTACCATGAGACTTAAATTTCCTTTACGCAGTTTTCACAGGAGAAACATCTTCATCCGATGTGTTCAGGTCATCGCACAACTTCTCCTACCATTTCTTCCAGGCGACCTTGTGTCTCTTCTTACCATCAGGCTGTCGGGAGGTCTTCGCAATCTTTCCCTTGGTACTTTTCCGGCAATCACGAAATCGCTTCTTACAAGTCTCCTCGCTGTGAAGGATGCCAGGGACCGCTGACACAGTTTTAGCGATGGAACTCCAGGGGGTAAATGTATCAAGCTGAGAGTTTTCTGGTGAGTTTGAAAAATGGAGATGTTGCCTATAGCAACCAATCAGATTCTAGCTGTCATTTTGTAGAATGTTCTAAATAAATGATAGCTAGAATCTGATTGCTTTTTCAAACTCACCAGAAAACTCTCAGCTTGATACATTTACCCCCAGATCTTCCTTCTGATATGGTAGCTGGTCTTCATACCCTCTTTTCCAAGGATCTGGCCCTTGAATTGCAAAACCTATTTTTTTATAATATGAAATGGCATTCATTTTTAAAACTTTATTTTTCAAATGTAGCATTATACATTATTACACAACACATGGCAGGGGGTGCGTATTTAAGTACAATTAAAAAGATAGTTGTTGTCTTTACAAATGTACATGTATATAAACAGTCAAGATTAAATAGATAGACATGGGCGGAATTGATACTTGACTGAACAGATTACAGATAGAAAATAGCCCTATTGTAAGCAGTGTAAAAGCCATAAAATTAGTGTGCACAGCTCTAATTTAGACAGAAAAGATACAAAAGATGTAGGTCATCTCAAGAGCTTTTGTTTGAAGTAATTGTTCCCAATACAACTTCTATTGAATGTTAACACCCCCCCCCCCCAAAAAAAAAAATAAAAAAAAAAAATATATATATAAACTTTGCTATTGATATCATGTTTAGCTATGGTGAAATTTAACAGCATGGTGTAAAAATAAAAAACATTAAAAGGGAAGTTTTTTGTGGTTTGTATATTTAAAATGTGTAAGGCCAATATTTAGTAGCAGTCAAATAAGTAATAACATACATTGGAGGGGAAATATTAGTATTTAATGCTTATTTGGGTGTGGCTCACAAGCCAGCCCTTGCCACATGTCAGCCCCTTTACCTTGGAGGTGAGTGCATATGATTGTAACATTATTTTAATTGGGTTCTTAGCATATAGACATTTAATTTGCTTTTACAGTGTACATGGATGGAAAACTATAATTAAAGTAAACATTTGTGAGCATTAATACTGAGGTGATTTCAAGTGTGCATTTTGCAAACAAACTATTACTATTACAGGTGACTGTTTATACGAACATTTGGGCTGGGGGTTTAGGGGAATAAAGGAAAATATCACTTTGTTAACTGAGAAACCAAGACTTTATTTTCAGCCTCGCTAAAGTGTGGGGCGCGATTTGAAGTGCTGGGCCCCTTGTCACCTTCATCATCCTCACTCGATTCCTGGTCACCCATGTCCTGTTCGTCTTATGCCTCTGGAATGGCCGATATTGATGGAGCTGGAACAGGTTCAGTACTCTGAATCACTGCTTGCTCTTCACTTGAGTCTTCAAGTCGTTGCTCTTCCTCGGCTTTGTCCTGTGTAGAAACACACCTTCTACGATCCCTAGACATACTGTAAGATTAGAAAAGCACAGAATAAAAAATGATTTGTTTTTAAAAAAGCAGTTTTGTTGTCCGCTATTCGGTGGCAAATTAATGGCTATACAAACTGTGCACCACTGGTAAAGGAATTCTGGAAGCAGTAACCGGGTCAGCTAAGCCAAATCCACCACAGCAAGCAGCAAGGATCAGAATCGTAGACATGACAGCATGCATATTTGCACCCAACATTTTTATAGTAGGGGTTTTGAGGCGCGAATTGTATCAATTTTATGCTAATCTTTTTCATTTGATAGGATAGTATTAATATATTCATATTTCTGTGACATCATCAGTGTATTAGGAGTTTAAGTACCTATTTGTTTTTACAATCGTGACTTTATTAATAAGCCTGTTTCTGTACCGGTTCTTTTATTTGAACAACTATGACTTTATTAACAAGACAATTTTAATGGGTTGTTGTGTTTAATGGACTGTTTCGTTGATAATTGTGTTTTGAAACCAATAAATATAAATGAGCATTAAGTAAAACATATTGATATTTGTAAATAATGGGTGCGCTTTTTGTTTTATAACTATCAGCATAGTGTTCAACCATTGGCGCAGGTGAATATTTAAAATTTTGATATATTATACATGTGTTTTTGAATGTATTTAATGTTTGGGATGATTTTTAATGTATTTGTGTCGATATTTATGTATGTCTTTTTCATTAATATTTCTATATTTATGTAGGAATCGGAATTAGGTAAGTCGTGATTTCTATTAGAAGGTGTTATTCTGGATCGTTCAATAATTTGATTGTGTTCATATATATTTCGATATTTCTGTACTTATTTGCTTCTGGTCGCGATTATTTAGGTCATAATTTCTTTTATTAGGTGTTTTAATATTATCGTGGTTTTTTTTGTGTAAGTATGTATGATATAGGTTTTTAGAATGTGTCGTGATTAAATATGTTGTGATTGTCATTTAGTAATTGTTTTAATGTCATTATTTTTGCAATGTCTTAATTTAGTTGATCGGGTGATGAATCGCGTCTGAATATTAACGATCGCTATTTTCGCATCAGAATTATTGTAGTCATGTTAATCAGAGTAGGGAATGTGACTACCACCGCGTTTGCTCTTTAGTCTAATAAGCGGACCCAGCTGAAGATTCCTCAGATGCCACCTTGACCATGAGAGCTAGAGATTAACTCCTCTTTTCTTGAAAGCAATCATTCAAACTACAAGCAGATGAAGGTCCTTAGAGATGTAAACAGGCTGAATTGAAGATAAGTAACCTATAGGCCTGATTCATTAGTGATCTTATCTTGTGCGGAAGTTGCGATGAGTATTTTAAGAACAAACGGGAAAATAAGAAATTCGCAATTCACCAAAGAGTGGAAAGTTCAAAGACACGGCCATCTTAAGTGTTTTACGCAATGGAAAATAATATGCAACGGATCTTAAGCAAGTAGTTCATCTTAAGATCCGCATCTTAGGACAGTTGTAACCTCATTATTCATTTTAACACTTCCATGTTTATAGAACCTGGGATAAATGACTTTGAAGTGTTTTAATGAGCTAAATCAACACACCTTCTTTTTCACCTACATGAAAGATCGTGTAAGGTATTTGATTTGAACTAAGAATGTGGATGCAAAATCATTGCACGATAAATCACTAGCATAAACAAGCATATTAAAATACACATTAGTGTATTATAAAAATTTATATAATTGACGTTACAAAATGCATAGCGTACTCTTCCATAATCGATACATAGGAGAGTACATACAACCTCCACACATATAAAGGTCACCAGTCAGGAATCTAAGTCATGACTCCATTGTCAGAAGGTGCATTGGCTAACTACTAAGACAACTTTCAGTTGGAAAAATAAATACATTCTATAGACTAGAGCGAGAAGCACAACCATACAGCATGCGTTCAACAGATATAAGAGCTACATAATAGTGCTTTAAAACAAAAATAAACATAACACTGGCACTCTTCCCTTCTTGTGAACAAAATATATGCCAGTTAACGTCTGCACAGTTACCTTAGTGGTTTGTACTTCTGTCTCACAGCATTGGCATCATGAGTTCAAATACCAAACATGGCCTTAGCATCTGTGTGCAGCTTGTGGCCCTGAATCATTAAGGAAAGGAATACAAGAGGAGCTGTGTCCAAACTAGCAGATGTTTTTAATTAGCAAGGGGTGGTTTTCGGCTATTATTTAGCACATAAAGAAAGGAATGGCTTTTTTCTTTATGTAACACACAAACACAAAAAAACACTTGATTTTTACTCTGACATTCAAAGTTTCACTACAACATGCTCTATCCCCATTATAAATCTGTCCTCATATTTTACATTTACCTCCCCCTCAAATGCAAGTTTGTATGCTGCATGCTGCCATCTATTACTACGAATGTCCTTAGAATTTGGAGGAGGAGGGGGTTGATTTTGAGGTGACATGCTCCTTAGAGTTCAATGCAAGTATTGTGTGCAAAACTTTTATTTTTATTTATCTATTGTTTGAATGTTATATACTCAGCTTCCCTACAAATCAATGCAGATAACACTTCAGCAGAACAGTGGGTTAGTGGTTAGCACTTTTGCCTTACAGCCATTCTGTGGAATATGCCTAGATTGCATGTTGAAATTTGCGTTGAGCTACAACACAGACATGCAGCTGTTCCAAATAAATTGAATCCAAACAAATAGAAAATATCTACAGATAAAAGCAAAAAAAAACAAAGTTCTCCAAAAAAAAGAAGGAAAAAACTGACAATCAAGTTTAAGTCCAATTATTATTATTATGATTATTATTATGATTATTATTATTATTATTATTATTATTATTATTATTATTATTATACATGAATGAATTTCCACGGCCAAATATTTAAACTGTGCATGTACCAAGTATTTCGGGCTATAATATTTAATTGTATAATTATTGAAATTAATAAAAATTATAAAAGAAAAAAGCTTGTTATGAGAGAAGTTCATGCTCAGCTTTTCGTTCTAGTCTATATCATTCACATATTGTTTCCATTAGCACATTGGCTTAGTGGTTAGACAATCCATCTTTCAACAGTGGGACATGAATTCAGATCCTCACTCACATCATTATCTCTGTGGGGTTTATAAATCCATCCCATGTTTATGTGGATGTTCTATGTGTCCCTTATACAAGAGTACGCTTGGTTTAAGTTCACACAATTTATCCTTTCTATTTTAACAAATTAACCTGTTATGTTTTTCATATTATTATTAGAGTATTTTTAGCCGTTTATTTACAATATCAAAAAAGGTATAAACTAACTATTAGATATTACACTTCAACCACTTTACATTGCAATTTACTACAACTGTGCATCCACCATGGTTGCTTTTAAAAAATAGTACATTGTTTAATGTTTGATATTAATAGTAAATAAAAAAAAAAGTGAAGTGAAGTGTATTAAGATGTATGTTGTGCATATTTAGTTGTTAGTGTGTTAAACGAACCATGCTTTTTGAACAGTTTAGTGTTGTTATTCAGCATTGCTGCTATAGCTACTTTGGACTTAAACTTGATCCAGAGCTTCCTTAAGTTTAAGCAAAAAGTTAAGATACAACTCTCAGCATTTCTTCTTAACTCTCTGATGGATCCAGAGGTAAATGCCTACTCTTCTTAAGTCAGTGCAAATAACGCCTACTCTTTTTAAGTCAGTACGATCTCCACCCATTCCCAACCCTTTTTTCTTAAGTGTTTGTAGAACTTCTTAAGTGTTGTTAAGAAGGATTTTCATCTTAAGTTAAGAAAATCTTAACTTACGCAACCGATTTTCCTTCTTAACTCCCTTTTCTGGGCATGCGCAGAGAAGATTTTCGTAAGATCTGCAAAAAACGGCAGATAAGATCAGTAATGAATCAGGCCCTATAATTTTAAGTAAGCAAGTCTTGCTTCATTGTGTGGGGAATGGACGGCGCTACGGATACCTAGTGGCGCCCTATAAATAAAAATTAATAATAAAATAATAATAATAATAATTACAATCTTGAGTGGTAAGTATGTAAACCTCTGCATAACATGAAATTCTCCAACCCGCAAAATGGATTTGCGGTTCAGCCAGGAAAGGGTAATCATGAAGGACTTTCAATTACTGTGTCTCTTGTGATAACACTGATGTCTATCCAGTTGTTCCCTTTCTTTATTAAAAAGATCCTTAATATCCTCGTGCTGCTGAACGCCTCTGGAGGAAATATCACTCAAAGTTAAAAAAGTGCTTGATTATGACTGCTCACTGCAGACTTTAGCCAACATTGTTGAAAATTAGGACCGTTGCAAAGAGATCACTAGAAAATAGACTGGAAAGGAATGTTAATGCTACAAATATTAATATAGGAGCAAAAACAGATCAAAATGACATTATTGTACCTATTTTTCACAATTTTAAATTAAATCCAGGTCCAAAACCAAAACCACATGTTTGTTCAACAAAACCCGTAGCAAAGCCGAAAGACGAAGTTGGGTTAGAACCAAAACACAAAGGTCAGCACTCATCTTGAATACATATGTTCGACAGTTATGACTGCATACCTTTGGAAATGTGAGGATGAGTAGTAATGTCTCCCTGTTACTTTATTTGCAGCGTTTATTAAGGTAGTTTATCAAAAGGTGGAAAATTTTCTATAGCAACAAGCAGTTCAGCATCAGCTAGCAGCAGAATGGATAGACACTTTAAGCAATCTTCACCGTCAAACCCTTCATCATCAACCTCCCCATTATTAGTATTCTTGCGCACTACAGCTGCTGCTGCTGCTGATGATGCTGCTGGGAGTGAATCTTCTATACAGAAGAGGACCAAGAAAAGTAAGCATAGTTTTGAACAATTGTCTGTGAAGCAAGCATTTGCAAGTATGGCAGCCAGCATTGTGTTGCACAGAGGATCACTAAAGCCATGACAGCTATGTTAGCATTGGATGTGCTTCCACTTTCCACCATTAATGCATCATGGTTTAGAAGATTAGTTGAGATCATGTATCCATGTTACTAAATTCCATCTGATTTCTATTTCACCCAAACAGAATTTCCTCATCTATTAGCAAAAAGTAATTCAGTCATGCCATTGAACCGAGTATACAGTTAACAACTGATATGTGGACTTGTTCACTCTCTTGTTATCTCTCGCCTTGACTACTGTAACCTAATTCTCTCTGGCCTACCTGATTCTCGCCTTGACCCTCTTAAGTCTATCCTCAATGCTGCTGCCCCCCTCATTTTTCTCTCCCGCCGCTCTGTATCTGCTGTCTCCCTCCAACAGTCACTACATTGGCTCCCCATACCCTACAGAATTTAATTTAAACTCCTCACCATCACCTTTAAAGCTCTTAGTCAATCTTCCACTCCCTACATCTCCAATCTCATCTCTACCTACACTCCTACCCACCCCCTCCGCTCTGCCCCTGACCGCCGCCTCACTACTTCACTGATCACCTCCTCTCACTCTCGCCTTCAGCACTTTGTCCAGGCTGCTCCCCTGCTGTGGAACGATCTTCAACGTTCCATCAGGTTAGCATCTACTCTCAATGGCTTCAAGCGTGCCCTTAAGAATCATTTCTTTATTCAAGTCTATCAGTCCTCCTCCTAACTTCCTTGCCCTGGCTCTCTACCCCAGTTAGTACTACCCTATTTGTGTCTCCCCCTTCCCTTTAGGATGTAAGCTCTCATGAGCAGGGCCCTCTTTCCTTGTGTGCTCCTTCTACTATTCCATCACTCTCTGTACCTCTTGGCCTGCTTCGCTAGCCCTGTTTTACTTTTTTTCTTAAGCCTTGGCCTTCTTCTCGCTGATATCTACCATCCCTTTCACTATCTGTCCCAGAGATGATCTGATTTGATTTACCCTGTCACCTGTGTTTGTATATATTTTTGTATCATCTTGTGTCTTGGTTCTGTTTTCTGTATATGTAATGTACAGCGCTGCGGACCCTTTGTGGTGCCTTATAAGTCAAAGATAATAATAATAATAATAATAATAATAATATGTGGACAAGCTGTACTGGTTAAACAAAAGACTACATGACCATGATAGCCCACTTGCTAGGTGTATTGGCTTCAGCAGCAGCACTATTGCCTATAGCATCATAATCAACCTCCTCATCCCTTCAGTACAGTAGTGCTAGCGAACAATGCCAGGCCATTCAAACCTTTTATTTTATATGTTATAAACTTAATTGCAATGAATCATAATTTAAATACAAATAACCTAGCTAATACAGCAGCAACAACTTTCCGATATGCGCATAAAAAAAAACCTTTGCTACAGCACGTACAGCAAATCCTAATCTAAGCATCTACTAAAGTCTCAATAAGCATTTGCAAGTCATTCAAAAATCTCTAACTATAAGCTTCTCGCTAATTTGGGAGTTCGTCCTCCTCCTCATTCACTACTTACACCTGCCCCATACCACCAGCAAATAAAACCTATTTTTCAGCCACATTGTCACACTCCATTCCCCGGGTATCTCCACCCGAGCCTCTAAACATTGACTATCACTTTAACTCTCTTTTCTTAGTACAGGCTGTCAGCTATGCCTTCTATCTGTGATTAGTTCACATGTGTGTTAGTCAGTTCTGCTATTGGTCAGCCTCTCTTTATAAGGTTCCTCCTTTCACCTTTGCATTGCTGTTTCTTCAAGTCATATCTGACCTGATTCCAGGGCCGGACTGGGACTAAAAATCAGCCCTGGCATTTAAAGCACATAGGCCCACCTCTGTTCCAGATAATATTAATAATAATTACAGTACATTTTGCAAAGTTCATTGTTATATGGTGTCCCGTGAGATAGAAATGTATTATGCGCAGCTTGACTCTTTATTTGCAGCATAGGGCGCACCAGTATCAGATAATGGTATGCACAGGATTGGCAAGAGAAATTTGGGGCCGGGGTACAGTGAACTTTTTTCCTTCCCCACCCCCACCGGTGCGCAGGAAGAGAGATATATACCGACGTGCAGCAGCGCCGGTGAAGGGATGTGGCCGCATAATGTTGGGGGCGTGGTCAATATGGGGCGTGGCATAACATATTGGGGGAGACTCAATTGCTGGCAATGTAATACATGGATATCGCGCAGCGCACATTGCTGGCAATTAAAGTAGAAATCTCTGCTTATTTTTCCTTGGGAGGAAAAATAAACAGTGATTTCTGTCAAATTTCAGCCGCAAAGTTTCTTGCGGATGTGCACTTTGCAGCTAATTGAATTCCCCCACTATGTATTAAAATGGTGTTACTCTCACCTACCGGTTTTTGCAGCTTTCACAACCTGGTACTGGATTCTTGCATAGATCCTGGAATGTTGGGACCTATTGGAAAATGTATATATGGAAAACCGAGCAATAAGTGAACAACATACATGACACAGATCACATAGTATAAAATACATACATTATAATAAAATACATTTATCAACAGCTACACAACGCCACCCCTCAGACACATAACGCCACATCCTGCATCACGCTACCCTCTGCCACAACACCCATCACACCACAACCCCCCCAGACAAATCACACTACAACACCCCCCCAGTCACATTATCATGCCACACTCAAGACATATTATAACCCCCCCAGACACATTATGACACCCACCCCCAGCCTGCTGTACTTACATATGCAGCTGACATCGGAGTAAAAAAAACGTCTATCAGAGTAAGCTGTTAAGCTCTTAGTCTTGTGAGATTTGGAGCTCCAGGCCTGCTCTGCCGGCTGCTGGACAGTATATGATGACACACACAGTCACCACACACTGTCCAAGGACAGCTCACCCCAGAGTTGAATTAAGGCTTTGGGGGGCCTGGGGCACTTAAGTCAAGGGGGCCCCTATGGTCTAAAATAAAGAGCATAGTATCATAATTCACAAAAGAGAGAGTTACTAACTAATCCATAATGTATAAAAAAATTACCATTCAGTCGCTTAGCAAAAATTATTAAAATCAGAATATTGAGGTTAACTGTCATCCTCAGGTTCAGTTAGGTGGCATCAATATTATTATTTATTATCGTAGATTTCTAAGGCACCACAATGCTTCACAGAGCCATACAGTAGGCAAAATAGTACACATATAAAACATACAAGGTAGACAAAAAAATAAATGAAGACTTGAAAACAAAGAACCCTGCTCATTACAGAGCTTACATTCTAAGCGGAAGAGGGCACAGCTGAAATAAGAGGAGCGAGTGTGGCTCAGATTGGAGATTATGATAGTTGTGAGTGTGCATTAGTGTGAATAGTGTTTTCGAGGATAAGGCCACCTCTAAAAAAAAAGATGGTTTTTCAGAGTGTCTAAAGATTTGAAGGCTGTGGGAAAGCTGGATTGGGTGTAGTAGGTAATTCCATAAGAGGGGAGCAGCACAAGAGAATTCTTGTAGGCGGGAGTGAGAGGTGGCATTGGACATGGTTGTGAACAGGGGAAAAGTAGATGCTGGGGAAATGGTAGAAGAAGGTGAGGAGAAACATGTGATAATAGGGGCAAAGACAGACCGACACACAAAGGGGGTGAAGGAAAGGACTCACACCCACAATGTGAAGACAAAGAGACACAAACACAAAGGGTATAGAGGTGGGGTTAGAGGGTGCACATCGTATGTATACAAAAAAGCTGTGCACTGTCTATATATGGCATCGTGCAATCCTTTGGGAAGAGGAATGTAGGTGGTCCTGCTGGCGCCACTTATGCGGTCACCCTGACTGACTGCTCCTTGAGCAGCTAGTGTGTTTTACAGAACTGGCAGAGCCCCAGAAACAAAAACATACATATAGCAGCCCTGAGAGGTAGTGCAGCTCTAAAACCCACATTTTAAGACTCTCACTAACCCTAACTTACATACAACGCTGTCAGGTTATACAGCGCTGTGAGGTTATACAGCTCATACAGAGCTTTAAATAACGGAGAGCAATAACTTCATAATAATCAATCTCAATAACAAGTTCATTCTGACTTATAAAGTAAAGCAAAATAAAGTTATAACAGTATATTTCAATATATAAGTCAAGTTCATTGCTAAATAACCATCATAAAAATGAGCTAACCAGTTAATTCTATTCATTAAATAGTGTTAGTTCATATATATTAAAAAAAAATGCCATTTCCAGATGTTTTGTGTGCTGTATATTACAGTTGTCATCTTTGAAGTTACCTTGCCTGTTGTATGCTCCGGGCTTCCTCCTTCAGACACTGCAGGCGGTCCTGAGCAGCATATAGCGCCACCCTGCCATGTACTTGGCACTGTAATGCCGGCTTATTCACTTTTTCACTAATTAAAATGGGTGCCCAGTTCCTGGACCGTGCCCCCTGTAACACCCCCCCTCCCCCCAATCGCGGGTGCACCCATGATTGCGGGTGCTTGCGTCACCTGCTGGAGGGAAAAAAAAGTACATCCAAAAAAACAAAACACCCCTGCTTGCACCGGCCCATTAAGCCATCGGCCCTTCTGGCATTTGCCGGAAGTGCCAGGTGGCCAGTCCGGCCCCGCTTGATTCTGATGCCTCCTCTGTGCTCCACATCTCTGTGGTAATTATGCTTCAACGCTGCTGGGTGTCTGGACTCTGCTGATCTCAACGTACCTGTACCGCTACTTGTGGCAAGCGCTATGATCAACATCCACTGCCTACTCAGCCCTGCACCACTGACTACTACTGCCATGTTCCATATTTTCAGGTAATCGTTGTAATCAACTTCTACTGTTTACCTGGCTTGCACCACTGACTTTTGTTGCTGTGTTCCACATCTCCGTGGTAAGCTGTGCCTCATTGCTGCTTGTATCTGGACTCTGCTAATCGCTATACACCAGTTCCACTACTGTGGTAATCCTTATGACCAACGCCTGCTACTCATCTTGTCTGCACTACTGATTGCTGCTGTTTCGTTCCACGTCCTTGTGGTAAGCTGTGGCTCATCGTTGCTGTATGTTTCTGGACTTTTCTGTTCTCTGTGCACTAGTTCCACTACCTGTGGTAATCACTGTGATCAACACCCGTTACCTATTCAGCCTGCATCATTGACTACTGCTGCCTTGTTCCATAATCCTGTGGTGAGCTGTGATCCATCGTTGCTATATATATATATATATATATATATATATATATATATCTATATCAGACTCCGCTACCTCAGTATATTTATTTAATTTATCTATGGGAACAACACTTGCTATCTACTCTATCAACATCGTTGTCTATACTGGCTTGTTTACATCGTATAATGAGCTGTGATTCATTGCCTCTGCATTTGGATTTCATTGAGCTGTTCATCTCCAGTACTACATTGAACTTTGTATTATGTTCCACTCCTCAGTGGTATAGTGGTGATTAGCTATTGGCCTTCAGTCTGCATTACTGAATTTCATTGATGGTTCCTATTCTCTGTATATTACTGTTATCATTATCAACAGTTTACTCAACCCTCAGTGACTTTTGTATTATATTCTACAATAAAGTGGTAATCGTTATTATCACCATTTGATGTCTGAATTGAATTGATTTCTTCTGTAATCAAGTCATTCTCTGTCTGTCTCACTGGGAACTTATCTAGAGGGCTACGACCTGCAGGGTGGAAGCCGCTGAAGCCCAAATTCCCTTGCGGGAGTCTCTGGTGAATACATTCCACCTTGTTAGACTTCGTGACTCTAGGGAAGTCTAGCTAATACCTATTGAGACAGCAGGATCTCACTCATCTATTCGTGAGCTAACCTGACACATATCTATGACTATACCCCAGTCTTAATCTGTATGCAATTATTCGAAAACCCCCCACAGCACATTGCCTACATTAGAAAACCCCTTCATTACCCAGTCATGCCTCTTTAAGTGTATGCAGTGGAAAGTGCTAAAAAGTCACAGATCTGAATAGCCACAGTTGATATGTTCACTTTCTGAGCATGGACAGTGCGAAAAAATATGGTAAGCAAATGAACATATGTCTCACTCTGAATCAGGCCCATTAGATCTACCTGGTGTTTTAATTACTATTACATCATATTATAACATCTCACTGTGCACACTTCATCTTTCTGTTTAGCTACTGGGGATAGTGTTCCTCCTTGCAAAAGGGTGGAATTGAGTACAGTCAGGATTGGTGTTCGTTATAGAGGTACAGAACACCATTCCTGAACAAAGACCCTCTGATGCACCTGGTTGGTACTTTATAACTTAAAAAAAATAGTAGTAACATCTATTTAAATAAATGGAATCTGAGTTTGAGGACAGAGTCTTCCTCCAAACTGCACAAATGTTAGTTATGCATTCTATTATTATTACTGTATGTTGGACTATTATGATCCATTCAAATCTGTTGTATCATCATATCTGTTTCTTGTAAATAGAGCTCTCATTATGTCTGCCAAAATGTGTGTAAAGTATTTGCAATTATATTTATCTAATTTGAAAAGAGATAAAATGTTCTTTATGTTAGCAAGTGTGGTTAGATTAGTTGCGGGTTAGGACATGGTTATTATTTTAATTAAATTCAGAGTGCTTGTTTTTCCAATGTTATTAGTGACTTTTTGCAGACTCCCTAACGCCTCCAGGTTCAGGTCAACTAATTGAAAATTAAAAGCATTAAAGAATGTTGTATAAGGAAAAAGGAATGTGATAATGGGGCACGTCCAATCCAAAAAAACAACAATCAGGGACTTTGTCTACCTTTTATTTCTTTTGGCCAAAGTTTGACAAAGATTTTTGCTTGAACCAAAAGAAAGGTAATTTGAATTGCATTTGTAATTCATAACAACCTCTGATTGCAAACCAAACATCTGTTCAATTTCATTAAAATGTCATGAAAATAGGAAAACCTGCCCTCTATTTTTCCAAGGCCTATCTCTGGCATCGGTCCCTTTAGTTGAGTCAGTGGGGAAATTTTTGTCTATCAGACCTGAACAGTTTGAGGTTTTTCTGGTTCCACACCAATGAATGATTACACAAAACAACCACATAGGTTAAATCTGCTTCCTCTTTCTGTTTATCAGTCCTTCAAAGCTTTATGTTTTGAAGCAACTGATATTCAAGCCTTCAAATAGCTTTTGTTATCTACTAGATCACAATCAGTCTTTACAAACAAACACACAGACACACATACCACTTTATTCAATCAACATGTGCTACTTATTTACAACTGTGCTAGCATGCCTCCTGTTTGGTATCATATTTATACAAAATTAAATAATTTAGATAAGCAAGATTATTGTACTGTTTCAGAGGCTTGTATTTGTTTTCCTGCATTGAGAGGCACCAAAATTCCAGTGCATTCCAAGTAGTGACCTATATATTTATTCAAGCAATCATGTGTGGAGGAGCATGAGACAAAACATTAATAAAAAAAATAAGTAATTAAAAGATCGGTAGTATGCCCTCTGCCCAACTTCCATAACCAGACCTAAGGCTAGACAGCCTTGGCTTGTTTACAAAAGGGGGAACAATGAGTGTGCGGTACCCTTGTTATAGTGAAAACTAACCCTAGACTGGTCAGCATATTTATGGGAGGTTTTCAGGGTAATTTTTCCCCTTTTAGATTATGACAGATTATGAAAGTAGAAAAATAATGAAGATTTTATTTTCCAATTAATAAAGTATTCAGTAGGGTTTTCTAGCATTCTCTTTGCCCGTCTGACTGAGCTGTACTCTGTTCAACTTGCATTGAAAGGACCAAAGCAGCTCTGTGACAGGATGGACCACCTATGCTATTCTGTTTGTTGTTGCTGGGAACCGACTGAGCTTACTTTGCCACCGTTCCCTTTCGTTATCCCAAATGCACCCACTTGCCACAGTAGGAGGGGCTTACAAATGCTGCCACCATTGGAATCCTTACCGGCATTCAGAACCGGGTTCCT
Organism: Mixophyes fleayi; assembly: GCF_038048845.1. NCBI lineage: Eukaryota > Metazoa > Chordata > Amphibia > Anura > Limnodynastidae > Mixophyes > Mixophyes fleayi. The sequence goes on along the minus strand of NC_134411.1, from coordinate 56,204,228 downwards.
TCTGGGTAACTGATGCTGCGAGTGTACCCCGTTACTGGTGTACCTGGGCTGGTACTCCTGACCTCTTCCTATGGATCAGGGTTGCTGTGGATGGATCCCTCCTGGCCTGTCACACTGGCCAGAACTTCTGGGTAGCGGGCAGACCGTTGGTATTGGATGCTGGGTCCAAACCACAGAAACAGCCAGCAACGGATTCGATTTTGGGTCTAATCTGTAGGTCACAGGATTTTCAGCATGGAAGATGTTTTCAAGCAGATCTTTGAAGCAAGTGATGTTTATTTGCAGTCACACTGATTGATGGTACCAGTGATCAGGTCAGATGGAACAGAAGAACAAATTTCAATACAGGTCTGTGCGTTTTATACAGATTTGGACAAAGTTTCACAGGGTAAGCCAGCCCCCTTGAGGTCTGAGTTATTTTTAGAATCAGGATGCAATTTGTTTACCCAAACATGGATTTAAATGCAATGCAAAGGTAACAATATTTACACTTATCTGTGATATTCTAAAATTTAAAAACTTTTATTTTCTAAAACTCTAAAAGCTGTGATTTTCTGCATCTTGTGCTGTGTACAATGTTCAGACAGGTTCTAACTCTCTGGACAAAAGGCCACCCAGTAACAACCCCCTGCTGGGCCTTTGGCCAGAGCAGGCATTTGACACTTCATCTCATAACACTTAGCATTTCCTGCTATCAGACTCCCTCCCCACATATGCCTAATTGGAGATTTCCTCTAGCAACCTTAAATAAAAAAAATGATTTTCTCCCCTGGTCTCAGAAATTAAGATATTTCCTTTCCCAAAATACACACAAGATCAAAAATAAGTACATTTGTAACTATATAAATAAGCTATTTAAATAAGATGCGCTATGTCCTTTAAATAAATTTATACCATAAGTTACTTATAAGAGATCCAGTCACAAGCTTAAACAGAACTTTTCGAAGGGATCATACATCAAGGGTTAAAGAATGGCGAGTGCGGTTTGCATGGCCACTCAGGGAAAGGTAGTAAAAGTATAGATGAAACTTGAAGAATTTGACTTCGTGACTAACCAATATGATCACCATAAGGATCTACTGTATGATCCCATTTCCAAGTTTAGTTTGAGCTGCATTTTGTTCTATTCATCACAAGTTCAACCAAACGCAGGTCATGATGTGGGATATTTACACTGGGATACAGGCTAAAATGTTTTCATTAACATTTGAACCACTACCTCCTGTTTTCATTTTATGCAGTGTTAAAAGACAAACAGCGACTACAACTGTCTTTTTGTTTTGTATACATACAGGACATTTATGGTAGCCATGCAGATGGTACCATGGATAATATGGGATTATTTACCCTTAAGTTTTGTTTGTGTTTATAGAACCTGTACACCTTCTCATTAATATAAGTATCTCATAATATCAATATAATCCCAAAATAATCTAAATATAAAAATAAACTCAATGCATAAAAGCTTGTAGATACGGTCAACAGATTCAGTTGATGTTCAGATCAAACACCGGAATGGGGAAGAAATGTGATGTAAGTGACTTTGACCACAGAATTTTTGTTGGTGCCAGATGGATAGTTTAAGTATCTCAGAAACAGCTGATCTCCTGTCATTCTCACATAAAACAATCACTAGTTTTAATATAAAGTAGTCTGGCACTTGTCTGATGGAGTAGAGAGCTCACTGTAACAGGTAGTAAGCAACCAGGATGTATTTGGCAGAACAGGCAGGGATCAGGAGTAGAGAAGACAGCGGAATCCTTTAAACAAGCCAGATGTTAGGGTAGGTAGAGATATGAGAGCAAATCCGTTTAACAAAGCCAAGAGTCCGTAGTGTAGAAGACAGCAATTCCTATAAACATTCCTGGTCAAACACTGATAGCAGAACAGGTCTAAATACAAGGCACACTAGGTCAAGCAGGAACTATCACCAGCATTGGTATGCTGCCAGGAAGAGGGTTATAAAGACAGCAGCACCAGCAGATCTGCAGTATGATTAGCTGCATGAGTGTGGTAGGTAATTGCACACCTGAGGCTGTCAAACTGAGAGCTGAATGTAAACTAATGGTGGAGTATATTCACCTATGGATGCGCAGATGGGGAGGGAATTGAAGTGGGGGTAGGAATAGGAAGATAGTGTTGGGTAGGGTAATCTGTTTTTTGGAAACTGATCTGCAGCCAAAAGGTATGTATCAGAGTGTTGTGTATTCAATAGCATAACAGTTTGTAGAGACAGTGGCAGGTATCAGTGATAAGCAAGTAACTTTTTGCAAGCCTGATAGTTCCCTTATAAAGGGTTAGAATGTTCTGAGGGTGATTTCTTAGTTTAAACCATTTTTTTGTAGTTAAATGCTCCTTGGTTTTAAAGGTCTTTATTGTTATTGTTTCCTCCTTTTCCTTAGTCCACATAGTGTAGAAGAAAGAGCGAGAAGAGAAAAAAAAAACGGTACATAGTGTAATACTGTGGTTTGCAGTTTTAAGATTAAGTACTGGAAGTACTTACACAGATGTATCTTGTTGATTTGCACTCAGTGTAGATCGATATCAGCTGAGGCTTTTTATCAATGTGCAGGGAGAGAGACAAAGAGAGGATACAGCCATAGTGAAATATTGTAGGTCAAATTTTTATATGCATATTGTCAAGTGAACACTTACAGTTCAGGTTGTTGTATGCGCAATGCTTTAATGGATTTCCTTTTGCTTTTCTGCCCTCCGGAGCTGCAAACATTTTGCTAGAGGTGAAGGGTTCCTCAACTCTCATTCGTCCGAATCAGTGAGCCTTTTGACAGTAGAAAGAGGTGTTTTTTTTACCCAACGCATTTAATCTGAGATCAGACTTCCTCAGGGGATGAGTAGTTCTCTGAGTAAGCAGGTGTTAAATAGTCTGTTTGTGGGTGTAAGGTTGGTACAGAGCTGAAATGGTCCAATCAGGAAAGATCTGTGTCTCACAGTGTGCTAATCAAGAAATGATAACTTAATTGGGAGGGTCAGTCTCTCCTATCTGTTTATATATAATTTCAGTGTCTTTGATAACAATGGGTGAGAATCGGTATACGTACAATATTTGTGAAGGGAAATTTCAGATGTCATTTTATGCATGTCAGACCTTCATACAGTATATTTTTACATAGAAAATACATTAGATGGGAAATACACAAGTAATCAATGAGAGCAGTGTTACAAGCAATTGCTTAGTATGCATCTCATCGATAACTGAACCTCCCAATTAAGGATTTAAAGGACTTTGGTTTCCCACGCTTAGTGGACTGAATGTCATGACATCATCATGCCCAACATATTCAGTGAGGAGCCAGCAAGCAAGAAGACAGAAGAAAAGAAAAGAGAAGAAAAAAAGCCAATAGAAAGGTATGTAAAGGAACGGAGGCAAAGGGAGAGCAAAATCAGCATGAAACAGTGTGATGAAGGGGAGCCAGATGATGGGGGGCAAAAGCAGCATGGCACAGTGTGATGAAAGGGAGCCAGGTGAAAGAGGGGAAAGCAGCATGACACAGTGTGATGAAGGGGAGCCAGATGATGGGGGGCAAAAGCAGCATGGCACAGTGTGAAGAAGGGGGGAAAAGCAGCATGGCACAGTGTGATGAAGGGGGACCAGGAGAAGGGGGGAATAGCAGCATGGCACAGTGTGATGAAGGGGGGCCAGGAGAATGGGGGAAAAGCAGCATGACACAGTGTGATGAAGTGGGACCAGATGAAGGGGGAAAATGCAGTATGGCACAGTGTGATGAAAGAGAGCCAGGTGAAAGAGGGGAAAGCAGCATGACACAGTGCGATGAAGGGGGGAAAAGCAGCATGGCACAGTGCGATGAAGGAGGGCCAGGTGAAGGGGGGAAAGCAGCATGGAGGGTACAGTGTGATCATAAGAGGGCACAGCGTGGTGATTATGGAGGAGCTCAGTTTGATGAAGCAGAAGTGTGTGATGAAGGAAGAGACAGCCCCCTCTATTTTACCTTTTATGTTTTTATTTTGACCTAGGGGTGCCTTGAAAAAATTACTGAGCCACTAATTGTGCCTCAAATTGAAAAAAATTGGAACAAATTGAGAAGGAGAGTGTTGTAGAGTTGCATCCAGGACTTCTAAAAGTAAATATCTAGAAATGTTTGCTTTTTAATGTATTTATTTGTATTTCTCTCTTTAGTAAAGCTTATCATATGATTTGTGTTGAAAGAAAGAAAGCATTATTGAATGAACAAATAATTCTAAAAGAGGAGGGCGCAAATTTATTTTTGCAGGGGGGCGCCAGACATGCAAGCACCGGCCCTGTACAAAGAGCCAAAATGCGTCTCTCTGCATCTGCGGTTCCGCTGTAGACAGCAATGACGTGGGACATAAAGACCCGCCCCTGAAGGAGGAGCTGCAGTCCTACCACCCAGAAGAGCTGGAAGAAGGACTCAGGAGCCATTGCTACTGATCAGGTTAGTACAACAGCAGCTGCACTCAGCCTCTTGCTGTAATAGTAAGGGAAGAGGGGAGAGGGGGAAAAGCTGCTTCCAGTCAATAAAGATTGATACTAAATTGATTTAATTCAGTTTATATTACCTGTTTACTGTTTGCAAAAATGGATGATTGTTGCATTGTAAATTGTATATGAAAGCATATAAAAGAGTTGAACTTAATTAATGGCCTAATTATATTGGGAACTCACATAGTCTGTTATAGTCTGTAGTATCAATAAGTAAGTATCCCAGTCTACTGCCCCTTATATCTCTAACCTCCTCTCCATTCACACTCCTGCCCGCTCCCTGCGCTCAGCCAATGATCGCCGACTCTCCTCCACTCTGATCACCTCTTCCCACTCTAGAATCCAAGACTTCTCCCGCGCTGCCCCCCTTCACTGGAACGACCTCCCTCGCTCCATCCGTCTCTCACCCAACCTGTGCTCCTTCAAACGGGCACTTAAAACTCACCTGTTCCTTAAGGCCTACCAACCATCCACTTAACCTCTCATCTCTTCTGTTTATCCTCTGGCCCCCTTTTTTCTCTCCCTTTGCTTCACTGGCTCACTTCTGTGCCTGATTTTGTTCACACTCCCTTAGGATGTAAGCTCGTATGAGCAGGGCCCTCTTTCCTCCTGTCTCCATACCTGTTCTTCCGCTCCGTCTCTACTGTATTTGCCTGCCCAGAGTTTCTGAATTATTGGTATTTTATGTTTAATGTTCTGCACTGTTTTACCCTGTATGGTCTACTGTTTGTACTGTGTATGGCGCTGTGGAAACCATGTGGCGCCTTACAAATAAACGATAATAATAATAAGAATAATAAGTATATAATTATGAAGTGTGCATATTGATACTATATATTAAAGGGTAGTGTATGCCTAATCTTTTAGAATGTGTTAAAACCAGGGGTGGTCCCTCGAAAAAAAAAAAATAAGGGTACCTCTGTTTTATATAAACATAATCTCACTGTAAAATAATGAGTTGCCAAGGGACAGTTTTAAAACCAAGAATGATGTTATTAATGCTATGTGTTTAGAGACTTTTGACTTAATTCTATTAAAGGACATGGATGAGAAAGTTCTTTGTATCCTATCAGAATGTGAGTATTGTACACTCTATACCAGGGGTCGGCAACCTCCGGCATGTATACCAGACATGGCATGCAGCACTCTGTAGTCTGGCACGTCGGGCCGGCTGTCACAGCAGGACATGGCCGAAACCGAACTGCTGCACAGGCCTCTCAGGCCTCATTGCAGAACAGATGACTCATGAGGCGAGTCACACACACAGCTGCCTTATGAGGCATTATATTAATTGAGGGCATTTATGTATGGCATAATATTAATTTTAGACGCTTATGTGTGGCATAATGTGAATAACGGGCATTTATGTGAGGCATAATGTAAATTGGGGCATTTATGTGTGCCATAAAATTAATTGGGGGCATTACTGTGTTGTAATATGAACTGGGGGCATTACTATGGCATAATATGAACTGGGGGCATTACTGTGGTGTGATATGAACTGTTGTTATTACTGTGACAGAATATGAACTATGGGCACTTAAGTGTGCACAATTTGAATTGGGGGCACTATTGTGGGTCATAACATGAATGGTCTCATTACTATTAATATTATCTTGATAGTAGCAGCATAAAATAAGAAACATTGCATATATAAATATATATATATATATATATATATATATATATATATATATATATATATAAAAATATATTAGAGATGCTCAGGCTCGGTTCCCCAAGAACCGAACACACCCGAACTTAGCAGATCTGATTGCCAGGCCGGCTCGGTACTTTCGCACGCCCTTGGAATTTAAAACGAGGCAAATCGTCATTGTTACGTTGTCGGATCTCAGATCTCGTGAGTTTTGGATTCTATATGTACCGCCCTCCATAACGATCCAACGCCATTTCACAGAGTGACACAGAAGGGGTAGCACTGTTCTTGGCAGTCTCTAGTGCAGTTGGGCAGCATCATAGGTAGAAAAGAAACATGAGGGGAAGCAGTGTTCTTCAATGTCTCCAGTGACATTCAGTAGAGCTCCATTGCTCCATTGCTAATTGTCATTGCTGAAATAGAAATAATAGGTCTGGCAGGCTTGGTCTTCTAAATCTGCAGTCACATTGTACTGTGTTATATAGGTAACATACAAAGAGGAGAGCTCCATTGCTCCATTGCTAATTGTCATTGCTGAAATACAAATATTAGGTTTAGTAGGCTTGGTCTTCTAAATCTGCAGTCACATTGTACTGTGTTATATAGGTAACATACAAAGAGGAGAGCTCCATTGCTAATTGTCATTGCTGAAATACAAATATTAGGTTTAGTAGGCTTGGTCTTCTAAATCTGCAGTCACATTGTACGGTGTTATATAGGTAACATACAAAGATGAGAGCTCCATTGCTCCATTGCTAATTGTCATTGCTTAAATAGAAATAATAGGACTGGCAGTTATAGTAATCCCTCTTTGTCATCTGCTAAAGCCTATGTTAAAGTGCATAGTGTTTTTAAGTCATGGAAACAAAAATGTAAAAAAACACCTTTTACCTTGGTCAAGAAAAAAATACCTGTAATCCAGGCAAAGTTATCGGTAGAAAAAAAAAATTGCCAACATGTCATTCTACACACGCAGTGGCAAGGAAAGAATGATGCCTTTGCCTTTCTCTATGAGTGCTAGTTCTGCAACTGTCACTGAGGCATCTTCTTGTAAGGTCAATCATGACCAAGCAAGACCTTGTCATTCGGACTTCAAAAGTGGTGTCCAAATACTTTTAAATAAATCTTGAAATCGAATCACTACATTTTGGCGACTGTGCTTGATCCTTGTTTTAAGAGCTATGTCTTCTTTTTGTTTCCAACTGACCCAGATCTAAAGAAATGCAAGGAGCTCCCTGTGAGCAAGATGACAGCTCAAGTGTTATGTGACAGGACAGTGTCTTCTCCTTCAGTTTCTCACTCAACTGCTGCTAGGAAAAAACTTAGCTTTCCCAAGAGACTCAGGGATGATGCAGATGACTCAGCACAACATTTTGACATCTGGTCTGGTCTAAAAGAATTGACCAAAAAACTTAACTCCACCTGATCCTACAATCAATATCTAAAGGATGGCAGCGGATTATTTTCACGACGGCATAGAAATAGACACATCAGACAGTCCCTTTACATACTGGGAGTAAAAAAAGTAAAAATTTGGAGACCCATGTACCAACTTGCTTTGCACTACCTAAGTTGCCCACCTTCGAGTGTGTCCCCTTAAAGAGTTTTCATCACAGCCCGGAACCTTGTCAGTGATCGGCGTAGAAGACTACTTCCTCAAAATGTGGAAAAGATGATGTTCATAAAAATGAACTTCAGTTTCCACGAGGAAGGCCTTACCCGCCAATTACATCAAAATACTGAGGGCTAGATTTACTAAGCTGCAGGTTTGAAAAAGTGGGGATGTTGCCTATAGCAACCAATCAGATTTTAGCTGTCATTTTGTAGAAGGTACAAAATAAATGAAAGCTAGAATTTGATTGGTTGCTATGGGCAACATCCCCACTTTTTCAAACCCGCAGCTTAGTAAAGCTAGCCCTGAGACTTCTGCAATGGTGAATTCCAGCGGTGATGAATTAATAATGTGTGAGGATGATGTACAAACTGATGAGGTGAGGATGTGGCTGAGGATGATGACAACAACATTTTGCCACAGTAGAGTTCATTAACAGCACTGTTACCATAGGTGCCTTAAGCCCATTGTTAGCTTGTTTTGTGGGGGCCCTAACAAACCAAGCACATCAGCCTGAAAAGTGCTTGGTTTGTTAAAGTGAGCATGTCCTTTATAAGATCGAACATAAGGGTGGGTGGGAGGGCCCAAGGACAATTCCATCTTGCACCACTTTTCCTTTCAGCTACCACTGTGTGCCAATGTTACCTACATGTGCTATATACTGTTGTGTGCTTTGCAAAAATCTTAGACACCCATTGATGATGCAGATGACTCAGCACAACATTTTGACATCTGTTCTTGTCTACTGTGAAAGAATTGACCAGAATTAGTGACACCTCTGCTGTAACTCCACCTGATCCTACTATCAACTATCAAAATCCAAAGAATGGTGGAGGATTATTTTTAATTTTTTTGAACGGTATAAAGACAACAGTTTTATTAACAAAAAACAACGTTGCTTGCAGAAGTAATGTAAGCATAGATGTCTTAATAGACGTGTATATGTATTACCTTCCACTTTGATGCTATTTCATCAGTATTGCACAAAGTGTTTATAATCTGCACTTTACGTCAAAGGTACCTAACTATATTAGAATTGTTTGTGAATTGGGGCTGATCCGAAGCTCAGTGATGAGCTTGCTTTTTGCTTGGAATAACAATGGCTCTTTTTAGTGCATTGTCTGGCACCCTGGCTTGGTCTGGGTCTGATAAAAGCACGCCTCCCAGGAAGGGGGGGGCGGGGCCGTACAGCGCTTGCCGCCATGTATTAGCTGTAGAATTACCACAGTTATCCAAGGAATGGGTGGAGCGATCAAATGAACCATAATTGGTTTCATGATCCAAGGACTGACACTGCTGTGTGGCAATGTTTCCTAGATGTGCTAGGAACTGCCGTGTGTCTTTATACTAAAGAGAAGAATTTATGTGGACCAACATCTTTCAATATAAGTATTATCTTTGATATATGTCTTATATTTGTTCATCTAGTATATTACATCTGTTTAAGTGGGACTACAGCGCAGAACTATTCACCTATCTGTAATTTTTCTTGTTTTCTTGTGACTTAAGTGTTTAGTCCTTGGTTAATATATCTGCAGCAGTGGTTTGTGTAGCGCTGTAAAGAAATTGTCACCTTTACATTTTCTTAGTGGCATTGAGCCAATAGCGGATGATATTCTCGTGGTTGGCTGTTCTTGTCTCCTCCTCCCTCCATTCAGTCTCTCCCTGAGCTTGCCCGCCCCCCCCCCTCTCCTTTCTGTCTCTCCTTCACCCTATGATTCTATTTACCACCTCCTTCCTTCTGTCTCTCCCTCAGTCTGTGAACCTGTCTCCCCTCTTTCTCTTCTGTAAGGCTTGGGGAGTCTGAGGCATTTAGGATAGGGAGCCCCTATTGTGTAAAATTAAGGGCATAGTGTCATCATTCACAAGAGATAAAAACTAAGTTATTGTTCTTCATGCAATTTTAAATGCATGAGGTTAATCTTTCTGTTAAGACTCGTCTGAGAGCTGTCTAAGCTCTCCAAGGAGTCTGCAGAAAGATTAATCTCATACATTTAAAAATGCATGAAACTAATATCTGAATCCGGAAGTGGAACTTAGGTGCCGTGGGGACCCCTGAGAGAGGAGGGCGCTGGGCATATGCGCCGCTTAATCTGGCTCTGAGGGAGGGCAATTCATTTAACAGGGGTAGGGACTATTGATTTATTGGTGGGACTATTAATTTAACGGGGATAGGGGTTATTAATTTAATGGTGGTTGCTATTCATTTCATTGTGGAATGGTTGTGATGGTGGGGGCTGTTCTATGTGATGTCAAGGTAGTGCCTATTAATTTAAGGTGGAGTTATGGGTCTTTAAATACTGGTAAGGTGTCGGTGTTTTTTATTGAATGTGGGGCCGAGTTGGGGTAGAGGAAGGCCTATTTGTGAAATGTGAATGCTGTTAATTTAATGTTAGGGTTAGTAGTGGGAAATAAGCCTGTTTATTAAATGTGAATAATATTAATTTATTCTTAGGAAGGAGACTGTTAAACATGGGTACTATGATTTGATGTCAGTGCTCAATTGGGGGAAATTGGCATATTTATTAAATGGATATGCCATCAATTAATTTCTGAGGCTTATTTGGTGAAATTTGTTGGTACTTAATTGCGACCACCAAAACGTCGACAAGACATACCCTGACATGATGAGCGTGATCATGTCAGAGTGGTAATCCCGACTGTTTGAAAAAGAGATGTGAAACAATTGCGACCAATGAAGATCCTGGCAGGGTACTGACTGTACAGCGTATTTATAAATTATCCATGAGTAGTCAGGGCCAGTGTACACAACAAATACCCACTTCCAAGACCATAATACACTTAACTTTTGTAAAAATAAATAAATAAATAAGTCTTACCTCCTCCAGCAGACCAGATACAGTGACATTTGATGCAGAACACTGTCTAAACTCCACTGCTGCCCAGGGTCAAACACAGGATTTCTAGAATTGAGGTATCCAGATTTCGGAACAAAAAACTTGACACAATAAGTCTATGTATTATGCACTTGTTAAAAACATTGGGCATCTTCTTTCTTTTATTGGTCCAAATGGAAATGACAAGTAATCCAAACAGATGGCCCTAACATGTCCCTTCATCACACATATGTCCCATGCATCACACTTATATGTCCCGTGCATCACATTGATATGTCCCGTGCATCACATTGATATGTCCCGTGCATCACATTGCTACCCCCCTCTTGCATCACAATGTCCCCCATCAATTACACTGTCCCCCTGCATATCATTGTCCACCCCTGCATCAAAATGTCCCCATCCAGCACACTGCCCTCCCTTCATCACAGTGTCCCCCCTGCAGCACAATGTCCCCCATCCAGCACACCACCTCCCACTGCTTCACACTGCTGCCCCCCTGCATCACACTACTGCCCCCCATCACTGTTCACCTTCTTTCTTCACACTGCCCCCACTTGCTTCATACTGACCTCCCTTGCTTTACACTGCCCCACTGCTTCACACTGCCTCCCTTGCTTCATACTGCCCCCTTCTGCTTCACACTTCTCCCCCCTTTTCTTCACACTGACCCCCCTCTAGCTTCACACTGACCCCCCCCCCCCTTGCTTCACACTTCTCCCCCTTTTGCTTCACTCTTCTCCCCCTTCTGCTTCACATTTCTCCCCCTCTTGCTTCACACTCCCCCCCCCCCCTTGCTTCACACTGCCCTTCTGTGGCTGGATCACTTATAAATAACTTATGGTATAAATTTATTTAAAGGGAATAGTGTACTGACACAACCAATAGAGCACCAACAATAATTCCACAGTAAAAGTCACTTAGATCACATCTATTCTCTATTATGGTGTTTGGTCTGAACAACAATTGCAAATTTTGACCATGTCTGCATGCTTTCATGCATTGAACTTCTGCCACATGACTGGCTGATAAGATGCTTGCATTAACTAGCAGATGTTCAGGTATACCTAATTAGGTGGACAGTGAATGTTTATATATATATATATATATATATATATATATGTATATATACAAATATATATATATATATATATATATATATATATATACATATATATATATATATATATACATATATATGCATATTGTGTATGTATATATATATATATATATATATATATATATATATATATATATGCATATTGTGTGTGTATGTATATGTATATATATATATATATATATATATATATATATATATATATATATATATATATACATATATTAGGGATGAGCGGGTTTGGATTTGTGAAATCCGAACACCCCCGAACAGTGCCGATCCGAGCCCGGATCCGAGCACTGTTCGGGGATTCCCACCTGACGCAAAACTCAGAACAAGGCAAAACGTCATCATCCCGCCATCGGATCTCGCGAGATCCGGATTCATATTATTCCCTGCTGTCCGCTGCCATCTTCACTCGGGCATTGGAGAGGGAAGAGGGAGAGTGTGTGGTGGTGTCCTCTGTACTCTGCATTTGCATAGCGCTTACACTTTAATAACTAAATTACTATAGAGACTATACAGTGGTATAAAAACAACCCATATAATAAATATATTATCTATAGCCTCTAATTTTCCCTTTCAATCTATTTAGATGGAGAAAGTATTAGTTAAAGGGATACATTTATTTGAGATCGCGGATTTCGATCTAAACTCTGCATTCTCACTTCCATGTTATAAGACAACCTACAGGACACATTATTGTCATATTTGTGATATCCCAGTACCAGCATCACAATAATCCTATATAGCTATTTATAATTTCACTGTGTTCTGGGTAACATACAGGCAATACTACAACTCACACGAGTAATTATAGTGCCAGGTAAAGGATATCTAGTGAACATCTAATTCACCAGATTTTGGATTCTGTACTAATCTATTTACAATAGGCACATATGCCGATTATTAGGACTGCTAATATTTTTTCATAGAGGGAACCATATATAAAAATACTATGTATCAAGTTTGTAATATACTAATTAGCCTCTGTGACTAATTAAGAGGAGAATTACGAGATGTGACCAGCTTTTATTTATTTTTTTAAATCCAGTATTTTTATTGAAATTTTTTAAGATATAAACATACTAAACAACAAAAGGAAAAAAAAACAATCGCGTACATATCGGAATTAAATGACAGAATTTACAAGATTACATTAAAGCATAATAATAATAAATGTGCTATATTCATTCAGGATCATACATCGTAAATGCTTATACATAAGTATGTTACACATGCAGGGTTTGTTACATGGACTCAGATACTTATTATAAGAACTGCGGTAGCCATACATTTAAGTAGATAGAGCATCTGTACTAGATGACATAGGATAGAATGGAGACTCTAACCATCTGTACCATATATTCTCAAATTCCTTCAGAGCCTGTCTGCTAGTATAAACAAAGCTCTCATGCCTTATGGTGGTATTGACCAGTGCCTTCCAATTTTTAACCGTGGGACTCATCGGGGCCAACCACAGCCTCGCTATACAGACCTTAGCCAACATCAATAACTGTGAAATGTACATTTTTGTCAGTTTATTAACTTTCCCCTTCAATCGGAGCCCAAAGAGACAAGTGGCCGGTGAACTAAGAGACACTTCAATTCCAGTAACCTGAATACATCTCCTGATCCTTCGCCAGAAGATCTGTATACATGAACACTCCCATAGAAGGTGTCAAAAGTTAGCATTGATCAAATTGCATTTCAAGCAGTTAGGGGTAGCATCCGGGCGAAATTTTGCCAATCTAATAGGGGTAAAGTAGGCCCTGTGTAAGATAAACACCTGTATTTGTTGAAATTTTAATGATGAAGTATAACCTTTAGTACTGTCTGTAACCATTTCCCACTCCTTGTCTGATAAAGGGTCAATATCTATTTCCCACTGATTCCTCAAACCATCCAAATCATCTGCAGTGGATTCATACAGAAGACATGAATACATTTGAGAGATCAGACCTCTATAACCCAAGGCCTGTAATTGTTTCCTCAGTGGATCCACCCCAAACACCAAAGTCTCCCCTTTAAATTGTGTGTTTAGGGCGTGTTGTAACTGAAGGTAAGAATAAAACATTGTTCTGGGTACAGAGAATTCCCCAACCAACTGTTCGAAGGATTTAAGTACATTTGAATCATAAAGCTGACCTACCGACACCACACCCAACCGAGACCACTCCCTGGCCCTCTTCACTGTATTCAACTTATCAAATTTCTTTGCCCCCCAGATAGGAGTATATGGATCAATGTCAGTTTGTTTCATTATTTTATTACAGATTGTCCAAATCTTAACTGCCTGAATCAGGAGCGGAGGAGCCCGCATACCAAGCCGCCCCGCCAGCAGTGACTGTAAGGGAGTGTGATTAGAATTAAATTGGTGTACCAACACCCAATGTAGCTCATGGTAATCGGGGTCCGAAACCCATGCCTTAAGGTGGACCAATTGAGAGGCAAAATAATATAATTTCAAGTTAGGAAGTGCAAATCCACCAGAAGATCTGGATCTATACAGCGAGCTGAGCTTGACCTTAGCCCTTCCCCCTCCCCAAACCAATGAAATCAAATAGCTATCAATGCATCGGAAAATGGAGGGTGGAATATATACAGGTGACTGCTGGAGTATATATAAAAACTTTGGCTGCACCATCATCCTAATTAAATTTATCCTACCGGAGACAGAAAGTGGGAGCTTCTTCCATACATGAGTTTTTTCTTTAATGTATTTGATCTGGGGCCGCAAATTAAGTTCTACATATTCAGCGGGGGTATTAGAGATCCATATTCCCAAGTATTTGAATTTCGATGCCCATTTTAACTGTAAGCCTTCTGGCATTGTCACGGGACACTCCCATCCCAGACGGAACACGCTAGATTTATCCCAATTAATTTTTATGCCGGAAAAAAAACCAAATCCATCAACCACCCGCAGCAAATGTTTTAGGGAAGTGTCGTGATCTGAAAGGAACAACAGCATATCATCTGCATATAATGCCACCTTATCCTCTCTGTGCTCTGATCTAAGTCCCACAATTTCTCTATCATGCCGGATCTTACAGGCCAGCGGCTCTATTGCTAATGCAAACAGGGCCGGAGACAACGGGCATCCCTGTCTAGTACCCTGCTCTAATTGAAATTGTTGAGAAAGATGCCCATTGACACAGACCCGCGCCACTGGATGTGAATACAAAAGTTTAACCCATTTTATAAATTCCGGGCCCACTCCAAATCGGGACAATACCTCCCACAGGTATGGCCACTCCACTGAGTCAAACGCCTTGGCTGCGTCCAAGGACACCACAACTTCGCTCTCAGAAGAGGGTGACCGCACCTGCAGGAGAGTATACAGCCTTCTAAGATTGATAGACGTGGACTTGCCTGGCATAAATCCTGTCTGATCCGGATGAATTAATTCCAGCACCACTCTACTTAACCTCAAAGCCAGTAATTTTGCTAGAATCTTAACATCATTTGACAAAAGTGAAATCGGGTGGTAGGACTCAGGGTACAACAAATCTTTCCCTGACTTAGGCAGCACCACCACTATTGCCTCTGCCATTGAAGGGGAAAGAGCACCAATCTCAGCCAGCTCGCTGAATGTATCCAACAACCTAGACACAAAAAAGGGCCGGTGTTTTTTATATAATTCAATTGGGATTCCATCTACTCCAGGGGCTTTACCATTAGGGAATGACATAATAGCTATATCAATCTCTTCAAGAGTAAAGGGTGAGTCCAAAAACTCCCTACTATCATCGGAGAGGACACGAAGGGAGATACCATTCAAATACTGCTGTAACGTATCCATGTCATATCTGACCTGTGACTTATATGTATTCGTGTAATATTTATGAAATACCTCAACAATATCAGGCATCAGATACTTCTTAACCCCACTGTCATCACAGATAACCGGTACTGCTCCATCTGCCCTCTCCGCCCTTGTCAGATAAGCCAGGAAGCTACCATTTCTATCGTCCTCTGCATATCGTACATGCTTAGAAAACAGAAATTTACGTTTGGCTTTCTCAAATACATACTCTACCCACTCTCTCTGGGCCAACTGCCATGTTCCCCTTGCAACCTCAGTTTTGTCCGCAATGTATTGTGCTTCTAAGGATTTACACTTTTTCTCTAATATCTGTTCTTTTTGTCTGGACGACTTTTTAATTTCAGCTATGCCAGCAATTAATGTCCCCCTTAGGAAAGCCTTAAAAGCGTCCCAAACTATAGGTGGCCTTGCTGCTACCAGATTATCTACAAAGAAGCCTTCCCACTGTGTCACCAATGTCGCTCCTGTACCCATCAAGGAGAGCCAGAAGGGATTTAATTTCCAAAAGGACTGGCCTCTATCAATTGCAAAATCAATAGATAGGCAGAGGGGCCAGTGGTCAGAAATTCCCCTAGCCCTATATTCCACGCTCCTTACCAGCGGTACCAGAGAGTGTGACAGCAGAGCCAGATCAATTCTTGAAAATGCATTATGTGATGTAGAAAAGCAGGAGAATTGGACATCTTCTGAGTGCCTCAAACGCCATACATCTACTAACCCCATTTCCTCAACCAGAGCAGAAAAAGCAGACTTAGAGTTGCCAACTACAGCATTTTTCTCTCGCCATCTGTCCACCTCTCCATTTATCACATTATTAAAATCCCCTATACAAATGGCTGGAACATCTGGGAACAATGCCATGAATTCTCCACATTTCCTTAACACCTCACCATTATACGGTGGGGGTATATATACAGCTAACAGAATCACCGGAACCCAATTAATGACAGCCTTCATCAGTACAAACCTTCCCCCTGCATCCACTTGAATTTTTTCCAAGGAGAAGCAGAGACGTTTATGTACCAATCTAGAGACCCCTCGAGAATTAGTCGTGTACGTAGAGTGGTATGCCCTACCTACCCATGCTTTTTTAAGGGCGAGTATTCTATCACCGTGTAAGTGAGTCTCCAATAGACAAACAATATCAGTATCATTTTTTCTAATTTGTCTTAGTACAAGAGAACGTTTCACAGCATTATTTAGGCCCCGCACATTCCAGGAGAGAATTTTTAGCTCCCTATCAGATGTACCAGAATAAATATAATAGTAGTCCCTCTTATCTCACTACCCCGCATCCCACACCCTTGCAGTACATACATTGACATACTTATAAGCACATATAATCCTTGACTATATATTTGCGATAACATTAAAACTACCCACAACTTAAATAACTTTAATACTAAACCCATACCCCCACCCTGTATACTCCACCCAACTTAAGTATACCTTAAACCCTAACTAAAATTACCTTAAGATATTCAGCAGGCCAGCACACTACCAAAAAAGGTCACCCGCCAAAATACCAGAAGATAGAGGAAGGAAAAGGAAGGAAGGAAAAGGGGCGAATTGAGACAAGAGAGGAAAAGAACGGCCTTAAAGCCATGGGCTCTCCAGCCCATTACATATTTATTTATTTTTTTACAGTGGACCTTTCAATATTAGTTTGAAAATCACAGACCCCACCTGAGCGAAATACATTTTTTTTTTTTTTTTGGTACCACAGAAGAGAAATTACATTATGTATAGCAAATACCATGCATAATATCAATGACAAATCAGCAATGTCCAAAGGACTATCAGGAGAGACATAAAAAAGTACTCATCCAGCATCAGCGTCCAGCAGCAGCTAGGCGGTCCAACCAAATTGCAGCCTCTCGGGGAGTATCAAAAAAGGATGTACGGCCCTCCGAAACCACTCTCAACCGAGCAGGGAAAATCATGGCATATGGGATCTGTAAATCTCTCAATCTTCTCTTCACCGGAATGAATTGAGACCTGTTCTTTTGTACATCCAGAGCGAAATCAGGATACATTGCTACTCGCTGACCATTGTATTCCACTGAACCTTTCTGCCTAGCCAAGCGTAGAATGGTATCTCGGTCACGATAGTGCAACAATTTGGCTATGAAGGTGCGTGGGGGGGCTCCAGGAGGGTGTGTTTGAGTTGGAATACGGTGGGCCCACTCCACTGCGAATGGGGCTGTAAATGAATCTGTACCAAACAGTTGGATTAACCACTTTTCCAAGAAGGATTCTGGGGAGACACCTTCTGCCTTCTCGGGCAATCCAACCAACCGAATGTTGCTGCGACGCAAACGCCCCTCCATATCCATAAGCATTTGTTTAAACAGAGAGGCTTGCGACTCCAGACTCTCCAACCGGCCCACAACTGGTGCAGAAGTGTCCTCCAATGTAGACACATGTGTCTCCACTTCACCCACTCTCTCCCTGATTTTTTGCCGGAGAAGAGAGAGGTCCACCTGCACCTCTCCTATTTCATCCGTAACACGCTTTTCAGATGCCCCAATGGCCTGCAGGACCTGCTGTAATGTACTTCAGGGTCCGCCAGTGGAGCCGACAAAGGGGGGGTAACGGGATGTGATGCATCTCCTGAACCAGAGGCTGTAGTGGAGGAGCGAGCAAAGCGGTCCAATTTTCCCACTGCGGTGGACTGGTTATGTTTGCCCATAATTTCACAGGAAAGATGGGATGATATTTATCCTATAAGCTTATATGCAACCCTGTAACCTGTATAGCTTTAATTACATATAGGTGTACAGCTCAGATTGTATTGCTAGCAGTGCATTGCAGCCAGTTATCTTCACAAAGAAAGGTATATCTCCTCCAACAACACTGATAATGATAATCAAATAAGTCCAGAGCCCAATTCAGTTACTCCTCACTTGTACAAGGATATAAATGTACCTGTATCAGATCGATATCACAGGCTGTGTTCACCTAGGCCAGTATGTGGTATTACAGAGGCGCTATGTCCCAGCAGTCATCAACTGCCACAAACTGCCACAGACTGCCTGTAGTATTCCTCTACCCAGATGCTCAACTCTTTCTCTCCCAGTCTCGGGTGAAATGGCAAGAGTACTATCAAAACAGGTACGCTATGTACAGCAACTATTCGGATGCACAGTTTTGGGTCCAAAAGTTTCTTTATTCCACTATAACGGAGACCAACAGGATATCTGGGATGGAGAGCTCGTAACTGTGCTTGCTACTCCATGCTCGTCCAGGCCACGCCCCCCGACCAGCTTTTATTTTACATTTCATCACACTGCCCCCACTTGCTTCATACCGACCTCCCTTGCTTTACACTGCCCCACTGCTTCACACTGCCTCCCTTGCTTCATACTGCCCCCTTCTGCTTCACACTTCTCCCCCCCTTTCTTCACACTGACCCCCCTCTAGCTTCACACTGACCCCCCCTTGCTTCACACTTCTCCCCCTTTTGCTTCACTCTTCTCCCCCTTCTGCTTCACATTTCTCCCCCTCTTGCTTCACACTCCCCCCCCCCTTGCTTCACACTGCCCTTCTGTGGCTGGGTCACTTATAAATAGAGATGGGCGGGTCCGGTTCTCCGAGAACCGAACCCACCCGAACTTTGGGTATCCGAGTACCGAGCTAAGCAGCTCGGTACTCTCCCGCCCATTCCGAATCCAAATCGAGGCCGAACGTCATTGTGACGTCGTCGGATCTCGGGACTCGGTTCTCGCGATACTTCAACTTTATAAATACACGCCTCCACAGCAATCCATCGCCATTTGACAGAGGGAGAGAGCAGGGTGTAGTCATAGGCTAATTAGAGCAGGGACAGAGAATACCATATTGTTCTTGCAATTGCTCTAACCAAAATCGCTAGTGCAGAGAGGAGGATAGAGGTTTATTATTTTTTCTTCATATTTGGCACTCCCCAGCGCTTTTGGGGTGTCCCCCATAATTGTGCATTAATATTTCTGGCTGTCAAAAGTCATATCTGTCAGCAGTATCTACTAAATAATTTGTAGCACACCTCAGTGTTTTTGGGGTGTCCTCCCTAATTGTGCATTAATATTTCTGGCTGTCAAAAGTCATATCTGTCAGCAGTATCTACTCAATAATTTTTAGCACTCCTCAGTGTTTTTGGGGTGTCCTCCCTAATTGTGCATTAATATTTCTGGCTGTCAAAAGTCATATCTGTCAGCAGTATCTACTCAATAATTTTTAGCACTCCTCAGTGTTTTTGGGGTGTCCTCCCTAATTGTGCATTAATATTTCTGGCTGTCAAAAGTCATATCTGTCAGCAGTATCTACTCAATAATTTTTAGCACTCCTCAGTGTTTTTGGGGTGTCCTCCCTAATTGTGCATTAATATTTCTGGCTGTCAAAAGTCATATCTGTCAGCAGTATCTACTCAATAATTTGTAGCACACCTCAGTGTTTTTGGGGTGTCCTCCCTAATTGTGCATTAATATTTCTGGCTGTCAAAAGTCATATCTGTCAGCAGTATCTACTCAATAATTTTTAGCACTCCTCAGTGTTTTTGGGGTGTCCTCCCTAATTGTGCATTAATATTTCTGGCTGTCAAAAGTCATATCTGTCAGCAGTATCTACTCAATAATTTTTAGCACTCCTCAGTGTTTTTGGGGTGTCCTCCCTAATTGTGCATTAATATTTCTGGCTGTCAAAAGTCATATCTGTCAGCAGTATCTACTCAATAATTTGTAGCACTCCTCAGTGTTTTTGGGGTGTCCTCCCTAATTGTGCATTAATATTTCTGGCTGTCAAAAGTCATATCTGTCAGCAGTATCTACTCAATAATTTTTAGCACTCCTCAGTGTTTTTGGGGTGTCCTCCCTAATTGTGCATTAATATTTCTGGCTGTCAAAAGTCATATCTGTCAGCAGTATCTACTCAATAATTTTTAGCACTCCTCAGTGTTTTTGGGGTGTCCTCCCTAATTGTGCATTAATATTTCTGGCTGTCAAAAGTCATATCTGTCAGCAGTATCTACTCAATAATTTTTAGCACTCCTCAGTGTTTTTGGGGTGTCCTCCCTAATTGTGCATTAATATTTCTGGCTGTCAAAAGTCATATCTGTCAGCAGTATCTACTCAATAATTTGTAGCACACCTCAGTGTTTTTGGGGTGTCCTCCCTAATTGTGCATTAATATTTCTGGCTGTCAAAAGTCATATCTGTCAGCAGTATCTACTCAATAATTTTTAGCACTCCTCAGTGTTTTTGGGGTGTCCTCCCTAATTGTGCATTAATATTTCTGGCTGTCAAAAGTCATATCTGTCAGCAGTATCTACTCAATAATTTTTAGCACTCCTCAGTGTTTTTGGGGTGTCCTCCCTAATTGTGCATTAATATTTCTGGCTGTCAAAAGTCATATCTGTCAGCAGTATCTACTCAATAATTTTTAGCACTCCTCAGTGGTTTGCGCTCAGAATGGATTCAAAGCAGTCCACATATGATCTAAATGAGCAACCAGGTTCTGTCACCAGTCCTGATGTTAGTGTTCCCAGTACGTCATCTGGCCAAGGCGATGTCAAACAACAGAGTGTTTTCAAATTAGTGCAAAAAACAAAAACCAAAAAAAAATGTACTGTATTGAAGCGAAAAAGAAGTGTAACTGAGCAAAAGTTAAGTGACGATAAAAAAAAAATTGCAAGCATGCCATTCTACACACGCAGTGGCAAAGAGAGAATGAGGCCTTCACCTTTGGCTATTAGTGGCAGATCCCAAAAAGTTACCCAGGCTACAATTGGTGCACAACTACTGTTACGCGTCAAAGCTGAGCTGCAAGATACCAGTGAGGCATTACAGGAGAATATTTGCTCTGATTCACAAATGACAACAATCCCTGTGGAGAGTCCATCCAACAGTGGGATGTCTAATCGTGAGCATTCTGCTGATGTGTGCCTTAATAGCCCGAGTGTAGCCGGTGATACCCAAATTGAGGATGCCACTTTGGAATTAGAAGAGGATGAGGGGGAGATTTGTGTAGGCGACGAGGGCGCTAATGAGGATGTTGATGAGGATGAGGTTGTTTGTGTAAGTCCTGCACCAGTGGCAGCAGTTCTGGCACGTGACAAGAAAAAGGCCATTGTCATGCCTGGGCATAAAACAAAAAAATCCACTTCTTATGTGTGGAATTATTTCTACCCAAATCCAGACAACAATTGTATAGCCATTTGTAGTGTATGTGAAGCCACAGTCAGTCGAGGGAGGGACCTTAACCATCTTGGAACCTCGTCTATGTTACGCCATTTAACGAGAGTTCATGGCAAAGTGTTGGGAAAAGCTGAAAGTTCTTCCCAAAAGAATACAAGCACTCCCTCATCAGCTAAGACCCTCCGCTCACCGACATACCGACGGCTACAAAATACACCCACCACACCATCCTCATCAATATCCTCAGTAGCGCTCGGAGTTAGCCCGGCATCCCACTTAAGGCTGGATGACTCCGGCACTATTATTGATTCCTCTGAAGAAAGCGTTAGTCCTGCTGCTGCTGTTGCTGCTGCTGGGGGTGAATCGTCATCCCAGAGGCAGGTGAATAAAATGAGCAGTCCTACATTTCAGCAATTAACTGTGAAACAATCATTTGCGAGGGGAAGCAAATATGACAGCAGTCACCCAGTCGCCAAGCGAATCACAGACGCCATGGCTGCAATGTTAGTGTTAGATCTGCGTCCAATCTCCACAATAAACGCAGCTGGTTTTTCACAGTTAATTGAGGTTTTGTGTCCGCGTTACAGAATTCCATCGCGACACCATTTCTCCCGTAAAGCTATTCCACAACTATACCAAAAAGTGTGTAAAAATGTAGAGATTGCGCTGAAAAATGCCATTCTGCCCACTGTTCACTTAACCACAGATATGTGGACAAGTGGAAGTGGCCAAACCAAAGACTATATGACTGTGACAGCCCACTGGGTTGGTCATTCACCTTCACCAGCAGGAACAGCAGCAGCATGTACACCACTACGTAACATTTGTCACAGGCAGGCCACTCTTTGTATCACCGGCTTCACTAACAGGCATACGGCTGACAATTTGTTACGCAAACTGAGAGATGTGATTGATGCATGGCTTATACCACTCGGACTCTCCCCAGGGTATGTCATTTCAGATAACGCCAACAATATAGTGCGAGCATTACAGCTGGGTGATTTCCAACATATTCCCTGTTTTGCTCACACCATCAACTTGGTGGTGCAGAGCTTCCTACGAAATAACCGTGAGGTGCAGGAGATGCTTTCGGTGGCCCGTAAAATTTCAGGCCATTTCAGGCATTCAGCCACAGCATGTAGGAGATTACAGCAGCTCCAAGAGCAGTTTAACTTGCCCTGCCACCAACTTAAGCAAGAGGTGGTAACTCGGTGGAATTCCACCCTGTACATGCTTCAGAGGATGGAGGAACAGCGCAAAGCCATCCAAGCATATTGCACAAGTCATGACATTGGGAAAGGAGGGGGGATGTATTTCACTCTTGCACAGTGGGGAATCCTTTCAGTGCTGTGCAAGGTGCTGAAACCATTTGAAGTTGTGACATGTGAGGTCAGTGCAGACTCTGCTAGTTTGAGCCAAGTCATTCCTTTAATTAGACTATTGGAAAAGCAGCTTGAGAAAATGAAGGAGGAGCTGAAAGCAAGCAATTCAGCAAAGTATGTTGGCCTTGTCGATCAAGTACTTAATTCGCTTCACAATGATCCTCGAGTTATTAAGATCTTGAACTCGGATCAGTACGTTTTGGCCACTGTGCTTGATCCAAGGTTTAAAACCTACATTGAGTCTTTACTTGTAAATGAGCGAGATGTGAACTTTTGCAAGGAGCTATTGCTCAGCAAGTTGGCCGCTGAACTGGGCCTCGGCTTGACGACGTGTCCTCCTTCACTTTCTCAAGCTGTTGCTCGTAAAAAATTAAATTTCCAAAAAAGAAGCAGGGAAGACACAGGGGGCAGACGAGAACAATTTAACATCTGGGCTGGTTTGAAGGATTTTTCAAAAAAAAGTGTCACTTTGCCCATAAGTCCATCCAATATGAGTATAAACATGCAAAGGATGGTGGAGGATTACTTTCAAGAGGTAGTTGATATGGAAATGTCAGACAGTCCCTTTCCTTACTGGGAAGAAAAGCAGGCCATTTGGAAACCCATGTACAAACTTGCTTTGCAATACCTAAGCTGCCCACCCTCCAGTGTGTACTCTGAACGAGTGTTCAGCACAGCAGGGAACTTAGTCAGTGATCGCCGTAGAAGGTTACTTCCCAAAAATGTGGAGAAAATGATGTTTATAAAAATGAACTACATCTTCCACGAGGAAGGCCTTCACCATCCAAGACATCCAAGCACTGACTGTTCTCTAATGGCGGATTCAAGCAGCGATGAATTGATAGTCTGTGATGATGACGTACACACTGATGAGGGTGAGGATGAAGCTGAAGATGATGCCGATAACATCTTTTTAAAACTTTCTATGTAAGTGTAGGGTGCAATCTACCCCCAAAGAGGAAAGGGACTTGTGGCATTTCCATATCACATACCATCTTGAAAGGCTGCTGTTAGGGCAATTTATCCTTAAGGGTAGGGTGTCATAGACAGAGTGACCCTAAACTGGCTTTGTCCATTTTTCATAATATTGTACAGTCTATAATGGCTGAATTTTTTAGTATTTTATACAAGTGGAGGGGGGCCTAGAGAGACAGAAACCAAACTGGCTTTCTCCATGTCAATTAATATTGTACAGTCTATAATGGCTGAATTTTTTGGTATTTTATACAAGTGGAGGGGGGCCTAGAGAGACAGAGTGACCCCAAACTGTCTTTCTCCATGTCAATTAATATTGTACAGTCTATAATGGCTGAATTTTTTAGTATTTTATACAAGTGGAGGGGGGCCTAGAGAGACAGAAACCAAACTGGCTTTCTCCATGTCAATTAATATTGTACAGTCTATAATGGCTGAATTTTTTGGTATTTTATACAAGTGGAGGGGGGCCTAGAGAGACAGAGTGACCCCAAACTGTCTTTCTCCATGTCAATTAATATTGTACAGTCTATAATGGCTGAATTTTTTAGTATTTTATACAAGTGGAGGGGGGCCTAGAGAGACAGAAACCAAACTGGCTTTCTCCATGTCAATTAATATTGTACAGTCTATAATGGCTGAATTTTTTAGTATTTTATACAAGTGGAGGGGGGCCTAGAGAGACAGAAACCAAACTGGCTTTCTCCATGTCAATTAATATTGTACAGTCTATAATGGCTGAATTTTTTGCTATTTTATACAAGTGGAGGGGGGCCTTGAGAGACAGAAACCAAACTGGCTTTTTCCATTTCTTTACATATTTAACTATAAGTGTAGGGTGTAATATACATTCAAAGACGATGGCTGCATTGCCAATATGCATAGATGGAGAGGAAGACAATCTGTTTTGTGTGTAGAATAGGCCTACCAACGAAGAATTAAACTGTTTTTTTGGATGATTTATTACCTCAACAATTAGATTACTTGTCTCTAAAACAGTTGGAGCACTAAATTGGGTTAATTTAGGCCCAAAAACATGGATTTTCCCAAAAAATAGCAAAACAAAACCAAACAAAACCAAAACCAAAACCAAAACACGCAATGGCGGTTTTGCAAAACCAAAACCAAAACCAAAACACGACGGTAATCCAGATCCAAAACCGAATCCAAAACCAAAACACGGGGGTCAGTGACCATCTCTACTTATAAATAACTTATGGTATAAATTTATTTAAAGGGAATAGTGTACTGACATAACCAATAGAGCACCAACAATAATTCCACAGTAAAAGTCACTTAGATCACATCTATTCTCTATTATGGTGTTTGGTCTGAACAACAATTGCAAATTTTGACCATGTCTGCATGCTTTCATGCATTGAACTTCTGCCACATGACTGGCTGATAAGATGCTTGCATTAACTAGCAGATGTTCAGGTATACCTAATTAGGTGGACAGTGAATGTTTATATATATATATATATATATATATATATATAGATATATATGTGTATATATATACATACACAAATATGTATATATATACATATATATATATATATATATATATATATATATATATATATACATATATATGCATATTGTGTATGTATATATATATATATATATATATATATATATATATATATATATATAAATATATACATATATATGCATATTGTGTATGTGTATATATATATATATATATATATATATATATATATATATACATATATTAGGGATGAGCGGGTTCGGATTTGTGAAATCCGAACACCCCCGAACAGTGCCGAGTGCCGAGCCCGGATCCGAGCACTGTTCGGGGATTCCCACCCGACGCAAAACTCAGAACGAGGCAAAACGTCATCATCCCGCCGTCGGATCTCGCGAGATCCGGATTCATATTATTCCCCGCTGTCCGCTGCCATCTTCACTCGGGCATTGGAGAGGGAAGAGGGAGGGTGTGTGGTGGTGTCCTTTGTCCTCTGCATTTGCATAGCGCTTACATTTTAATAACTAAATTACTATAGAGACTATACAGTGGTATAAAAACAACCCATATAATAAATATATTATCTATAGCCTCTAATTTTCCCTTTCAATCTATTTAGATGGAGAAAGGAAGTATTAGTTAAAGGGATACATTTATTTGAGATCGCGGATTTCGATCTAAACTCTGCATTCTCACTTCCATGTTATAAGACAACCTACAGGACACATTATTGTCATATTTGTGATATCCCAGTACCAGCATCACAATAATCCTATATAGCTATTTATAATTCCACTGTGTTCTGGGTAACATACAGGCAATACTACAACTCACACGAGTAATTATAGTGCCAGGTAAAGGATATCTAGTGAACATCTAATTCACCAGATTTTGGATTCTGTACTAATCTATTTACAATAGGCACATATGCCGATTATTAGGACTGCTAATATTTTTTCATAGAGGGAACCATATATAAAAATACTATGTATCAAGTTTGTAATATACTTATTAGCCTCTGTGACTAATTAAGAGGAGAATTACGAGATGTGACCAGCTTTTATTTTACATTTCATCAATTTTATTCTGTTGGATATTTCGCTGTTTTAGAAGATTTAAAAAACCTATGATAATAAAAGTTAGGTTTTATAACAAGAATCCCTAAATTACCTAAAACTACTTAGATTAATGGAGTATTGAGTGCATCTACACAAACCATATTTTCTTTCCTCTCTCTTTTCTCTGTACTGCTGTATAAGTCGACTGATCCTGCCGTATAAGTCCAGTGGTACTGCTGTATAAGTCGACTGATCCTGCCGTATAAGTCCAGTGGTACTGCTGTTTAAGTTCACTGATCCTGCCGTATAAGTCCAGTGGTACTGCTGTTTAAGTTCACTGATACTGCCGTATAAGTCCAGTGGTACTGCTGTTTAAGTCCACTGATCCTGCCGTATAAGTCCAGTGGTACTGCTGTTTAAGTTCATTGATCCTGCCGTATAAGTCCAGTGGTACTGCTGTTTAAGTTCACTGATCCTGCCGTATAAGTCCAGTGGTACTGCTGTTTAAGTCCACTGATCCTGCCGTATAAGTCCAGTGGTACTGCTGTTTAAGTCCACTGATCCAGCTGTATAAGTCCAGGGGTACTGCTGTTTAAGTTCAGTGATCCTGCCGTATAAGTCCAGTGGTACTGCTGTTTAAGTCCACTGATCCTGCCGTATAAGTCCAGTGGTACTGCTGTTTAAGTCCACTGATCCTGCCGTATAAGTCCAGTGGTACTGCTGTTTAAGTCCACTGATCCTGCCGTATAAGTCCAGTGGTACTGCTGTTTAAGTCCACTGATCCTGCCGTATAAGTCCAGTGGTACAGCCGTATAAGTCCAGTCCAGTGGTACTCTCTTGTGCCGCATATAATTTTTAAAGGCTTTGCCGAGTGTGTGTGGTTTAGGGGTACGCTCTCTTGTGCTGCATATAATGGAGAACAAAAATTTGGAGGATAAAGTAGGGAAAGATCAAGAACCACCTCCTGGTAATGCTGAAGCTGCTGCCACTAGTCATGACATAGACGATGAAATGGCATCAACATCGTCTGCCAAGGCCGATGCCGAATGTCATAGTACAGGGCATGTAAAATCCAAAAACCCAAAGTTCACTAAAATTAGCAAAAAAAGGAAATTAAAATCATCTGAGGAGAAACGTAAACTTGCCAATATGCCATTTACGACACGGAGTGGCAAGGAATGGCTTAGGCCCTGGCCGGTGTTCATGACTAGTGGTTCAACTTCACACAAGAATCTAATCCCTCCTCCTCCCCCCCCTCTAGAAAATTTAAGAGAGTTACGCTGTCATCAAAAACACAGCAAACAACGCTGCCTTCTAAAGACATGGCATCACAAATCCACAAGGAGAGTCCAAGGGTGTTGGTGGTTGCGATGCCTGACCTTCCCATCACTGTACGGGAAGAGGTGGCTCCTTCCACCATTTGCAGCCCGCCCTCTCCATATGCTGGAAGGATCACCCACAGTGCAGTTCCAGATTTTGTTAATGAAGGTGTCAAAGTTGTACACCAGGAGGAGGATATTGATGTAGCTGGCGCTGATGAGGAAGTTGACGAGGAGGATGATGATGTTGTTTTCTTAAATGAGGCACCAGGGGGGGAAACAGTTGTTGTCCATGGAATGAAAAATCCCATCGTCATGCCTGGGCAGAAGACAAATAAATCAACCTCTTCGGTCTGGAATTATTTCTATCCCAATCCGGACAGCAAATGTATTACCATATGTAGCTTATGTAAAGCTGGAATAAGCAGGGGTAAGGACCTTGGCCACCTAGGGACATCCTCCCTTATACGTCACCTGAAGACCCTTCATAATTCAGTGTTTAGTTCAGGAACTGTGGCTAGGACCGTCAGCAGTCCAGGGACACCTAAATCCATTGGTCCTGTTGTATCCACACCAGCAACACCCTCCTCGTCAATTTCCTCCTCGATCGGGATCGAAGTAGTCCTGCAGGCCATGTCACCGGCATGACTGAGTCCTCTTCAATCCGGGATTCTTCCGGAGGATCCTGCAGCGCTACTCCTACTACTGCCACTGCTGCTGTTGCTGCTGGGAGTCGGTCATCTTTCACTAAACAATTGACCGTACAACAGTCGTTTGCCATGAGGACGAAGTACGACAGCAGTCATCCTATGGCAAAGCGGATAACTGCGGCCTTGACAGCTATGTTGGTGTTAGACGTGTGTCCGGTGTCCGCCATCAGTGGAGTGGGATTTAGACGGTTGATGGAGGTATTGTCTCCCCGGTACCAAATCCCGTCTAGATTCCACTTCACTAGGCAGGCGATACCCGGGATGTACAGGGAAGTACAAAAAAGTGTCCTCAGTACTCTGAAAAATGCGGTTGTACCCACTGTCCACTTAACCACGGACATGTGGACAAGTGGTTCAGGGCAAACTAAGGACTATATGACTATGACAGCCCACTGGGTAGATGCATCGCCTTCCGCAGCAACAGCAGCAGCAGCATCAGCAGCAGCATCTCCGAAATGCCTGCTCGTTCCAAGGCAGGCAACGTTGTGTATCACCGGTTTCAGTAAGAGGCACAACGCCGACAACCTCTTAGAGAAACTGAGGGAAATCATCTTGCAGTGGCTTACCCCACTTAGACTCTCCTGGGGATTTGTGGTGTCGGACAATGCCAGTAACATTGTGCGGGCATTACATATGGGCAATTTCCAGCACGTGCCATGTTTTGCCCACACAATAAATTTGGTGGTGCAGCATTATCTTAAAAGTGACAGGGGTGTGCAGGATATGCTTGCGGTGGCTGGCAAAATTGCGGGACACTTTCGCCATTCTGCCACTGCCTACCGAAGACTGGAGCACCATCAAAAACGCCTGAACCTGCCCTGCCATCACCTCAAACAAGAGGTTGTGACGCACTGGAACTCCACCCTCTATATGCTGCAGAGGATGGAGGAGCAGCAAAAGGCCATTCAAGCCTACACAGCCACCTACGACATAGGCAAATTAGTGGGGATGCGCCTGAGTCAAGCGCAGTGGAGACTGATTTCTGTGTTGTGCAAGGTTCTCCAGCCATTTGAACTTGCCACACGAGAAGTCAGTTCCGACACTGCCAGCTTGAGTCAGGTGATTCCCCTGATCAGGCTGTTGCAGAAGCAGCTGGAGAAAGTGAGGGAGGAGCTGGTAAAGCATTGCGATTCCACAAAGCATGTAGCTCTTGTGGATGAAGCCCTTCATACGCTTTGCCAGGATCCGAGGGTGGTCAGTCTTTTAAAGTCAGAGGAATACATTCTGGCCACCGTGCTCGATCCTCGGTTTAAAGTGTATGTTGTGTCTCTGTTTCCGGCAGAAACAAGACTACAGCGGTGCAAAGACCTGCTGATCAGGAGATTGTCATCTGAAGAGGACCGTGACATGGCGACAGCTCCTCCTTCATTTTCTTCCACACCTGTGACTGCCAGGAAACAGCTGAGATTTCCTAAATGGCCCGCTGGCGGGGATGCAGAGCAGGCATGAGCGAATTTGAACATCTGGTCGGACTGAAGGACCTGCCAACGATTGCTGACATGTCTACTGTCGCTGCATTGGATTCTGTCACCATTGAAAAAATGGTGGAGGATTACTTTGGTGACTGCATCCAAGTAGACATGTCAGACAGTCCTTACTTGTACTGGCAGGAAAAAAAGGCAGTTTGGAAGTCCCTGTACAAACTGGCTCTATTTTACCTGAGTTGCCCCCCCTCCAGTGTGTACTCTGAAAGAGTTTTTAGTGCTCGGGGAACCTGGTCAGTGAGCGGCGAAGGAGGTTGCTTCCGCAAAATGTGGAGAAGATGATGTTCATCAAAATGAATTATCAATTCTTCAATGAAGACCAGCAATGGCCTCCAGAGACTACAGAGGGACCTGTGATTATGGAGTTCAGCGGGGATGAATTGATAATGTGTGAGGATGAGGAAGTACACACTGAAGGGGGCGAGGAATCAGAGGATGAGGATGAGGACGACATCTTGCCTCAATAGAGCCAGTTTACTTTGTACAGGGAGAGATGAATTGCTTTTTTTGTGTGGGGGCCCAAACAAACCAATCATTTCAGCCACAGTAGTTTGGTAGGCCCTGTCGCTGAAATGATTGGTTTGTTAAAGTGTGCATGTCCTTTTTCCGCAACACAAGGGTGGGTGGAAGGGCCCAAGGACAATTCCATCTTGCACCTCTTTTTTTTCTTTGCCAGCTCGTTTTGTGGGGGCCCAAACAAACCAATCATTTCAGCCACAGTAGTTTGGTAGGCCCTGTCGCTGAAATGATTGGTTTGTTAAAGTGCGCATATCCTATTTCCCCAACATAAGGGTGAGTGGGAGGGCCCAAGGACAATTCCATCTTGCACCTCTTTTTTTGGCATTATGTGCTCTTTGGGGTCTAGTTTTTCAAACTGCCATCCTGTCTGCCACTGCAGTGCCACTCCTAGATGGGCCACGTGTTTGTGCCGCCCACTTGTGTCGCTTAGCTTAGTCATCCAGCTACCTCGGTGCAACCTTTTGGCCTAAAAACAATATTGTAAGGTGTGAGGTGTTCAGAATAGACTGGAAATGAGTGGAAATGAATGTTATTGAGGTTAATAATAGCGTAGGAGTGAAAAAAAAAAACAAAAAAAACCCAAAAATCTGGATTTTAGCAGTTTTTATGCTTTTTTAAAGAATAATCAGAACCCAAAACCTTGAGGGGGTGTTTTGGCAAAACCCATTAGAACCCAAAACCTAAAACGCGAAAAGTGGCCGGTGCACATCCCTAACATATATATATATATTAGGATCAATATAGATACATAGAATAGGCAGTGTATTTCTAGGTATTTATTCATAGATTCAAGTTTTTCTTTTTCTTAAGTTTTCAGCACCCTGTACTTTGTTCAATGTTACAAACCTGAAAAACGTTTTTCATGTATGTTTCTGGAAATAAAAATAATCAGTCACTGTTTGTATTTTTGTCTTCAGTGGTTGATAAAAATAACATACTTTTACCTCTCAACTGTCAAAATTCCATCAGGATAGTCCTGGTTTTAGTGGGCTATCCCAATTAGCCAGGAGCTTACTATATATCCCTAAATCTAGCTTCCAGAAGTGCTGATTTCTGCAATGTTTCTAAATGTTGTAATGCATCAGAACCACTGCAACAACAGCTTGAAAATCAACTTTGGAAAACCAATGGCCCCGGAAAGCCAAAATGCACACCTATACCCCTGAGCCCGTTCATATGCCTAGATAGTAAATGAAGAACAAATGTTTAATATTTTCATGACAGGTCAGGTACATTTAGTTAGTTCGAACAGTGATTTATTTTGTGGGTGACACTGAAGTGAAGAATTGGTAACAGACTCAATTTTATTTCTTTTGTTATACATCCCTGTGGTTCCAGATTTATACTATACCCCTAAATTAAATCCTTGGGTGATCTAGCTTTCAAGATAAATGTCATTTCTGGACTGTTTATAAAGTTATGGAAGTGCAAAGACAGTATGTAGCCATACAAAATGGTCACTGGAAAACAAAATATGCACTAATATATACTGACGTTTTGTGACATGCCTAGACAATGATTACAGCCCATATGTAGGGTCGACCCATACTTGCACACTCTCCTGGAATGTCTGTGAGACTCCCCAATTCCGCGTAGGACTCCCAGGAGAGCAGGACATTTTTCTGCATCCTGTCCATCCTGCCCACTTCCTAGTGAGGTGGCAGAATGGGAGCCTCCATGACGCAATCAATAGTGAATCGTGTAGTTTTAGCCATGCAGCAAAATGACGATTTCACATCAATTTGCCGTGAGGCAGGGCCAAAATGAGGTGGTTGCAGTGCCACACCGCACCCTCCTCCGTCCTCACACTTCACCTTCCTCCTGGGATCTCTCAGTGGGGAAATGTAAAAAAAGTTGGGTTTACGTAAACATGAGAGAAGTAACTGAACACATTTTGGGGTATATTTACCAAATCTATAGTGTTACAAACAAAAATTAACCACTCAAAAGCAAGAGTAATGAAAAGCTATGATATTTTTGTCCACTTTTTTCATTTATTTAATTGTGCTACCAAAAACTTTCTATACCTCCATGAAAAAGCTATGCATAGTTCACAAATTACACAATGCAAAATTATTACAAATTATCACACATTTGACCAAGCCTTCTATTTACACCTGCCAAACCACATGGCAAACTGCTACTTATTAGTAAAACAAAAGTGGCTCTGAGTGGCGAGAAAGCTCATGCTGTTTGAGCCATCTTGCATGTCAGAACTATAAGAAAGGAAAAGACCCACTCCTTCCCTTACATCCTGTAAGAACCCAGTGCTGATCATCATTGGGCTGATCCTATAGGGAGGGCAGTGGCCACTGGACACCAGTTTAATACTATGTATATACATATATAGCCAATCACAGATAAGCTATCTGTCATGGCCCCAACCCTGTTGCACTTTGAAGTGATTGCAGTATTGCCCAATGGGCGGCGGACCAGGAAAGACTAGAATTTCTTCATTATGCATCTGTACTTGCCACTTGGAGGATTTTCCAGAGAGGTATAAGAAAGTAGGCAAGTATGTTATAAAGGAAAAAAAACAGATGTCAGACACAGTAAATATATGTTTTTTTTATGTACAGCATGCTCAGATATCTGTTTACTTTGTTGTTGTGTGTAGGCAACAGGTACACTTCAGCCAGTTCACAACGGTCTACAATAAGTTTATGGTGTGCTTAAGGCTGTAAATATTTAAACGGACATAAATTATTGTTGGCACATAATGGCTTCTGCATCTTGTTAACATTGGACTTGGGCTGCCAGTGAGGGGCAGGAGCAGACCAATTCAATCGCAAGAGAAGTGCGTTTAATGTAAACTCATTGTGGAGCATGTGAAATAAGGCTATAGACTGCCATGTAGCCTGAACGTAATATCAGTTTACAAATAATACACTATTAAATATAAATAATACTGGATCAAGTAGTGTGCAGGAGAGATGGTGAATACATTTATTTAAAATCCTTCCCTAACACCCATCCTATCATACTGTGTCATATATGCACCTTTGTACAAATTTGTGCAGAAAGCTGTATTTGTGCTGGGGAAAAAAAAAATAGTATCAAATGCATTTCAGTAGGCTAAAATATAAAAGATGCATTTAAATCATTGAATCGCAAAGTGTTAAATTTGGTGTGGTCATAAAGCGGATGAAAACCTATGTTATTGTAGTGGTTAAGCAGTGGGGTTTGATTTCCTGTTTTTCACGAGTTTCTCTGAACCACCACACAGTTAACACACTATCAGTATCAGGGGTGAGTTAGTGGAAATAAATCAGTCTCTGACCAGAGATGGATCATCTCCATGACATATTTACTATTGTGATAAAGAAGACAGGTCACCTCATCCACATTCCATGTTTATTAACATGAAGTGGTCATGTACATTGGAAATTCTGTATTTATACTAGAATAACCAAACACATTTTTAAATGTATTAATATAGCAGAATGACAACAGTGAATTTAAAAAGAAATATTCAGCAACAAACTTCTGAGTCTTGTATTGTAGCCCAAAAGATTAACTGCATGATTTATTGACTTAGTGATTAAACAAGTGATACAATGGCAACCTAGCAAGTAGCAAGTATTATATAATAAAAATAACGGTTACATAACAATTGTAACATGTAGATAACCACAGTATTTGTATAATTGCTGCAAAATACAGTACTTTAATACATTAATATTATTTATTAATATAATTATGATTTAAAATACATTTGTGCTGTATAAAAGCTTCAGTCATTTGCTTTTAAATAAGACTGACAATTCACTTTTGAACACATTCTGTGGTATGTTAATGAATGTTTCATATTTGCCTAGTGCATAGATAAGTTCTTTAAAATACATGCACCCATTTGCACATACAGGACAAAAACATTCAAAGTGTAATATTTCTCCATTAAAAGAGCATGATCATTAAGAAATATTCACAAACCTTGTAATCTGAAGTTTTGGTTTGATAGAGGGAGGAAATATTTCACAGCATCAGCCTCTTGTTTCAGATCTGTCACTTCAAGAGCTTGTAGGCAGAAGCTCTGCTAATTGACATTACTGACTCATACTGCACTTTTACTCTCTGGACAATACTGAGCTGCCTTCCATTAACTGTACCACTGCCCAATCAGAATTCCTCAGGAGAGAAAGGGGGGTGGGATGGTTTGGAGGATTGCAGAGTCACCATTCTGCTCTGATCTATATTACTTGTATGTTTTAAAATATGCAATGTCATATCTTCCTTTTATATAATTGTAGTGTATTAGCTAGATCCTTAAAAAGTAAGGTAAAACCAAAGTTGCCTACTCCTCTGGAATGTCTGGAAGACTCCCGAATTTCTGGGAATCCTCCTGGAGAAGAGGGCAACCTCCCGGTTTCTAATCACCTCAATTGTAAAGTGACGAGGTCAGGGCTTAGGATGAGAATTGCGTGTCATCGTCACCCCGTCCCTTCTGTAATTGGTCGGAAAATGTGATTGATGTTCAGAGGGCCAAATGATGTGTTCCATCTGGCCACACCCCCGACACACCCACCTCCCCCTGATCTCCTGGAGCAGTCCTTGCCATTGTTGGCAAGTATGGGTAAAACTGGTGAGAACTCATACAAGCATTAATTAATTTGATTTCTTGCTTATGTCATTATCTTTAATACTTTTTCCTCTATAAAGGATTAAATGATTAATTTTAAAACATATACGGATTGTAGATGCAGTTGCTGTGCATATAATATAATTGAGTTAAATGTGGTCTGAAGTGGTATGCAGCATCAAAACTTTCACCATTGTCTGCACGCCCAAATGATAGGTATTTGTCAAAGGTTAAATTATCTCTATTTTGGGGCATGGGTTGGGTGGCAAACAGAGTGGAGGTGCCTGCTGAGTGCTTTCCAGGAATCTCCTGGAAATCTACTTCCATCGGAAGTCCCCCTTCCCCAGGTTACCTCTTTCCCCCATGACGGTACCACTGAGTGGACTGCAGTGATACGTGTACTGGTTGATCTGAACTGTTTTCTTTTCCATACCTTAGAACTTGGAATTCACATCATAGAGACAGAAGCAAACACAGGACACCCATATAACAAGCCAATTTTAATCTGCTGGATACCTTGCTTGCCCTGTTTTACCCACCTTCTGAGGATCCAGCAATTGGGGATGTCTATTCTGCGAGGCTGAATCGGACATCCACTGGAGCAGCATAAAGTGGCCAGATAATGGGCCCACTCCTTCTTCTGTGCAATCAGATTAGTACCTAGAGGTTCCCGGACATTCTCTCCACCACCACGATCAGTCCTTGAGGTGCTGTGCTTTTGAACAGGGATTTTCACTTCCTTCTGGCAAAAGATCCATGACCTTAATTGCAGCAGTGTCCCATTGCTGCTGATTACCTCAGACCACATATCTCCATCACAAGGTGGACTCAGGGGGCCATATACTCCCATCACAATGCAAACTCAGGGGACAAGTCTCTGTGTTGTTTCCCCCAGCTCCTTCGGACCTCCGGAAACTATCGAGCTGCCCTGCAAACTCTTATATTGGCGATTAGCTGCTGAAATCTGTTGCAGCCTACCACCTGCCATCTTCTCTGCAGGCCCTTTGGTGACTTGTTGGCACGTACCAACCTCTCTGTGCCTCCCGCCTGGCTAATTGAAGTCGCCCTGACACCAGTGGAGGTTTCCTGTGTGCTCAAGCCAGAGCGGTATTTGGCTCTCTACCCCTTTACTTTAGAGTGTTTGGTGTGCCTTTTCTTTTGCTTACCACGTTCTCCTAGTTCAATTTGAGGATATGTATGGCACTGTGTAATCCTTTTGCAGAATCATATTCCACCATATGTCCCCCTTTCCCCTTTTTCTCTTTTTCTCCCTCCTTCTTAAAAGTTATTTCTCACTGTTTATATTGTATTGGTATATTCTTGCCATCTGTTCCTTAATGTTATTGATATTTATCACTTTTGTTTACATTTTATTCAGTTTGATTATACCTGCTATTTGTGATTTTGCAGAACATACTCCAACTCTTGGAGTAAGGCCCCCCATCTGTGCGACAATCTTTGAGCCTTTTTTAGGCTTATCTTTAGCCTTTCTTGTCCATTATTGCTCGGTGACTATGGCTGCCAACTTATGTGTTGCTAAAAATTTCCCCATTCCTTGCCTAGCCATATTTCCCACCTCCCCATTCTTATTTCCTGCAGAGCACCTTCATTTTTATATTTGCCAACTTCTCTGTTTCTAGTTTATATGTGTAAAAAACATTGGATTTATTCCGCTACTCATTTGCAGATTTGCAAATGTCCACTAAAATAGTAAGCTTTAACGTGAATGGGCTTAATAGTACACTAAACTTTTTCTCCTTAAAGCAACTGTCAGTGGATCTGGTCTTCTTGCAATAAACCCATTTTATGGGGTAAAATAATCCGGAGCTGTGATCAGGAGGTATAGCACTGTTTTTCACGCATGCGATCCTAGACAGAAGAAGAGAGGGGTGGCTTTTCTGCTGCCCAACTGATTCAACTTTGAGCTTGATTAAGTCATAGCTGGTAAATCTGTCAGGTATCTGATTATCCTGATTCATCCCAGGAGCAGGCATCCACAGCTTTTTGCTTAAAAAGCACTCGCTGTATGACTCATTGAGGGTTAGAGACCTATTAGCCAAGGATTTTACTTTTTATTCCTGAGTTTATGTTTTGTACACTAGAATAAACATAATATTCCTGGGTCCTTATGTTAGCTCCAACATCCTACATGCCCACATAGACCCTTTTGCTTGGTCTGATCATGCTCCCATAGTTGTGAAGATCAGTGGTTTATCTTCTACCAGACCATTTTCCCCTTGAGCAATTCAAGATATTCTTTACACTTCTTTCTGCTCGCTTATATTTTTTTGTGTCTCTGGGTATCTGTTATCTTCTGTGTGGATGCTCCTCTCCTCAATCTATTCCTGTCTCTCCTACTGGCTATCTGGGGTAGTAGGTTGTTGTTCTGCGTTATCCACCTTCTGGAGCCATTTCTGTGTCTCGGGGTACCGAGTTCCAGGCCTAAACCAGGGTTCTGAGTTGTCCAGGGCCAGTTCCAGGCTTAGTCGGTTCAGGAGGTTGCCACCCTTGAATATCCTCTGCCTGAGTTCTGAGTCTTCCCAGTCCCAGTTGTGGTATTATTATTATTAATTTTTATTTATAGGGTGCCACAAAGTATCCGTAGCGCTGTACAAGGACAAACAATGGCACAGTACAAGGTGAAACAGCACAGTAAAAGTAACAGTAAGCACTATAACTCTGGGGGCTCAGGCACAGCATGAAAGAGAGGGAGGGAGGGGAAAAGTGAGTACAGGCAGGTAACTATGGCCCAAGAGGGTGGGCACGGATGACAGGTTGAGAGTCACTGAGGGGAGCAGAGAGAAGCGAGAGGAGACAGAGGGCAGAGGGACTGAGAGGAGGTGAGCTGAGTAGCTGGAGAGCGCAGTTAAAAGTGATGGAAACAGAAGGTAGGAGAGCCCTGCTCAAAGGAGCGAACAATCTAAAGGGAGGGGAAGACAGACAGACACATGGATGAGACGGAGAGACGGGAGGAAGGGGGAGAAGGGAAGAAGGGATGAGAAAGAGAGGTAGCCGACCGGTGGGAGTTTAGGCATGAGACTGGAAGACTTTAAGGAAAAGGTGGGTTTTTAATGTTCGTTTGAAAGAGGACAGATTAGGGGAAGTTCTGATGGAGCGGGGGAGCTTGTTCCAATGGAGGGGAGCGGCGCGGAGATGTCTTGGATACGTGCGTGAGAGGAGGTAATCAGAGGGGAAGAGAGGCGACAATCGTTGGACGATCGCAGTGAGCGGGAGGGAGTGTGAATAGAGATAAGGTTAGAGATGTAGGGAGCAGTGGAGTTGGCGAGGGCCTTGTAAGTCAGAGTGAGGAGCTTGAAAAGGATTCTGTAGGGGAAGGGAAGTCAGTGAAGGGCTTGGTAGAGTGGGAATACAGAGGTGGAACGGCGAGAGAGGAAAATAAGCCTAGCAGCGGCGTTAAGTACAGATCTAAGGGGAGCGAGATGAGAGAGGGGGAGGCCGATAAGGAGAAGGCTACAGTAGTCCAAGCGGGAGATAATCAGAGAGTGGACGAGAGATTTGGTGGCATCCTGGGAGAGGAAGGGCCGAATGCGGGCAATGTTGCGAAGCTGGAAACGGCAGGATTTGGCGAGAGAGTGAATGTGAGGGGCAAAGGAGAGAGAGGAGTCGAGGATGACACCTAGGCAGCGGAGTTGGGGAACAGGGGAGATAGATGAGTTGTCAACAGTGATGGAGAGGTCAGAGGGGAAGGAGGTACGAGAGGGAGGAAAGACAATGAGTTCAGTTTTAGCAAGATTGAGTTTAAGAAATCTAGAGGACATCCAGGAGGAGATGGCAGAGAGGCATGCGGATACCCTGGAAAGAAGGGAGGGAGAGAGATCAGGAGAGGAAAGGTAGAGTTGAGTGTCATCAGCATAAAGATGGTACTTGAGGCCGAAGGAGCTGATTAGTGCACCCAGAGAAGAGGTGTATAGTGAGAATAGTAAGGGTCCAAGGACAGAGCCCTGAGGGACCCCGACTGGAAGGGAGGAAGAAGGGGAGAGAGAATCAGAGGTGGAAACAGAGAAGGAACGGTCGGCAAGGTAAGAGGTGAACCAGGAGAGGACGGTACCGGAGAGGCCAATGGACTGAAGGGTGTGAAGCAGGAGGGGGTGGTCAACGGTGTCAAAGGCCGCTGAGAGGTCGAGGAGAATCAGGAGGGAGTAGTGGCCCATGGCTTTAGCCGAGAGGAGATCGTTCGTAACTTGAGCCAGGGCAGTTTCAGTGGAATGGAGGGGGCGGAAGCCTGATTGGAGAGGGTCAAGGAGGGAGTGTTGAGAGAGGTAGGTGGAGAGACGGTTGCAGACAAGTCTCTCAAGTATTTTGGAGGCAAATGGGAGAAGGGAAATGGGGCGGTAATTAGAGAGTGAAGTGGGGTCAAGATTGGGTTTCTTGAGAATGGGTGAGACGAGAGCATGTTTAAAGGCAGAGGGGAAGATGCCGGTGGAGAGGGACAGATTAAAGAGGTGAGCGAGGTGGGAGCAGGTGGAGGTGGAAAGGGAGCGAAGAAGGTGAGAAGGGATGGGGTCCAGGAGGCAGGTAGAATTGGGGGAAGAAGAAATGAGAGAGTGGACTTCCTCACCCGAGGTGGGGCGGAAGGAGAGAAGGAGTTGGTGGCTGGGGGAGAGGGGGGGAGAGTGGAGAGGGGAGGAAGGGCGAGAGGGGGGGTGGCGGAAGAGTGGGTGGAGGAGGAGATTTCAAGTCTGATGGCCGCGATTTTAGAGGAGAAAAAGGAGGTGAAGTCAGTGGCAGATAAGGAGGAAGGGAGGGGGGGAGGTGGGGGAGACAGGAGAGTGTTAAAGGTAGCGAAGAGGCGGCGCTGGTTGGAGGACTGGGAGGAGATGAGGGATTTAAAGAAGGATTGCTTAGCGAGCGAGAGGGCAGAGCTGTAGGAGGAGAGGATAAACTTGAAGTGGAGGAAATCAGCCAGGGAGCGAGATTTTTTCCAGTGGCGTTCGGCAGTATGAGAGAATTTTTGGAGGAAACGGGTAAGTTTGGAGTGCCAGGGTTGGGGATTGGAGCAGCGAAGGTGGATGGGCTGGGCAGGGGCAACCACATCAAGGGCGGAGGAGAGGGTTTGGTTATAGAGGGAGGCTGCCTGATTAGGGCAGGACAGGGTGGAAAGGGGAGAGAGGAGAGTTTCGAGAGAAGAGGATAGAATAGCAGGATCAAGGGTGTCGAGATCGCGCCTGGACCGGGTAGATTTAGGTGGGGGGAGGGGTGCAGGAGTAGAGGAGAGAGAGAATGAGAGGAGTTGGTGGTCCGAGAGTGGAAAGGGGGAGATAGAGAAGTCGGACAGACTGCAACGGTGGGAGAAGACAAGGTCAAGGGAGTGACCAAGGCAGTGGGTAGAAGAGGAGGTCCATTGGGAGAGGCCAAGGGAGGAAGAAATGGCAAGGAGTTTGACGGAAGCAGGGTCGGTGGGGTTGTCAATAGGGATATTGAAGTCGCCAAGGATAATAGAGGGGATGTCAGAGGAGAGGTGGTGTGGGAGCCAGGCAGCAAAGTTGTCAAGGAAAAGGGAGGAGGGCCCAGGGAGGCGGTATATGACAGAGACGCGGAGATGGATGGGGTAGAAGAGACAGATAGAGTGGACTTCAAAAGAGGAGAAGGAGAGGGAGGGTTCAGGAGGAATGAGTCTGAAAGTACAGGTGGAGGATAGGAGAATGCCCACTCCTCCGCCTGGGCGGTCTCCAGGTCTGGCGGAGTGGGTGAAGGAGAGGCCGCCATAGGAGAGAGCGGCAGGGGAGGCAGTGTCGGAATCGGTGAGCCAGGTTTCGGTAATGGCAAGAAGGTTAAGAGAGTTAGATAAGAAGAGGTCAAGGATAGAGGGGAGTTTGTTGCGGACGGATCTAGCATTCCAGAGGGCACAGGAGAAAGGGAGGGAGGGGAGAGGGGAGATGGGGATAAGGTTGGCAAGGTTAGCGGTGCGCGGGGGAGTGCGGGGACAGGAGCGTGAAGTTGGGCGAGGTGAGAGTATGGGTATGGCAAGTGAACAGGGAGGCATGGTGAGGTGAGGGAGGGGTGGGGGAGGAGTGGAAGAAGTAGGGGGGACCGAAGAATCGTCTGAAGCAGAGAGGCGGGAGAGGAGGACAGGGGGAGTCAGAAGGTAGACAAGAGGAATTGAGATAAGTGAGTTAAATAAAGTAATAGCCAACAATGACAATGGACAGGGGGAGTCAGAAGGTAGACAAGAGGAAATGAGATAAGTGAGTTAAATAAAGTAATAGCCAACAATGACAATGACGGTGGGGAGAGGTGTGGCAAAGAGGCTAGGCAAGGCAAGCCGTGTTAAATGAGACATAGAGGCGTGAACGGGGAACAAAGAGACAAGAAAGGCCAATAGACGGAGAGCAGAGGAGTACCAAGGGAGAAATAAAATGCTGTTGGAATAGATTAAGAAATGCAAATAGAAATAATTAAATTATAATTAAATACAGTAAATAAGAGAAGCAAATAGAAATAATTAAATACAGTAAATAAGTTAAAAAAAAAATGCAAATAGAGATAAATACAGTAAATGCAATAAAAACAGAGAGCGAAAAATAAAAATAAGTACAGTAAATGCAATAAAAATAGAGAGCGAAAAATAAAAATAAAGAATGGAGAAAATAAATATAAAAATATAATAAATAAAGAAATACAAGTGGAAAAAATAAAAATAAGGCCTACAAAGGAAGCCGAGAACAATAAATACAGTACAATATGGACTAGGGTGAAAACAGGAGAATGAGAATGAGAACAAACCCGGGAGATGAGACAAAGTCACTGGGAGAAAGTCTGTGAAGTCTGAGATGAGACAAAGTCGCTGGAAGAAAGTCTGTGACGTCTGTGATTGCCAGGAGTCTTAGAAGCAGGAGCTTCAGGCAGCGGGTGTCCAGAGGAGTGCAGGGCCGATTACCACATTTGCCTGAGTCATTGTGTTCTTGGAGGTACTGAGACTCTGGTCATAGGTTCAGGCCCCCCTGTTCCTTCGTCCAGGTTCCAGTCCATCAGCTCCAGATTCCAGGCAATTATTTCAGTACGAAGTCCAGTCCAGCATTCCTCTTCTAACTTCCAGTATACGGGATTAGAGCAAGCTCTATGAGTAAGGCATTCATCCGGCCTCCCAGATTCCACTACACTCCTGCCACAGCTAGTCCCAGGGGTCCCAAGACGGATCTCAGAAACCCTATTGCTGTGACAGCTCTTCTTTGCCAGTCTCTGGTTTGGGGCCACAGGCTTCTAAACTTATTTCTCATATTCAAAGTGCCACCAGGTCTTCCATATCTAAATTCTGGACTTACATTTTGTAAAAGGGTAGCTTTTAGCATTGCATAATTAACTCAGAATCTGCTATTGCTAGGCAAATATACTAATAATATAATTCTCATTAAAATCGTAATGACCAATTAATACCTACGTCATTATCACTCACAAAGTATAGGTTCTAGTCAGGGCCATCTTAACAACATTATAAGCCCCCAGGCAAAGCAGTGCACTGGGGCCCTACCTACACAGCCACTCACCCACTTATGTACAATTAATACGTGTACATTGTTGTATTCGCAACAGCAGGATTGCATGTACAGATAACAGCTGATATTAGGTCATTAGTCCACCTAAATGTTTTAATAAAGAGGATTTGAAGGTTAAATCTTCCAGCATAATATACTAAAATATTGGCAAGCGTGTGGGGCCCCTATGCCAGTGGGGCCCCCGGGCAACTGTCCAGCATGCCCATGTGTTAAGACTGCTCTTGTGTTAAGCCACTTGTTAGAAAGATAATTCTATGTCAATTTCTACTTGTTTACTCTGATTCCCACAAAGTCTCATTTAAGATAATATGTATTCTTATTAGCAATAGGTATTTTCAGCAACATTCTTTACACATATGATCACAGTGTAGGAAGCATAATATATTTTACATGAAATAAAATGCATTGCCTACTTCAGCTGTTTTATCTATGTATAAATGTGCCTTTCCTATCTGTATATGAATGTATGTATATCAGATTTCAGTGTGCGTGTGTAGCACACTGCTACATAACAAGACAGAGGATATACCACATGGCATTACAAGATGGTGAAAAGACAAAAGACACAACCTTACAAATTGGAGTCCAGGCCACATGGCTCTGGCTCTGACTCAAAGCACAACACACAGGTCTCTCACATGACTCACATAGGAGCCATTTTGTCCACTCAATTTATCCAACACTTTACTGCATTGCTCAATCCATAATCTATTCATGTACAGTATTGTTTTGGCACAAAACTACCTTATCTTAACTATTTCACTTTCTCATTTTCTATATTTAAAACTATCTTTCCAATCAAAGTAACAATTTCAACTATATTCTTTAGCAAACAGTATATGCACTTCTACTGAACCAATTTTCTTACAATTTCCAAAATCTACTAAACTTAATCCATTTTCATACAATTTTCATGTAATTTGAAAACTTTACACTGAACATATTTTCTTACAATCTCCATGCAATCTGCAAAACTTTCCCATACACATTACTTTCATTTACACTAAAATGCATAAATGGCTCTCCGTGTATGTCCCCCTCACCTTCACAACACCTTTACCCGGCGGTTCCCAAACGGTGCGCCGCAGCTCCCAGGGGTGCCGCGGCACTGTCACTGGGGTGCCGTGGGCCAGACATAGAAAAAAGAAAGAAAACAGGAACTTACCAATCCGCCGGGCGCCGGGAACCAGCAGACTCCTCTCTCCCGCAGCTGTCACTGAATATCGACATAAGTGACAAGCTGCTGCGGGAGAGAGGAGGCTGCTGGGTCCCAGCGCCCGGCGGATTGGTTAGTTCCTGTTTTCTTTCTTTTTTCTACGGGCGAGCAGAGGAGGGGGACAGAGAGCAGAGGAGGGGGACAGAGAGCAGAGGAGGGGGACAGAGAGCAGAGGAGGAGGACAGATGGCAGAGGAGAGGGACAGATGGCAGAGGAGGAGGACAGATGGCAGAGGAGGGGG
Source organism: Mixophyes fleayi (assembly GCF_038048845.1). Classification (NCBI taxonomy): domain Eukaryota; kingdom Metazoa; phylum Chordata; class Amphibia; order Anura; family Limnodynastidae; genus Mixophyes; species Mixophyes fleayi. The sequence continues at coordinate 56,160,019 of NC_134411.1, read as the reverse complement.
ACAGATGGCAGAGGAGGGGGACAGATGGCAGAGGAGGGGGACAGATGGCAGAGGAGGGGGACAGAGAGCAGATGAGGGTGACAGATGGCAGAGGAGGGTGACAGATTGCAGAGGAGGCGGACAGAGAGCAGAGGAGGGGGACAGAGAGCAGAGGAGGGGGACAGAGGAGGGGGACAGAGGAGGGGGACAGAGGAGGGGGACAGAGGGGGACAGAGGGCAGAGGAGGGGGGCAGAGGGCAGAGGGGGGGCAGAGGAGGGGGACAGAGAGCAGAGGAGGAGGACAGATGGCAGAGGAGGGGGACAGATGGCAGAGGAGGGGGACAGATGCAAGAGGAGGGGGAAAGAGAGCAGAGGGGGGGGGCAGATGGCAGAGGAGGGGGACAGAGAGCAGGAGGGGGACAGATGACAGAGGAGGGGGACAGAGAGCAGAGGAGGGGGACAGAGGGCAGAGGATGGGGTCAAAGGAGGGGGACAGAGGGCAGAGGAGGGGACAGAGGGCAGAGGAGGGGGGCAGAGGAGGGGGGCAGAGGAGAGGGACAGAAGGCAGAGGAGGGGGACAGCGTGATAGAGGGCAGAGGGGGACAGCATGACAGAGGGCAGAGAAGGGGGACAGAGAGCAGAGGAGGGGGACAGAGGGCAGAGGAGGGGATAGCGTGAGAGAGGGCAGAGGAGGGGGACAGCGTGAGAGAGGGCAGAGGAGGGGGCCAGCGTGAGAGAGGGCAGAGGAGGGGGACAGCGTGACAGAGGGCAGAGGAGGGGACAGCGTGACAGAGGGCAGAGGAGGGGTCCAGCGTGACAGAGGGCAGAGGAGGGGACAGCGTGACAGAGGGCAGAGGGGGCAACGTGAGAGAGGGCAGTGTGTCTGGATGCAGAGGGGGCAGTGTGCCTGGATGCAGAGGGGGCAGTGTGCTTGGATGCAGAGGGGGCAGTGTGCCTGGATGCAGAGGGGGCAGAGTGTCTGGATGCAGAGGGGCATTTTTGCATACAACTAAATAAGTATTTCTGTCGTGACCTAAATACTTATTACAATTTTTTGACCCAACTACTTCTAAAACAGGACTGCTCAGTAATTATTTTGGAGGGGTGCCTTGAAAAGATTTGGAGACTCTAAGGGTGCCGCAAACTGAAAAAGTTTGGTAACCACTGCCTTTACCACTTAACAACTTATATACAATAAAAATACAGAGTCATGTATAAGGTTGCGAAAAAATGGAGGACATATTTTATTAATTACGTTACTTTTTTAACTAACCTTTGGAAAGGGCATTGTAGGACAGCTCCCAAGCTGATATAACCACATAACGTGGGAACTGGCGAAACCGCCGTACATCCACTAACAAGGGGATCTCATCCCAAAACTATCATGCACTGAATTGGTGTCAGAGTGACTGTACCCCTTCTAAACTCATGCTGCCCTCCCTCACCGAGCCGGACAGGAGACCTTCCTCACCGAAGGACAAAGGAGTTACTGGTGCTTCTAAGGGGACAGTGACCTGCGGCCAACAAACATTAGCCCCCACTAATCAGCCGCTGAACGCAGTGCCTTCCTACCGCAAAGTTGTTTCAAACATAAAATACTACCATAACTAAGGAGTGGGTGGGTGGGATCTTGTGCTGAAGAGTAAAGAAAACCAGGAAATGCAGCCACCTATATCAAACCAGGTCCCTCCCACAAGAGCTACCATTGGTCGGGCCAACCTTTAAATGTAAGTGTTCGTTCTGTTACAAACCCTGTCGCCCTTTAAGAGTGTTCGACCTAAATTAGCCTCACTTGTCATTAAACAGTCTTTTTCTATGCTAACAATGTTTAACTAATCACTTACAATCAAATCACTTATTCCATTCAAACTCCACATCTCAATCTCTTAACCAAACACAATTCCATTCAAACCCCACATATACTGACCGAACTTCATCAAATTATGTGCCCAGGTACTCCCAATCCATTCCTCCATGTTGCCTTAAACTGCAGCTCCTATAAAATTCATAAATAATGCTTATCCAGGGATTCTCCAAATAGATGTGTCTTTCTCTCTGTGTCCTGCTAGTGAAGACACAGAAAACCATGTGTTTTTCACAATTCATCCCCAAAGGTGGGCGGAGTCTCAGTACAGGGTATGATTGTAATTAAAAGACATTAATTACAAAAGCCTCTGTACTTGGAGGAAACCTGGTCAAGCAGTGGTCTGTGTAGGACATATTACAAAGTCAGAAAAACTGGTTTTGTTAAACAGAATTCTAATAAAGAGGGGGTCTTCTCTTCATCACCCTTTCCCACCTCCTCTCCAGCATGTGCGGAACAAAATCTGGTTTGTTCTATGGAGAAAATCACCTATCAACAGGGCAAAGAAGATAAATACATACCCATCTGGGAACCATGGTGCACATTTCCCTCCCCTTTCTCTACCACCTCATCATCTCTGTCCATTAGTCTGCCCCTCATATTACAATGATATATGCAAGGACTGTCATTATCTTACTTGCTATCCAACTCGCTCTCAAGATTGTTTTGTAGCTGTATTTGTGGCTTTCTTTTCTTGTGTTTTAGTACATACCCTGAAAGGCGCTCTGCTCCATTTCCTCTCCCTCCGTTCCTCTTCCCCCTGTTACAATCGGGTATTAGATGGAGAAAACATGCCATAGTTAGTGCTTTTGAACTTGGAGGCACAGAGTTTACCATGCCCCTGGTGTTCACCAGGAACCACCGTAAGGAGGTTTGGTCTTAGCTGCAACGGACGGCCAGGTCTCCAGTCTCCAGTAATATTGTTCTTGTCACTATCCAGTCTCAGTCATGATGATACTAATCCCTCTACGTCATGTGCTAAAGCCTATGTTCAAGTGCATAGTAGGTTTAAGTCAGGGAAACAAAATTGTAAAAAAAAGCTTGTACCTTTTTAAAGAAAAAAACACCTTTCTAATAAAGGTGAAAGTTTACTGTAGAAAAACATAAAATTGCCAACATGCCATTCTACCCAAAATATTAGCAAGCATACCAGCATCAGCTAGCTCCCTTCTCTCAGCTAGATCCCAGCACCTGCAAACTACACTGTCATCATCCGCACCCTCATCAATGTGTACATCACCATCACACAATACTAATTCATCAACGCTGGAATCCACAATTACAGAAGTCTCTGTACCTTGATATAAATGCCGGTAATGGCCTAATCTGTGAAATTTGTAGTTCCTTTTTTTCCACAGAGCTGTCACGATTTTTGGACAATTCTTTTACACCAGACCATATGTCAAAATATTGTGCTGACTCATCTGCATCACCACTGGGTGTCTTGGGAACATTAAGGGCGATGAGTCTTCGTGTCATGTATCACTTGAGCTGTCAGCTTGCTGACCAGGAGCTGTCATCCAGTTGCATGGTGACTATGCTAGTATTAGATCTGCTTCCAATATCCACAATTAATCCAGCTGGTTTTAGACAGCTAATTGAGGTCCTGTGTCACCATTACCAAATTCCATCACGACACCATTTTACTAGAAAAGCTATTCCTCACCTCTGCCAGACACTTCCATAAAATGTAATTGCTGAGCTCCAAAATGCCATTCTATCCACAGTATACTTAACCACAGATATGTGGACAAGTGGAACTGGGCAAACTAAAAATTATATGACTATGACAGCCCACTGGGTTGGTGAATTGTCTTCAGCAGCTGAACAGCAGTAGCATGTACCCAACAACGCCAGATTATTCTGAGGCAGGTTACTTTGTGTATCACCGGCTTCACTAAGAGGCATACAACTGACAATCTGTTACAAAAACTAAGGGATGTCATTGCAACATGGCTTATCCCACTTGGACTCTCCTCAGGATACGTCATTTCTGATAACGCCACCAATATTGTGAGAGCATTACAGCTGGGTGAATTCCATCACATTCCCTGTTTTGCTCACACAATAAACTTGGTGGTGTAAAGCTTTTTGAAAAATGACACAGACATGCAGGAGATGCTGTCTGTGACCCGTAAAATATCTAGACATTTTTGGCATTCGGCAAAAGCATGTAGGAGTTTGCAGCAGCTACAAGAACAATTTAGTTTGCCCTGCCACCAACTGAAGCAAGAGGTGGCAACAAGGTGGAATTCCACACTTTATATGCTTGTGAGGATGGAGGAACAGCGAAAAGCCATCCACGCTTACTCCACAAGCCATAACATTGGGAAAAGAGGGGGAATGTATTTTAGTCAAACGTAGTGGAGAATACTTTCCGTGTTGTGCAAGATGCTGAAACGATTCGAAGTAGTCACCTGTGAACTGAGTTCAGACACTGCTAGCTTGAGCAAAGTGATTCCCTTAATTAGAATTTTGGAAAAGCACCTTGAAAAATTGAAGGAGATGAAACAAAGAAATTACGCTAAGAATGTCGAACTTGTAGATGAAGTACTTTAATCACTTTGTCAGGATCAAAGAGTTATCAACTTCTTGAAATAGTATCACTACATTTTGGCGACTATGCTTGATCCTATGTTTAAGAGCTATGTCTTCTATTTTTTTCCCACTGTCTCAGATCACAAGAGATGCAATGAGCTCCTTGTGAGCAAGTTGACAGCTGAAGGTACCTGACACGACGGCGTTCCTTCCTTCATTTTCTTAGGCTACTGCTGCTAGAAAAAAACTAAGCTTTTCTAAGAGACCCAAGGATGATGCAGATGATTCAGCAGAACATTTTGACATGTAGTCTGGTCTAAACCAATTGCCTAAAAATCGTGACAGCTCTGTCGTAAAATGAACTACAAATCCCACGAGGAAGGCCTTTACTGGCATTTAGATCAAAATACAGAGACTTCTGTAATGGTGGATTCAAGATGGGATTAATTAGTATTTAGGGAGGATGATGTACACAATGATGAGGGTGAGGATAATGACAATGTAGATTGCAAGTGCTGGGATCTAGCTGAGAGAAGGAAGCTAACTGATGCTTATTAATATTTGGGTAAAATGACATGTTGGCAATTTTATGTTTTTCTACAGTAAAGTTTCACATTTATTTTCTTTTAAAAGGTAAAAGCTTTTCTTTTACATTTTTGTTTTTGATATTTATGTTATGTTATGTTGTAATGGTGGTTTCCTGCAGGGTTGAATTAATATTGTGTTAGGATGATGTACACACAGGGCGAGGATGAGGCTAAAGATGATGACAACGGGCCTGATACATTAGCGATCGGATCTGTTGCGGAAGTTGCGGTGGTTATTTTAAGAACAAACGGGGAGATAAGAAATTCGCAATTCCATAAGGAACTAAAAGTTGAAAAGTCCACCCACATTTAGTCCTTTACTGAACGGAATATAAGATACATTGGATCTTAAGTTCATCTTAAAATACTCATCGCAACTTCCACTACTTATTTAAAGGTAGGAAAAAAGTGTGTTACGTAACAGCAATTGTGGGAGGTGTGAAGGGTTTATTTACAAATGTTAAAACACAAAAATGGATTATTTATGCCAGACAGTTGTAACCTACTTTTTCATTTTAACACTTACATATTCAGAAAACCTGGTATAAATGACTTTGAAGTGTGTTTATTGAGCTAAATCAACGCACCTTCTTAATAACCTACATGAAAGATCGCGTAATGTGTTTTGTCTGTCTTTGACTTGAACTGAACACATGTGGATGCAAGTGCATCTAATTCGCTAGCATAAATAAATATGCATATTAATAATAAAAAATAACATTTGTTAAAAACTTCTATCCTGACCGTTGCAAAATGCGTAGCACACTCTTCCATAATTAATACATAAGAGAGTACATACAACCTCTGCACAGAGAAAGGGCATGAGCCAGGAATCGAACTCATGACACCATTGCTAGAAGGTGGATTGGCTAACCACTAAGGCAATGGTCATTTGGAAACATAAAAAATTTTTAGAGACTAAAATAAGAAGCACAACAATACAACATGTGTGCAAAAGATGTAAGAGCTAGATAATAGTATTCTTCCTTATTACCCAAAAATATATGCCGCTTACAATCTGCATAGGTACTTTAGTGGTTAGCACTTCTGGATCACAACACTGGTGTCATGAGTTCAAATACCAAATATGGCCTTAGCATCTGTGTGCAGCTTGTGGGCCTAAATCAGTAATGAGAGGAACACAACAAGAACTGTGCCCAAACCTGGATTTTATAGAAAATTTGCAAGGCGTTCAATAAGGATAGTATTTAGATAAAGTAATGGTTTGTTTTTAGGTAACACACAAACACTTGTTAGCTTGATTTTTACTCTATCGTTCAAACGTCATCTACTACATGCTCTACCACAATTATAAATCTGTCCTTCTATTTTAGATATGTCTCCCCCTCAAATGCCACTTTTTTAGGGCAAGGTGCATTTTAAATTTATTACACTGTTTTACTTTCAAAAAGGAAGATCCCCCACAGGTCACATTCACATTATTATGTGCATGTGTTAGGAACCCCTCCAGCCGGCACAACACAACCCGGAGTCTACTCTGCCAGTCAGGTGTCCACTGGAGCCCCTGATGGTGGGGACAGACTGGGCTGCAGACTGACAGAGGGTCGTGAAGTGTGTACCGGCTGGGGAGAACCCAGGCAAGAAGAGTCAGGTCCACGCAGAGGTCAAAAGGTAGGCAGCAGGTAACAGAAACGATGAGCAAGCTGAGGTCAGAGGTCACAGGCAAAGTAGCAGAACGGGTAAACGAGCCAAGGATCAGGGTCACAGGAAACACAAGCGAAGTCAAATACGAAGCCAAGGGTCATACACGGGAAGACAAAACGTAGATACAGGAACAGGAACTGGAGCAAGCAGGTCAGCAGACTGGAGCATAGAAGCTATAACCGGCAATGAGGCAGCAGACCTCATTGCCTTAAATACAACCCATAACCAATCAGAACCTGCCCCTAGATAAGTCCACACTTGTAGGCTAATTGCCAGCACCTAGCAAGACCAATCAGGGCTTAGCACTGAAATCCACACCTGCAGGCTAATGCCTGCTAATTCAGCCACAGGCTAAATCTGCCTGATTGTCCCTAGAGCGCATGCGCGCCTGGCTGCCAGGACACGGCGCTGAGGAAGCGTCCGACCGTTGCCTTGGCAACGGTCGGGAGTTGGAAGGAAATGACGTCCCGGTCGTCATGGTGACGGCCGGGACGTTGGGACCTACAGGAAGCGAGCCGCGGCGGCTGTGAGTACCGCCGCGGCTCGTGACAGTACCCCCCCCTTGAGGAGGGGTTAAGGAACCCCGACATCCCGGTTTCCTTGGAAATTTTTTAAAGAACTCCTTCAACTGTTTAGGAGCATCGAGTTGTCTCCGTGGAATCCAAGACCGTTCTTCTAACCCACGATTCCTCCACTGCACTAGGAAGTGCACCTGACCTTGCACTTTTTTGGAATCCAAGATCTTCTGAACAACGTATCTTGGTGATCTGTTTGATTTTCTCTCAGGCAAATTTGAAGACTGGATTTGAGTAGGATATAATACCGGCTTCAACAGAGAACAGTGAAATGTGTTGGGAATTCTCAATGAGCCCGGAATTCTTAACCTAAATGCAACAGAATTAACCTGCTTGATGATAAGGAACGGGCCGATGAACTTGGGACCTAACTTTTTGCAAGGCTGTCTGAGTTTAATGTTTTTTGTAGACAGCCACACTCTCTGGCCCACCTTGAAGGAGCAGATGGTACGGTGGCGATCCGAAAAATTTTTTGCGACAACTGAAGCCTGTTTCAGAGATGCCTGTACTTTCCTCCAGATAACTCTGAGATCTCTTGCAGTGGAACGGATCTCCTGGACACCAACTGGGTTAAGTGAATACAGGGAGTTAGATCTGGGGTGAAAACCATAATTGCAGAAAAACGGAGAAGTTTTAGTAGATGAATGACAGGAATTGTTACAGGCGAATTCTGCCCAGGGTAACAAGGAAGACCAATTATCATGGAACTCTGACGTGTAGCATCGCAAAAAATTTTCCAAGGACTGGTTAACTCTTTCGGTCTGCCCATTGGACTGAGGGTGATATGCGGATGATAAACTAACCTTGATTCCGAGGAGGGTACAGAAAGATCTCCAGAATTGCGCTATGAACTGGGAACCCCGATCGGAAACTATGTCAGTAGGGAGTCCATGGAGCCGGAAAATATGTTGAATGAATAAGACGGCCAAATCCCGAGCTGTAGACAGTCTGGGTAAGGGAACGAAATGGGACATCTTACTGAACCGGTCTACCACGACCCAAATGGTATTGTGTCCTGCAGAAGGTGGTAGATCCACTATAAAGTCCATGGACAAGTGGGTCCATGGTTTTGCAGGTGGTGCCAAAGGAACTAACTGGCCTATTGGGCGGATCCTAGGAACTTTGTTTCTGGCACAAACCTCACATGAGAGGATATGACTCCTGACGTCAGCAGACATAGATGGCCACCAGACTGTACGGGAAAGGATTTCTAACGTCTTGAAAATTCCAGGATGCCCTGCAACCCTACTGTTATGCGCCTCTGCAATAACCGCCTTCCTTAGATGGACTGGAACAAAGAGACGTCGCTCCGGAGTAGTATCAGGGGCTAATTTCTGGAATCTCTGAAGTGTGATACTCAGATCTTGGGTCAACCCGGCATGGATTACAGAAGGGGGAATAATCGGCTCTGGGATAGTGACTGGAATGTGGTGTGCCGAGAAACTTCTGGAAAGGGCATCTGCCCGGACATTTTTGGAGCCTGGTCGGTAGGTGATCAGGAAGTTAAACCGGGTAAAGAATAACGCCCACCGGGCCTGTCTGGGATTTAAACGTTTGGCTGACTGTATATATTGTAAATTCTTGTGATCGGTAATGACAGAGATCTGATGTGAAGCACCCTCCAACCAATGCCGCCACTCCTCGAAGGCCCATTTGATTGCCAATAGTTCTCTATTACCGACATCATAGTTGGCCTCCGCTGAAGAGAACTGACGGGAGAAATAAGCACATGGGTGCAGACGATTAGTATGAGGATCCTTCTGCGATAGGATGGCACCGGCACCGATGTCAGAGGCGTCGACCTCAAGAATAAATGTCCTAGCTGGATCCGGATGTCTGAGGACCTGAGCGGAGACAAAGGCCCTTTTCAGGCTTTCGAATGAGGCTACTGCTTGGGACGACCAATTAGTTGGATCCATTCCTTTACGGGTCAGAGCGACAATGGGAGCCACAATGTCGGCAAAGTTGTGAATGAATCTCCTATAATAATTGGAGAAGCCCAGGAACCTCTGCACCGCCTTAAGATTGTTGGGTTGCACCCAATCCAGAATAGCCTGGACCTTAGCTGGATCCATGGAGAATCCCTCAGAAAAGATTACATAGCCTAAAAAGGATACTCTCTGTACCTCGAACTCACACTTTTCCAGCTTAGCGTACAGGTGGTTCTCTCGTAATTTCTGTAGAACTTGTTTGACGTGAGTCTGATGGGCGGGCAAAGATCTGGAATAGATGAGGATATCATCTAAATAGACGACCACGAAACAACCAAGGAATTCCCGAAGAACTTCATTGATCAAGTCCTGGAACACTGCAGGTGCATTACTAAGGCCAAACGGCATGACCAGATACTCGTAGTGGCCAGAGTGCGAATTGAATGCCGTCTTCCACTCATCTCCTTCTTTGATACGGATGAGATTATATGCTCCGCGAAGGTCGATTTTAGTGAAGACAGTGGCCCCTCTTAGCTGATCAAACAAAACCGAGATGAGCGGAAGGGGATAGGTGTTCTTGACTGTGATATGATTCAATCCCCGGTAGTCAATACAAGGTCTTAACCCTCCGTCTTTTTTTGATACAAAGAAGCATCCCGCTCCTACGGGAGACTTAGATGGCCTGATGAAGCCTCTCTCCAGGTTTTCATCGATATACTCCTGCATGGATTTTGTTTCTGGAGCAGAAAGGGAATACAAACGCCCCTTAGGTAACTTGGAACCAGGAATAAGTTCGATGGCACAGTCAAAGTCACGATGTGGCGGTAAGGTATCAGCAGCCTTCTTGGAGAACACGTCCCAGAATTCATGATACTGTGAGGGAAGCCGCTCCGGAATAGGCTGAATCATACGCAGAGACAGTGACAAACAAGACTGTGTACAATAAGTACTCCACTTGACAATCTCTCCTTTTACCCAGTCTATGACAGGGTTATGACAGGAAAGCCATGGGTGGCCCAAGATCATAGGAACCGACGAACAATCGATCAGGAAGAAGGTGATTGACTCAGAATGGAGAGCTCCGATCTTCAACTGTAGTGGCGGGGTCTCCCAGGAAATCTTGCCACCAGGCAACGGACCTCCGTCTAAGCCACAGACAGTAATGGCAGAGTTGAGTTTTACCATCGGAATTCCGGCAGAGCGGGCAAACCCAATATCAAGGAAGTTGCCTGCAGCTCCGCTATCAATGAAGGCCGACAGGTCCACAGAGCGAGCCCGGAAGGTGAGCTGTGCAGGGATTAATACAGCGTTTTTCGGGGAGATAATTTGCAGACCTAGGTGAACTTTCCCCTCATTCCCTAGGCATGGTCTTTTCCCGACTTATTTGGGCAAGAACGGGAGAAGTGGCCTTTTATGCCACAGTATAGACATAGACCTTGCGAACGTCTCCTGTCTCTCTCTTCCGAAGAGAGACGATATGCTCCTAATTGCATAGGCTCCTCACCATCCTGGGAAACAGGAACGAAGGCGAATGGAGGTGATGATGCTTCCTTTTCAGTTTTCCGCTCCTTATATCTCCTGTCAATTTTAATGGAGAGGTGCATCAGATCCTCCAGAGAACTAGGAGACGGGTATTGCACCAAAGAATCTTTAATCTGTTCAGATAGGCCGAGACGGAACTGACTCCGTAAGGCAGGGTCGTTCCATCCACTATCAGGTGACCATCTACGGAATTCAGCGCAGTATTCTTCTGCCGACCGTCGGCCTTGTTTCAAGGACCGTAGATGAGCTTCCGCGGAGGCCACTCGATCCGGGTCATCATACAGTAGACCCAGTGCCTCGAAGAAGGAGTCTACGGACTGCATGGCCGGACTGGTCTGCGGCAAAGAAAACGCCCAGGACTGGGGGTCACCCTGTAGAAGGGAAATAATAATCCCAAATCTTTGCTGCTCTGAACCGGAGGAGCGAGGTCTCATCCGAAAATAGAGCTTGCAGCTCTCCCTGAAGTTCCGAAACAGGGTTCTATTTCCGGAGAACCGATCTGGTAAGTTCATTTTGGGTTCACAGATGGGACCTGGAGTCGGTTGTGAAGCTTTTGTGGCTTCTTCTTGAACAGACATACGCTCAGCCAATCCCTGCATCATCTGATACAAGGACTCAACGTGGCCTGCTAGAGTTTGTGCTGGAGACGGTGTGGATCCACTTGTATCCATCCTAATCTTGTCTCCGTGAGTAGGCCGGTTATAATGTTAGGAACCCCTCCAGCCGGCACAACACAACCCGGAGTCTACTCTGCCAGTCAGGTGTTCACTGGAGCCCCTGATGGTGGGGACAGACTGGGCTGCAGACTGACAGAGGGTCGTGAAGTGTGTACCGGCTGGGGAGAACCCAGGCAAGAAGAGTCAGGTCCACGCAGAGGTCAAAAGGTAGGCAGCAGGTAACAGAAACGATGAGCAAGCTGAGGTCAGAGGTCACAGGCAAAGTAGCAGAACGGGTAAACGAGCCAAGGATCAGGGTCACAGGAAACACAAGCGAAGTCAAATACGAAGCCAAGGGTCATACACGGGAAGACAAAACGTAGATACAGGAACAGGAACTGGAGCAAGCAGGTCAGCAGACTGGAGCACAGAAGCTATAACCGGCAATGAGGCAGCAGACCTCATTGCCTTAAATACAACCCATAACCAATCAGAACCTGCCCCTAGATAAGGCCACACTTGTAGGCTAATTGCCAGCACCTAGCAAGACCAATCAGGGCTTAGCACTGAAAGCAGGCTAATGCCTGCTAATTCAGCCACAGGCTAAATCTGCCTGATTGTCCCTAGAGCGCATGCGCGCCTGGCTGCCAGGACACGGCGCTGAGGAAGCGTCCGACCGTTGCCTTGGCAACGGTCGGGAGTTGGAAGGAAATGACGTCCCGGTCGTCATGGTGACGGCCGGGACGTTGGGACCTACAGGAAGCGAGCCGCGGCGGCTGTGAGTACCGCCACGGCTCGTGACAGCATGCTGACATTTATGACTATGAATGGCCTGAGACTCAGAGGGGGGTGGCTTGTTTTGTAGGGGTCTTGGACTAAAATGCAACATTGTCTGGAATCTTTGTTTTGTCTCCATCTATGGCTTGTATGTTTTATGTTATGTACTCAGCTTTACAAAACATCAATGCAGATCACAGTCAAGCAGCACGGTGGTTTAGTTGCTTGCACTCCTGCAGTACAGTACTGGGGTCACAAGTTCAATTCCCAACCATTCCCTTATGTATGTTGACTTTGTATGTTCTCAATCACATTTGTGTTGGTTTACTCTGACATTCTAAGTTGATGTATGCTACCACATTCTCAATAAACCCAAGTTGTTTGACCAATCCTTGTCCCTTTCATTGAAGTATTTATCTCCTGACCACCGGATATCCGAACAGAAAAGAACCTGACTCGTGTCTGGAGGACAAGGTAAGGGAAGGATTCCCATCAATACTCGACCACCACATAAACTTTGGCGTCAAACCGAACAGGATCCGAGTGCATCAGGAGAGTAATACCCTCAATGAAAAATGGATCAGCAACCGGCAGGGCCACAAAACCCATTACAGGCCGCCCCAGCAGCAACACCAAATGTGCACATAATCCTACCATACTATTTCGGGGCCCCATGGCTCCCGAAGTACAGCGGAGACGATGACAAGCTACAGAAGACTTCATTCACAGAATTCGAGAACAAACTGGAATCCATGTTTCGGCTATACCCGTTGAATGAACAGCAGAAAGTGGAGATCGTAATAGGGCAACTCACAGGGTCGGCGCTCAGAGAAGTAATCTCATGGCCGAGTGACGACAAGAAAGAAGCGGCACAAGTTTTAAAAAAAAATTCCACAACGTTTGAGACAAGAACTCTTCCGGAGCTGAAGATATATCGCAAGCAACAACTGAATGAGACACTGCGGGACTATGCCCTGAGCCTACAAGAGATGCTAAGAGCCATTCAGGCAGTGGACAAAGAGGAAGTACGAAACGCGGACGAAGCCCTGACCGTACAGTTCGTAGAAGGAGTCGCCCAAGAAAGCGGTAAGATTCAGCTACGACTGATGAAGGCACAGATGCCAGGCAAAACCTTCCGAGAGTTTAAAGAGACCGCCATCGCCATTGTCGGTAACCAACGGAGAAGGGAGGAAGAACACCCAGAATTGGTGGGCTTCAGAGAAAGCGCAAGCTCGAGGGGAGCCATGGCAAGCAGCACAGAAAAATCAACACGGGCCCAAGAATCGGTAATACAGAGCGGTCAGTATCCCACCGAAGACCCAATACAAACGCTCAAAAAGCAAATGGAGAAGCTAGCCGTCAGAATGGTAGAAATCCAGCGAGAGATGCACCAAATGGCGAGGCCACCGGCACCCACCTACGGGGAACCAGAGTGGAGGCCTGAACGACAAAGACCAGTCCGAGGCAGGTGGGAACCACCTCGCGAGTATGTACGGCGATCGCCCAATCAATTCGATGGTCAGGGGCGCCCGATATGCCACCGGTGCCATGAGGTAGGACACATAGAACGAAACTGCGACCAAGACGAACATTTAAACTCCGACACCCCGAGATTCGAGGGCCGAATCTCGGGGCGAGCATCGGGAATAGATCCGGATCCAGAAAACTGGAGGCCCCAGTTCATCGGACAATGTCCCACGTTACCCGTTACAATTAATGGAGTAGAGACCCTGGCTATGCTTGACACGGGGTCGCAGATTACGACCATCCGGCTCCCTACATTCCACAAGTATTGGGGCAAAGAGCAGCTGTTATCACCACCGACAGCCTGGCTGCAGCTGATCACCAGTAACGGCCTTGAGATTGCATGTGAAGGGTATTGGGAAGCGGACATCCAGATCGGAGCGACCTTGTTGCCAAGACAAGGCTGTCTCGTCACCACCCCCTGTGAAGGGAAAATAGCCCCCATCATCCTGGGGATGAATGTTCTGCAAAGATGCCCGGATGAGTTAGTGGTGACATTGAAGGGTAAATGAACCCAAGCGACTTCCACCGGTCATCAGGCCTTACAGAAGACAATCAAGGTCCTACAAGGACATCAGCGTTTTGTACAAAAGACGGGAGAAATCGGCAAGGTCCGTCTGACGGACGGAAAACCCGTAAAACTCCAATCCAAAGCAGAAACGATTGTGTGGGGTAAAGCCCGTTGCGGACCCAGCGGCTGCAGATATGAAGCCCTGATCGAGTCATGTTTGCTCCCAGCTAGACAAGAGGTTGTGGTAGCCAGTGCCTTGGTGGCAGTGGAAAATGGGAGGGTTCCAGTGAGGGTGCTGAACCCACACAACCACGTGGTCAAGCTGTATCGGCACCAACCATTGCCCACCCTTTTATGGACCACGTTCCAAGATGTATTGCATCCATCCTGGCCCGCCCAGCAGTGCCACACGATGGCTGAAGAGAGCCACAAAAGTGACCCAGGTACCCCGTGGTGGGACGAAATACATATTGGTGATGGAACAACTCATGAATACCATAAAGAAGGAGTCCTAAAGGCCGTCCGAGAGAATGCCGAGGCCTTCAGCAGGTATCCATCCGAATTGGGGGTCGTAGAACGGATCCGACACCAAATCCCGACGGGGGATGCCTGCCCCATCAAAGAGCGACACCGGCCAATAGCCCCAGGACTGTATCAACCAGTCCGACAGATGCTGGAGGACATGAGGGCCAATGGGGTGATCAGGGAGAGCCACAGCCCCTGGGCGGCGCCCATGGTACTAGTAAAGAAAAAGGACGGACAAAGACGCAAACCCGTTGCCCCGCAGAGAGGAGTCACTGACGGCTCTCAAGTCGGCCAAGTACGTTTCCACCCTTGACTTGACCAGTGGCTATTGGCAAGTGCAGATGGTAGAGGAGGATAAGGAGAAGACGGCGTTCGTGATGCCCATGGGGCTATATGAGTTCAACAGAATGCCCTTCGGGCTATGTAATTCCCTGGCCACGTTCCAGCGAGTGATGGAACACTGCCTGGGGCACAGGAATTTTGAGACCGTACTCCTGTACCTGGACGATATTATTGTCTTCTCCCGAACATACCTCGAACATATCCAACATCTGCAGGAAGTCTTCCAGCAACTAGCGAGATACGGGTTGAAACTGAAGCCAGGTAAATGCCACTTGCTGAAACCCGAAGTCCAGTACTTGGGACACATCGTAAACGCAAAAGGCATCTCCCCTGATCCGGAGAAAATACGAGCGGTGCTGGAATGGCCTGTGCCAGGAACCGTTAAAGATGTCCGGCGGTTCCTCGGCTTCGTCGGTTATTACCGAAGGTTCATCCGTGATTTTGCTAAAGTGGCCACCCCGTTAACAGAACTCCTTCGTGGGATCCCCAAGGACGGGTATAACCGCAAGATTCTGATTGAGTGGAGTGACGCCCGACAATCTTCGTTTCACCACCTGAAGAGAGTGCTCACAGAAGCCCCACTCCTGGCATACCCGGATTATAGCATCCCCTTCAACGTGTACACGGACGCCAGCAAGCAGGGACTGGGGGCGGTACTGGCCCAAGTGCAAGGAGGGCAAGAACGCGTGATCGCCTATGCCAGCCGCAGCCTGAGAAAGACCGAACGAAACAACGCTAATTACAGAGCATTCAAGTTAGAATTTCTGGCCCTGGTGTGGGCGGTGACTGAAAAATTCCGGGACTATTCGGCGGCCACCCCCTTCATCGCGGTGACGGACTGCAACCCCATGGCTCACCAGGATACCGCCCACCTAGGAGCATTAGAACAATGCTGGGCCTCTAGGCTCGCCAACTACCGCTACACAGTCGAATATCGAAGCGGGCGCAGCAACATAAACGCTGATGCGTTGTCCAGGTTGCCGCTACCCGAAGAAGAGGAGCTAGAAAGCGATGTCAGGGACCAGGACGAGATCCCGGTCTTCCGGGGTCCTGCGCAGGCCCCCATCCAGAATGTAATGGACGTCGGGGACATGACGAGGCCAGACCCAGTGGGCCACGAAGAATGAACCAAATGGCAACAAGGGTGCCCACACATCCAACGGGTGAAGACTTACCTGATAGCCGGACGCGAACTATCCCCGGCTGAGAGAGACGTGGCTCCCGCAGAATTTCTACGACTGTGGAGACAGCGGGATCGACTAGTAATCTGCAGGGAACTGGTGTATCGCAGATGTATTGACCCAAAGACGCACCTGGCCAAGGAACAAATCCTCCTACCCAGAGTTGCAATAGACACAGTGCTGCAAGCCTACCATGACGAATCAGGGCACTTTGGGAGTAAGAAGACCGAAACTACCCTGCGGAACCGATTTTACTGGCATAACTTGCGCCAAGACACCGAAGATTGGTGTAAGGCCTGCATGGTTTGCACGGCCCGGAGACCAGCCACCGCCACGGAAAGGGCACCACTCCATCCCATTTGTATCCGCAGGCCCCTCGAGCTGGTGTCCCTCGACTACGTGAAGATGGAACCCAGTCCAATGGGATACACATACGTTCTCACCATGGTGGACCACTACACGAAATTCGCAGTGGCCGTGCCGGTAAGAGACCTAACAGCCCGAACCACCGCCGAGGTCTTTTGGAGGGCATTTGTCCGACCCTATGGGTTCCCGCAGAAGATCCTGGCCGACCAAGGTCCATCTTTTGAATCTCCACTACACAAAGAATTGTATGCTTTCTACGGGTGCAACAAACTACGCACGACTCCTTACCACCCCCAAGGGAATGGCGCTTGTGAGCGTATGAACCAGACGCTCATCCACATGCTACGAGCACTGACCCCGAGCCAAAGATCTGAGCGGCCCAGGTTGCTTGCCGAACTGACCTTCATCTATAATAATACGTGTCACACCTCGACCGGATACTCACCCTATTACTTGCTGTTTGGATGAGCAGGGAAGCTTCCGGCAGACATGCAACTCGACCTCCATGACACCGAAACCCCTTTGCCCCCACAAACCTCGTGGGTACGGGAGCATCAAGACAGGCTGCGGGAGGCCAGCCTGATCATTCAGCAACGTCTGTAAGAGGTGCACCAACGGCAGAAGAAAGACTACGACCAGGATGCGCAGGCCTGCCGGCTGCCAGAAGGGAGCATCGTCCTCAAGAAGAATAATCGACCCCGTAGTAAGCTGGATCCCAAGTGGGAGTTGAACCCGTATGTAATTATGGCCGAACCCATATCAACGATGGCTGTTTAACAGATCTCGAGACTAGACGGCACCCGTCCACAGTGGATTCACCGAAACCAGCTCAAGCTCCGCCCAAGGCCAGATCAAGGGCCAGAAGAAACATCAAGGGATGACTGGGACAAAGAGCCAGATGATGGCGAAGGGACTCTGCCTCAGCTGCCCACTGACCCTTTCGAGCTACTATTGGCGGTAGGCTGGGCTACTATGCCACTGCAGAGTCAGTCTCGGCCGCCAGTCGAGTTACCATTATCCTTTGCGCCGGTGGAGGTGGCCCCCGATCCCGAACTTAGACGCTCCGCGAGGAGTACGAGGGGTACACTTCCACGGCGGTATCAGGATTAGAGATCTACTGAAACTGTTGTATATAATGTATATTAAAACTGCTGTCATTGAAAATGTTTGCCATTATAACTGTTGTAGATGTGTGATTTGAGTTGATAAAGAACAACCACCTTTATGTCTTAATGCGTGAGGACACGCACCTGAAAAAGCGGGGGTGAATGTGGTACCCCAAAGCCTTGTTGAACAGAACAGAGGAGTGCATAAACACTTTTAAAATGCAGGGCTACAAGGAGTTAATTGTGCTCCTAAAAACTTGTGCCCAGGAGTGATTGACAGAAGGAGGATGAAGGCCCTGATTGGCTGGGTGAATAACAGGAAGAGGATGTGCAGGAAGGAGGAGAGAGAGAGAGAGAGCAGCATGGTAGAAGGAACAAGGGGGAGGATGTGCAGCCGAGCAGAGAGAAAATAAGCTGCTGCCAGAACTGTGACATTGCCAGCAAAGCGGCCGGAGAACAGCTGGGGACACGCAGCGGGGTGCCAAAGACAGTCTCCACTAACTGCAGAAACGTCTCAAGGTAAAACCCTAGCCTGTAGTGTACTGCACACACCCCACCTACGCTCAGAGGGAAGAGTGATGAGAGAATCTATCCAAAACTGAGATTGCATTCTTGTACAAGGAAGGATTGTGAGAGCTTTTCCCCCAGATCATACCTTTACACAGGCTGCAGGGAACAATTAAGACAGTCGTTTCAGCTATATCCTGTTTGTGTGTTGATATCTGGACATTATATCCTGTTGCAGAGCACATGTGCTGATAGAGATTCATTGACTGTTGAGAGAACAGCGCCATCTAGTGGCTGAAATGAGCAACAGCCCTGCTTTCTACTATAATACTTAACCCTTGATGGAAACCACTGCAGGACATTGGAACACTACCAAATTGCTGTGCACAGGTCAGCCCAGGACTGAGTGGAAAATATGGTAACGTTACCAGGGATAATATTGGTGCACCAAATGTTTTAGATGATGTTAATGTTATGTGATTTACCTAAGAATTGATTTATTAATATTGAAGGTGTGGCATTCAGTGTTAGTGGTACCGCTGCAATTCAAGTTAACTCAGCAGTAGATGCTAAAAGTGGGGCGCCTGACCCATAGGGAAAAGCACGGTACCCCAAGTGACCATAAGAGTCTTGATGGGTTATTATTGATGGTTATTGCATCATCACCAGTCAGATATTGTTAACGTGAAAGTAGTAACTGTGATTACCAGTGTGCCTTATTAGACAATGTGCATTGAAGATGTTATCGTTATTCTGCCTTATACTCACCAGGTGTATGTCATATTTTAAATGCTATTGTGCTCTATGCTGATCAGATGCATTATTTTGTCATTACTATTGAGCTGAAGGGGTCAGTGGCGCGGTGTCTTACCGAAACTATCCTTGCCGCATTCTCAATAAACCCAAAATGTTTGACCAATCCTTGTCCCTATCATTGAAGTATTTATCTCCTGACCACCGGATATCCGAACAGAAAAGAACCTGACTCGTGTCTGGAGGACAAGGTAAGGGAAGGATTCCCATCAATACTCGACCACCACACATTCTTGTATATGCTTGTGAAAAGTGACACATTTCAAGCTACACTCTTCTACTGGGTTTGCAACCCAGGAGTAAGTACACTATAGCACTGGTGTCCTGAATCATTGTAATGTATTTAAGTAATATCTTTACCGTGGCAAAATTTTAGTTAAAAAAGCACTCTAATATCAAATAGTCTTTATGTTTTGCTTTTGACCTCTCCTTAGATTCTTTGGCATTGTTTCTGAATTTTTAAAATTTTTGTTTGGTGGTCTGGTCCAGGATTTGGAATTGGGTGAGAAGTCTGTGCCGTAAACTAGGCTGATGGAGTAGCTAGAGGAAAGATAACAGAGGGCGGGCATTCTCCCGAGGTAACATAAACGCTGAGGGGGCAGGTAAAAGAGAAGTAAAGTATGGCAAGAGCTAACTCCACTGGGGGGCAGGGGTCAGCCAATCAGTGGGGAGGTAGGGAGCAGGATTATAGTGGGGGAGAGCAGGATAAGGCCAGGTACTGGCAGTCAGCTTCCCCTTTCACTGCTGGAGAGTTTAAGGAGTGAGTCCTTCATCTTACCTGCTCTACTGTCCTGGTGTGAGTTTTTCGGGTGAGCGCCTGGCCTTCTCTGCTGTCCTGGTAAGTATTACTGTGCTAATTTGTTCAAATTTTGCTGCTGCATTTGTAGTGATATTGTATTGTTTGCATTATATTGTTTATACTGTATGGTATTGTACTGCTGGTCCCCTCTGTTTGCCCCTTGCTCTCTGCTCAGCTAATAGCTACATTTCCTGCTCCCTTTTTGCTGCATTTCTCCCCCTATTCCTACTCTTTCCCCCTCTTCTCTTCCTGCTTCTTTTTCCGCTTTCGTCCCCCTTATCCTGCTTCTTTTCCCCCCTGTTACTCTCTCATTTGCTTCCGTTACTTGCTTTTCCCCATCCCTTATCTCCTCTCCCCTCACCCTCCTGTTTCACCCGCCAGTCCAAAAACCCGATCCACACCACCCCCCCTCCACCACCATGCTCAGAGCCAAGCGGGCAAGAGTCCCCCCATCCGCCTCTTAGAGGGCACTTTCCCCACAGCAGCTGCTGCACAGCGGAGAGCACAAGCCCAGGTCTCTCCGCTGTGCATTACTCCCCCCCCCCCCTCATTTCCAGGGCTGGGGAGAAGGAGAAGATCCGCCACGGCGGGGACGGCGTCTGCGAACCCGTGGTGCCACGCTCGCACACAGATGAGGGCGCGGTCGGCCACTGAACTAGCAGCGGCCGGGCGCTCCTGGCGTGCCCTTTTCCAAAATGGCCGCTCCACTGCCCCCAATGCGGTTATTGCTGACACGGGGGTTGGGGAGGGCAACGCTGCAGACTCTGCTGGGGAATATTCTGGCGCTGTAGCTGGCACCCGGAGCTGCACCCCCCCTCAGGTACACAGGACCATATCAATTCAGCAAGAGGGGATTACAACATTAGTGGGCCCCAGCTCCTCTACCACCTTCCCTGGCGGGCATCCTGTTAACCCCTGTGTCCCAGACCCCAGCCTTGGGGACACAGGGCAGCGCTCCAGACCCTCCCACCCCCCATGTTCTCCCCAGCCATAGCCCCCCCCACCTGCAGGCTGTCTGAGGCCCCCAGCATTGGGCAGCAGGAAGTACCCCCCCCCTTTGCTGCAGTAGCATTTGACCCCCATCCCACCAGGCGCAGCAACAACAGCTGTACCCACACCCCCCCTCCCTCTATCCTTCCCCAGTACGCCATCCCCCTTTCCACCCCCTTACCCCCCAGCCCATCCTGTTTCCCTCCTCGGCTGCTAACCCCCCAGGCACACCGGTCCCCGCATGGTCCCCTCCTCCTTTCCCTCCGCTGTGCTTCACGGCCACCCAGCCACGTCCTGCCTGCCTTTTGTAGGCCATCTCCCCCCCCCCGTGGCCTGTGGGTCAGGGTGCTAATACCATGTCTTTTCCCACTTTCGTTCATTCCTCCTTTCCTTGGATGAGCGGTACCTCTGGCTGGGCGCCTCATAGCCAAGGTCTCCCCCCCTTTCCTTACCCCGTCTTGGACCCAGCCTTCAGCCTTACTACCCGCTACCCCCCCCCACCCCCTCTACCTAGGCTCCTTATTTTGCCATTCCTCCCTGTCCCAGCAGTTACGGTTTAACCACAGGTGCCTTTGCTACCACAGTTTCCATCGCGCCCACCCCCTTAGGGGCAGATTGCACGCAGACATCTGCATTAGCCCCATCAGTTTCATCAGGTTCCCAGAACGTGCAGTTGGTGGCCATAAGGCCCGGCGTGGGGCAGGGTCAGACGTCCTCTCTGACGGGTTCTCGGGTCACCCCTTGCACGGTCGCACTAAATTTAGTTCCCCCAACTCAGAGAGCAGGTGCGGTTTCGGTTCCTGAACCCAGATTATTAGAGTATATAACACAGAACCGTCAGTGCTTGCAGGGTCATCGGCTCCGGGTCCAGGGAGCTCTCTTTCTGTTTCCTCCTCTGCAGGTTCCAAAACGCATACGTCATCGGGACGGGGGTCCAGGTGCGCTTCTTATGCGGAAGTCACTGCGGGCACGGCCGGAGCATCATCGAGAGCGGACAGTGGTAGCCAGGAGGCAAGCGGTGATCTTGCCGGTGGGCTGTCAGGTATGAGCTCTGACTCAGGCTCTTCTTCCTCTGAGAGTGAGGCTCCAGCCAGGTCCAGGAGTTCGGAAGCGAGGTTAATAAGGCTGCTGGAGAGGAAGTTGAGTGGTACCCGTCGGAGAGCGGAGGTGGTGAATAATAGCCCCAGTGGCAGGTTGACGGGTGATGATATGGTGCGCTGTTCCAATACAGCCGTCCTGCGGGACATAAGAAACAGGGTGCAAGCAAGATACGCACAGGTCAGTTTATAGACATGTTTGCCATTACCAACAAGGCTAAGGACGATTTGGCAACAGCAATGTCACTCTCTGGCGTGGGTGAGGAGGTCTATAAGAATTTTAACAACTGGTTAGAGGGGTTCCTGGTGTTCGCAGCCTGTTATCTGGAGAGCAGGCCGGAGGAACATATGAACATCATTAAATACATATTCTTGATACAAGGTATGCACACTTGCTCCAGAAGTAACATGTGGAGACGTTATGACAAAGCGTTTCGCAGGAAACAAGATGGTTTAATAGTGATGGACCTGGGCTGTAAGGATGTGGAATTGTGGCTGGAAGTGACTCAGAATAGATCAGGAGCAAGTGATGCGGGGGCATGGAAGCAGAGGCAACCTCCGAGTAGATTGGCCCAGCCCTTTCGTGGGTAATGTTTTGCATATAACGGGGGCCATTGTGACAGAGGGGCAGCCTGTAAGTTTAAGCATGCCTGTGCCACGTGTGGAGGAGGACACCCCAGAAGGGAATGTACCAAGAGGAGTGGTCCAGGTGCCACGGGCAGAACCCTCGCAGGAGCTCCTGCACATTAAGGCCTTTTCTCCCATCGTATTGTCTGAGCTAGAAAAATGACTGGGTTGGTACCCCAATAGACAGGCTACAGAGTTTTTAGGAGAAGGATTTAGGCATGGGTTTAAGTTACCGGTAAGTGGGGATATTCATATGGGTTCGCCCAGGAACCTGAAATCTGCGCGAGAATTGTCGTTGGTTGTACGGGAGAAAGTGGATAAAGAGGTTGAGAGGGTAGAATGTGTGGTCCCTTTGCTACTCCCCCTCAGAGCCGGATTTAGACCTCATAGGGCCCTAGGTAGGATACTGTTTTTGGGCCCCCTCCCTGAAACAATCCATAGCACTTTATTTTTGCAGCCTACCTTATACCGCCAAATGAGGTGAGGGCGTGGCTTGCATCTTTGGGGGCGTACCTAACATGTGAAAAGAGCAAGGCCACCTTGCTGCAGAAAAAGGCACCCCTAAATAATTACCAAGCAGTCCCGTTTTTTTAAGTAGTTGGGTCAAAACAACTTAATAAATATTGTCAGGGCAGAAATACTTAATTAAGTTGTTTGCAAAAATAATACGCATAAATCCAAGTATGTGCTCTTGTCACTTTTGTCCCTCTATCATCACACTGTGCCCCTTCATTGTCACTATTGCCCCTTCACAATATCACATGTGCCCTTTCACCATCACCTCTGTGCCCATCACCATCACCACCTCTGTGCCAATCACCATCACCACCTCTGTGCCAATCACCATCTCTGTGCCCTTCACCATCACCACCTCTGTGCCCTTCACCATCACCACCTCTGTGCCCATCACCACCTGTGTGCCAATCACCATCACCAATTCTGTGCCCCTTCACCATCACCACCTCTGTGCCAATCACCATCTCTGTGCCCTTCACCATCACCACCTCTGTGCCCATCACCACCTCTGTGCCCATCACCACCTCTGTGCCAATCACCATCACCAATTCTGTGCCCCTTCACCATCACCACCTCTGTGCCCTTCACCATCACCACCTCTGTGCCCTTCACCATCACCACTTCTGTGCCAATCACCATCTCTGTGCCCTTCACCATCACCACCTCTGTGCCCTTCACCATCACCACCTCTGTGCCCATCACCACCTGTGTGCCAATCACCATCACCAATTCTGTGCCCCTTCACCATCACCACCTCTGTGCCCTTCACCATCACCACCTCTGTGCCCTTTACCATCACCACCTCTGTGCCAATCACCATCTCTGTGCCCTTCACCATCACCACCTCTGTGCCCTTCACCATCACCACCTCTGTGCCCATCACCACCTCTGTGCCAATCACCATCACCAATTCTGTGCCCCTTCACCATCACCACCTCTGTGCCCTTCACCATCACCACCTCTGTGCCCTTCACCATCACCACTTCTGTGCCAATCACCATCTCTGTGCCCTTCACCATCACCACCTCTGTGCCCATCACCACTTCTGTGCCAATCACCATCACCAATTCTGTGCCCCTTCACCATCACCACCTCTGTGCCCTTCACCATCACCACCTCTGTGCCCATCACCACCTCTGTGCCCTTCAACATCACCACCTCTGTGCCCTTCACCATCACCACCTCTGTGCCAATCACCATCTCTGTGCCCTTCACCATCACCACCTCTGTGCCCTTCACCATCACCACCTCTGTGCCCATCACCACCTCTGTGCCCATCACCACCTCTGTGCCAATCACCATCACCAATTCTGTGCCCCTTCACCATCACCACCTCTGTGCCCTTCACCATCACCACCTCTGTGCCCATCACCACCTGTGTGCCAATCACCATCACCAATTCTGTGCCCCTTCACCATCACCACCTCTGTTTCCTTCACCATCACCACCTCTGTGCCCTTTACCATCACCACCTCTGTGCCAATCACCATCTCTGTGCCCTTCACCATCACCACCTCTGTGCCCTTCACCATCACCACCTCTGTGCCCATCACCACCTCTGTGCCAATCACCATCACCAATTCTGTGCCCCTTCACCATCACCACCTCTGTGCCCTTCACCATCACCACCTCTGTGCCCATCACCACCTCTGTGCCCTTCACCATCACCACCTCTGTGCCCTTCACCATCACCACCTCTGTGCCATTCACCATCACCACCTCTGTGCCCTTCACCATCACCACTTCTGTGCCAATCACCATCTCTGTGCCCTTCACCATCACCACCTCTGTGCCAATCACCATCTCTGTGCCCTTCACCATCACCACGTCTGTGCCCTTCACCATCACCACCTCTGTGCCCATCACCACCTCTGTGCCCATCACCACCTCTGTGCCAATCACCATCACCAATTCTGTGCCCCTTCACCATCACCACCTCTGTGCCCTTCACCATCACCACTTCTGTGCCAATCACCATCTCTGTGCCCTTCACCATCACCACCTCTGTGCCCATCACCACCTCTGTGCCCATCACCATTGCTGTGCCCCTTCACCATCACCACCTCTGTCCCTCCGTTGTTTTACTTACCTTTCTATTGCCTTTCTTCTCCGGTGCTGCTCCTCCTCGGTCAGTCCAGATTTAAAAAAAAAAAAAGAGTTACGTGATCGCTCGTTGGGTCCCGGCAGCCTCTTCTCCTCTCTCTATCACTGAGACACTGAGAGGAGAAGAGGCTGCCGGGACCCGATTCGCGGCACCCTCCCCCCCTCCCCCGACTCGCGGCACCCTCCCCCCCTCCCCCGACTCGCGGCACGAGTCGCGCGGGTGGGGGGGTGCCGCGAGTCGGGGGAGGGGCCGAATTTTTTTATTATTATTTTTTTTAAAAATTGCTCCTGTCCCCTCCCAGCTGTGCCCCCGAGAGCCGCTAGGCCCTAGGCAGGTGCCTAGGTTGCCTAGCGGTAAATCCAGCCCTGCTCCCCCTATTCAAGGTTTGGTCATTTCCCCGGTAGGTGTAGTACCAAAGAAGGAGGTGGGTAAGTTTCCGCTGATACAGCACCTGTCTCACCCTCAGGGTATGTCCGTGAATGACGCGATTGCAGAATCTGAATGTTCAGTGGGGTATCAATCATTTGAGGACGCTTTGTTGATAGTGCAGCGCTGCGGTGCTGGGGCGTTGCTGGCGAAGCTCGATATTGAGTCAGCATTTAGGCTGCTGCCTTTGCATCCATCTACATTGGTGTCTGGTTGCGGGGACAGGGCATCAAAGTGTGGCCCATTACCTGGATGATTTCTTGTTCATTGGGCCAAGTGGGTCCACGGTGTGTCAGGATTTGTTGTTTTCTGCTCAGTCATTGTTTAAATTTATGGGAGTTCCAGTGGCTGCGGACAAATCATAAGGTCCGACGGAGAGATTGTCATTCCTGGGTATTGAAATTGACACCAGAGCAGGGTGTTGTAGGCTGCTTGCAGAGAAAATAGCTAAGTTGAAGGGTGTGATTGACTCGTTGCAGGACAAGGCCAAGGTTCAGTTAAAGCAAGTTCAATCCCTGCTGGGTTTACTTAATTCTGATTGTTGGGTTATCCCCATGGGCAGGGTTTTTTGCAGGAAGCTGGAGAGGGCTACAGTTGGGGTGACGAAGGCTTGTCATATGGTTAGAATTTCCAGGGAGATTAGGGATGATCTGGTCATGTGGCGTTTGTTTTTGAAGAACTTCAATGGGGTTTGTTCGTGGTTGCCGCCAGCCGCCAATAATGCGGAGCTTCAATTGTTTACGGATGCAGCTGGCTCGTCTGGTTTTGGGGCATACCTGAACGGGGAGTGGTGTGCTGCCACGTGGCCCCCGGTGTGGCGTCAGGTGGGGCTCACAAGAAATCTCTTGTTGCTGGAATTGTTCCCGATTATTGTAGCGATGGAATTGTGGGGTAATGGCCTGAGAGATAAGAGTATAGTTTTCTGGTGCGATAATTTGGGGGTAGTGTAGGCTATCAATAGTCAGAAGACTACCTCCCCTCCGGCGCTGAGGCTATTGAGGCATTTAGTGTTCAAGTGCTTATCGTTTAACATTACCTTTAGGGCAAGGCATGTACCTGGGTCTGATAACGGGATTGCGGATGCTTTGTCTAGGTTTGATTGGGTGAGGTTTCGTTTGCTAGCCCCTAGGGCTAAGGAGTCTGGTGTTTCATGCCCTGATTTTGTCTGGCAGATTATAAGACCGGTATAGCGGACTTGGCAAGGCAGTCGGTAGCGCCGGGTACCTTGA
Organism: Mixophyes fleayi; assembly: GCF_038048845.1. NCBI lineage: Eukaryota > Metazoa > Chordata > Amphibia > Anura > Limnodynastidae > Mixophyes > Mixophyes fleayi. The sequence goes on along the minus strand of NC_134411.1, from coordinate 56,133,242 downwards.
AGAAATATCGGGAGGCTTGGTCATCAAGGGAAGGGTATTCTGCATCAATGGAGGCCGCAGGTAAGACCGTTCAGCAGCGCATATTGTCATTTGTGTGGCATTGTTTTCAGGTGGGTAAGTCTCAGCCTTACATGGTGTCAGCATTGGCAGGTATTTCATTCTTTTTGCAGTTGCACGGCAGGCCAGACGTTACTAAGCAGATGTTGGTTCGCAGGGCGTTAAAGGGTTGGGCCAGGATGGCCCCTGCGGTAGAAGACAGACGTAGGCCCATTGATAAAGTGTTGTTGGCCAGGCTGATCAATGTTGTACCGCTGGTAGCTAGCAATGTTTTTGAGGCTGCTTTGTTAAGGTTGTCGTTCTCAATGGCTTTCTTCGAAGCATTCAGAATTAGCGAGTTGGTAGCGTCTTCCAGGTTGGCATCTGGGTCTGGGTTACTTCGCAGGAATGCTGTGGTGAAGAGTGATGATTTGGCATGTAAAATACATAGATCTAAGACTGATCCACTGAGTAGGGGGCGGTGGATTACCTTGTATCGCAACGGGGACAGTGCAGTTTGCCCAGTCGAGCTGGCTAGGTTGTATGTAGATATGGCCCCTTCCCCTGGTGGTAATTGGCTTAGGCACCATGATGGTTCCCCCCTTACAAAGTACCAGTTTTCAGCTGTTTTCAAGAGGTGCGCTGCGAAGCTTGGCCTGAATATCGCATATTATGGGACCCATTCATTCAGAATAGGAGCAGCCACCGTAGCGGCTGAGGAGGGCGCTTCAGAGCAGGCTATTGAGAAGTTGGGGAGGTGGAAGTCAAAGTGTTTCAAGAAATATGTTCGTCCACCTGTGGCGCTGTAGTGTGTGGGCATCAATTCCGGGAGGGTGACCTATGACATAGGCTGCTTACCTTGTTGAAAGGAGGCGCGGAGGGTTTTGCCATTTTCTTTTCTTCGGGGGCCTGATTGGCTTTTGGCACCCCGGGGTTTCCGGTTTTACCTCCGCATGGGTCACCCTATCTTACACAAGCGGTGGTGTTTTCCTTCTCGATAGTTATTAAACGTGTTTTACGGCTCTGGTTGACACACATATCAATCCATTTTACAGGTTCCCGTCAGGATGGCAAAAGTATTTGGTTGGTGGGCCATTCATTCGTCTTTTGGGCCGGTAAAAGTGGGCCCGCTCATAACTTGGCCAGATACCCCCAGGCAAGTTCGGTGAGGTGGATAGGTCGCAGGGGGCTCGGTTGGGAGTCGCTATTGAAGGTCCTAAGGGATAGCGAGGTCAGGTTCGGGCGCCCGTCTGTGAATATAATCCACCTCGGGGGCAATGATTTGGGTAAGTGGAAAGGGGTAGAGCTCATAGTAAGGATCAAAGCGGATATTGGAGCAATTAAACTACATTGGCCAACAGTACACCTCATCTGGTCGGACATCATCCCTAGAATTAACTGGAGGGGAGCAGACAGGCCAGCCCATATTGAAAAGGCTCGCGGGAAGGTTAACAGGGCCGCGAGGAGAATATTCTTGGAAATAGGGGGTGAGTTCATCAGCTACCTGGGCATCAGAGCACGTTTCACAAATTTATATAGGCCTGATGGGGTGCATTTGGCAGATACTGGGTTGGCGTATTTCGTAGAGCAGTTTTTCAGTGTTTTGGCTATGAGAGGTCAGTTGGTGGCGGGCTTGGGTTCCTAACGGGACCCAGCTGTGGCGGTAAGCAGCCCAGTCAGCAGACAATTGGGTCACACTCATGACGCAGTAGGCACTCTCCCCTAAGGGGATGAGCACTTAGGGAGAATACCCCTTCGGGGTGTTAGGATCCTACCTGTTCCCCGCTCCGCTGCGCTGTCGGGTCTGGCAGCTTGTCATCTTCAGCGGTGAGCGCTCTCCCTGATGGCGCCGCTGCACTTCCGGATTCTCGCAGCAGGGGTCATGTGACTCTGGGCAGGGAATTAAAAAACGACTTATTCCTGCTCTGACACGCTATCTGTGTCAGAGCAATGTGTTTCCTGTTCCTGGCTAACAGTTCCTGTGTTCCTGACTCCTGTGAACCTGCTCCCTGTGTATTCCTTTATTCCTCCTACTCCTGTGTACCAACCTGGCTGTGACCTGACTATTCTTTGGCTTCTACCTGGCACCACGTATTGGACTGTCTTCCCTGTGTACCGACCCGGCTGTGTTATCAACTACTCTCTGGATTTCTCTCTGGCACCGTATACCTGATATCTCCTGTGTACCGACCCGGCTGTGTTATCAACTACTCTCTGGATTTCCCTCTGGCACCGTATACCTGAGATCTCCTGTGTACCGACCCGGCTGTGTTCCTGGACCCATCTCCTGCTACGCACTCACTAACTCCGTGCATCTACCGCTTACCGCTCCAGACCTTCAAACCCTGGAATTCACGGTTAGTGCCTGTACTTACATCACTTGTCATATTGCCTGTCTGACTATCCATCACTTAGAACCTTCTCCCTTACATCAGTAGGCTAACCTGGGGACCGCGACCTGCGGTTCTTCGGCAGCAAAGACCACACTACCTTGCGGTGGTTCTTGGTGAAGACCGGAAGGCCGTTAGACTCCGCGCCCTAGGTAAGCCTGTGCAAATACTGACTAAGGCATTTAAATCGTAACAGTTTGCTCTGACCCGCTATCTAACTGATGGATGCGTCAGGGAATCCCACCGCTAGGGTATTACTGGATCACCTAGTGGCCCAGGTTGAAGACCAGGGGAAGAATCAAGAACAATTATTACAGATTCTGCAGACTCTCTCTAACAGGTTGTATACGCTTCAAGCAGCTCAGGTGGCAGCTCCAACTCCTCCGCCTGTTCCGGCTCCACAACCTGCCCCCGCCCAGAGCAGCCCTGCTGTATCTGCTCCAGCACCCTCTCAACTCCGCATACCTAACCCACCTAAGTTCAATGGGGACCCCAAGGAATGCTGAGGGTTCTTGAACCAATGTGCTATTCAATTTGAACTTCAGCCGGAAACTTTCCTACAGAGAAAACTAAAGTTGCTTATATAATCTCCTTATTGTCTGGTCAAGCGCTTGCCTGGGCCTCTCCCCTTTGGGAACATGAGGACCCTAGTCTTCATAATAGTGCCATCTTTTTGGAAACCTTCAGACGCATCTTTGATGAACCTGGACGTGTCTCCAGTGCTGCTTCTGGACTTCTCCGTCTACGTCAAGGTACTCTTACTCTGGGCCAGTACGCTCTTCAATTTCGCACTATGGCGGCTGAGCTACGATGGAACAATGAAGCTTTGGTGGCCACGTTTTGGCAAGGCTTGTCAGATCGTATTAAGGACGAGTTAGCAGCCCGGGAGTTACCCACTACTCTGGACGAGTTGATTTCCCTCTGTAATCAGATTGATATCCGGTTCCGAGAACGCACTCAAGAGAGAGAAAGTTCCCGCCGATCTACATTCCGCTTGGCACCCCGATTTCAAAGCCCAATTACTCCTGAGGAAGAGCCTATGCAGTTGGGAAGAGCACGTTTATCTCAGGAGGAAAGAGAGAGGCGATTCAAGAACCGTTTGTGCCTCTATTGCGGAGAACCCGGTCATGTTTTAAGCCAGTGTGGAAGGCGTCCGGGAAACGACCGGACCTAACTGACGTTGGAGAGGCTAAGTTAGGTAGGTCTATTCCCTCTCCTGTGGATTCTAGCTTTTCTATTCAAGTCCTTCTGCGATATATTGATAAACAACTGTCTTTTCCAGCTCTCATTGACTCTGGAGCAGCGGGGAATTTTCTACGAGCTGACATCGAAGAGAGGTTGTCGTTACCCACGCAACCATTGGATCCACCTGTCGCAATTACAGCTATAGACGGCAGCCGTATTATTGGAGGATCCATTAAGAACAGAACTGTCAACCTTTCTCTACGCATCGGAGCCTTACACACTGAAGAAATCTCCTTTCTAGTCATCCCAAAGGCCATCAACCCTGTGATTCTAGGCCTTCCTTGGCTCAGACTTCACTCTCCCACTCTGGATTGGCAGAAACCTGAGATTCTTGCATGGGGTCCAGGATGTCATTCCAGATGTCTTCCCAGGATTCATAAACCCGCTATGGCCGGTTCTTCCACATCCTCCGGTATACCTCCTCAATATTGTTCATTTTCTGACGTCTTTTGTGAAAAGGAGGCTTCCAAGTTACCCCCACACAGACCTTGGGATTGCGCCATTGATTTGATGCCGGACAAGATACCACCCAGAGGACGTGTATTTCCTTTATATTTACCCGAATCTGATGCTATGTCCCTATATATCAAAGAGAATTTGAACAGGGGTTTTATCCGGAATTCCTCGTCACCAGCAGGAGCCGGTTTCTTTTTTAAAAAAAAAAAGATGGTGGACTGCGTCCTTGTATAGACTATTGTGGTCTCAACGCCATGACTAAGAAGAACAGGTATCCCTTGCCAATAATCTCTGAACTCTTTGATAGGGTCAAGGGAGCTTCTATATTTTCTAAACTTGACTTGAAAGGGGCTTACAACCTAATCCGTATCAAACAAGGTGATGAATGGAAAACAGCGTTTAATACGCATGATGGGCACTTCGAATACTTAGTCATGCCATTTGGCAAGCTTCATCAATGAGATTTTTCAAGACTTCCTGTATCGATTTGTGGTGATTTATCTGGATGATATCCTGATTTTTTCTCCTGATATGGTTACTCATCGCCATCATGTCTCCTTAGTTCTTCAACGTCTTCGCTCACAACATCTATATTGTAAATTGGACAAATGTGTCTTTGAAAAAACGTGTCTTCCTTTTCTTGGTCATGTGGTTTCTAGCTCCGGATTACGGATGGACCCCGAGAAGTTAAAGGCAATTTCTGATTGGCCCCAATCAGTAGGTCTCAAAGCTATCCAGCGTTTTGTGGGGTTCTATTACTACTACCGCCACTTTATCAAGGGGTTTTCTTCCGTGATTGCATCTATCACCTCCTTGACCAAGAAGTCCGCCAACGCTAAAACTTGGCCTCAGGAGGCCGTGGAAGCCTTCAAGTACCTTTAAAGAAGCTTTCATCTCGGCTCCCATTCTGCAGCAACCAGATCCTTCCTTCCCTTTTTTCCTTGAGGTGGACGCATCCTCTACTGGAGTGGGAGCTATCTTGTCTCAGAAAAATTCTACTGGAAAATGTTCTCCCTGTGGTTTCTTTTCTCGCAAATTTTCGCCTACCGAAAAAAACTATGGCATTGGAGATAGAGAGCTTCTCGCTATCAAACTGGCCCTGGAAGCTTGGAGACACCATTTGGAAGGAGCCAGGTTTCCTGTTACCATTTTTACAGATCACAAGAACTTACTGTATTTACAAACTGCATCTTGCCTCAATCCTCGTCAGGCCAGATGGTCCCTGTTTTTCTCCCGCTTCGATATGATCATTACCTTCAGACCAGGGTCCAAGAACAAGAAGGCTGACACTCTCTCTCGTTCCTTTGACTCCATGGATACAGAAGAAGAGGGTTCTAGACCCATCCTAGATCCAGAATGTATTTTGGCTACTACTCCCACTCACTTTATTATTCCTCATGGAAAAACTTTGGTTCCTCCACATCTCCAATCAAAACTCCTTAAATGGGCTCATGCCTCCCGTTTTTCTGGTCATGCCGGTATAAAAAAAAACCTTGGAACTTATCTCCCGTGGTTATTGGTGGCCATCTATCCACTCAGACGTTCGACAGTTTGTGACGGAGTGTTCCACTTGTGCTCAGAACAAAGTCCCTCGTCAAGCTCCATACGGTCTGCTGCAACCTCTACCAATTCCGGATCGACCTTGGAGTCATCTTTCCATGGATTTTATCACAGATTTACCCTCCTCCAGAGGGTTCTCAGTAGTGTGGGTGGTCACTGATCGCCTTTCCCGGGCCGCTCATTTTGTGGCATTAAAAGGTCTCCCTTCTGCTCCTGTTCTGGCTTAACTCTTCATTAAAAAGATTTTCCGCCTACATGGCTGTCCAGATGTTATTGTTTCTGATCGGGGAACTCAGTTCGTGGCAAGATTTTGGAGGGCTTTTTCTCGTCTTTGTGGAATCAAGTTAAATTTCTCTTCTGCATATCATCCTCAAAGTAATGGTCTCACTGAAAGGACGAATCAAGAATTGGAGAAATTCCTCAGATGTTTCATTTCAGCTAAACATGATTATTGGGTCGATTTATTACCTTGGGCAGAATTCGCTCACAATAATAACTCACATGATTCTACCTCCACTTCTCCATTTTTTGCTCTTCAGGGGTTTCATCCTAAAGTTCCACCCTTCAAAGATTTAACCGCTTCTGGAGTTCCTGCAGTTGATTCCCTTCTATCGGACTTCTCAGCTAGGTGGGATCTTATTAAACTCAAATTGCTTCACACCTCTGCTATCAGTAAAAAAGCATTTGACAAAAGAAGAAGACCATCTCCACTACTTACTCCTGGTGACAAAGTATGGTTGTCTACGAAGAATCTTTGCTTGTTGGTCCCCTCTAGGAAATTCGCTCCCCGATTTATTGGTCCCTTCAAGATCATAGAGGTCGTTAATCCGGTGGCCTTTAGATTAAATTTACCTCCTACCTTGAGGATTCCCAATGTGTTCCACATTTCCCTTCTCAAGCCACTTGTTATTAACAAATTTTTCTCTTTACCAAGACCTCCTGTTGCCATCTCTACGCCAGATCAGGAATTCGAGGTTAAAGAGATTCTAAACTCTCGTATCTCCAGAGGTTCCTTACAGTTCCTGGTTGATTGAAAAGGATACGGCCCGGAGGAACGTTCTTGGATTCCTGCAAGAGATCTTCATGCTCCAAACTTGTTAAAAAAATTCCATGCCAAGTTCCCTCAAAAGCCTTATAGGTTGTCCGGAGGCCACCCTTGAGGGGAGGGGTACTGTTAGGATCCTACCTGTTTCCCGCTCCGCTGCGCTGTCGGGTCTTGCAGCTTGTCATCTTCAGCGGTGAGCGCTCTCCCTGATGGCGCCGCTGCACTTCCGGATTCTCGCAGCAGGGGTCATGTGACTCTGGGCGGGGAATTCAAAAACTACTTATTCCTACTCTGACACGCTATCTGTGTCAGAGCAATGTGTTTCCTGTTCCTGGCTAACAGTTCCTGTGTTCCTGACTCCTGTGAACCTGCTCCCTGTGTATTCCTTTATTCCTCCTACTCCTGTGTACCAACCTGGCTGTGACCTGACTATTCTTTGGCTTATTCCTGGCACCACATATTGGACTGTCTTCCCTGTGTACCGACCCGGCTGTGTTATCAATTACTCTCTGGATTTCCCTCTGGCACCGTATACCTGATATCTCCTGTGTACCGACCCGGCTGTGTTATCAACTACTCTCTGGATTTCCCTCTGGCACCGTATACCTGAGATCTCCTGTGTAACGACCCGGCTGTGTTCCTGGACCCATCTCCTGCTACGCACTCACTAACTCCGTACATCTGCCGCTTACCGCTCCAGACCTTCAAACCCTGGAATTCACGGTTAGTGCCTGTACTTACATCACTTGTCATATTGCCTGTCTGACTATCCATCACTTAGAACCTTCTCCCTTACGTCAGTAGGCTAACCTGGGGACCGCGGCCTGCGGTTCTTCGGCAGCAAAGACCCACTACCTTGCGGTGGTTCTTGGTGAAGACCGGAAGGCCGTTAGACTCCGCGCCCTAGGTAAGCCTGTGCAAATACTGACTAAGGCATTTAAATCGTAACACGGGGTTATGGAGCTCCGCTTAGGCGGGCGGGCCTCAGCCGTACCCAATCTAGTGGGGCGGAGTTGATAGCGCATGGGTGTGGCCTAGGGGCTGATTGGTCTGCTTATATTGGCCACCTCTTCTCAATATATTATTATTATTATTATTATTATCATTTATTTGTTAGGTGCCACAAGGTAACCGCAGCGCCGCACACAGCACTAACAGTAGACTATACAGGGTGAAACCCTACAGAACAATGAACAAAAAGTACCAACACTTTAGAAACTCCGGCTAGTCATATGCAGTAAAGACGGAGCGGAAGAACAGGTATGGAGACAGGGGGGAGGGGGCCCTGCTCATACGAGATTACATCCTAAGGGAGGGTAAACAGACCAGGCACAAGTGGAGCCAGTTGAGGCAAGAGGAGAGAAGGGAGGACGAGCTAAAGGGAGGAGATGGGGGTTAAGTAGATGGTTGGTAGGCTTTGAGGAAGAGGTGAGTTTTGAGTGCACGTTTGAAGGAGCACAGAGTAGGAGAGAGACGATGGAACGAGGGAGGTCGTTCCAGAGAAGGGGGGCTGCATGGGAAAAGTCTTGGATTCTGGAGTGGGAAGAGGTGATAAGAGTGGAGGAGAGGCGGCGGTCGTTGACCGAGCGCAGGGAGCGGGCAATATATTGAACATTTCAATAAATTACTGACCTTTCATTTAGCCACAACAAAGTCTCCGTGTCTTTATTTCATAGTGGTATGTTAACTCTGTCAGTAACACTGTAAAGGTAAGATGTCACCCGTTAAGCAGATTAATATAACAGAGGGCGGGCATTCGCCCGAGGTAACATAAACGCTGAGGGGGCAGGTAAAAGAGAAGTAAAGTATAGCAAGAGTTAACTCCACTGGGGGGCAGGGGTCAGCCAATCAGTGGGGAGGTAGGGGGTAGGATTATAGGGGGGGGAGAGCAGGATAAGGCCAGGTACTGGCAGTCAGCTTCCCCTTTCACTGCTGGAGAGTTTAACCACCCACCCAGTCCCTAAATTTAGGTTTCTCTTGATGGCTTGATATAGGAATTTTTTTTTTTTTTTTTATGGTTCTTGGTGTTGGGTCAGTTCGAGTGATATTTTTCACAAATAAAGTTTGTGGGCGGTAAGCAGCCCAGTCAGCAGACAATTGGGTCACACTCATGACGCAGTAGGCACTCTCCTCTAAGGGGGTGAGCACTTAGGGAGAATACCCCTTCGGGGTTATGGGGCTCCGCTTAGGCGGGCGGGCCTCAGCCGTACCCAATCTAGTGTGGCGGAGTTGATAGTGCATGGGTGTGGCCTAGGGGCTGATTGGTCTGCTTATATTGGCCACCTCTTCTCAATATATTGAACATTTCAATAAATTACTGACCTTTCATTTAGCCAAAACGAAGTCTCTGTGTCTTTATTTCATAGTGATATGTTAACTCTGTCAGTAACACTGTAAAAGTACGATGTCACCCGTTAAGTGGATTACGGAATCTGTCCACTTTACTTTCATTTGTTCAGCCCTCATAAGGGGGGTGAGGGCCGTTACTGTGGGTTGAGAAATGACTAAGCCGATTTGCAAAAACATACCCCTTTTCTGGATAATGTTTACATTATGTTTGGGTTGAAGCTTGTTCTGATGCTGTCTCATATGTATTATCAAGCTATTCACTCCTTTCCAATTTGGAGTTGTTGCTTTGGCCAATATCTTTGTTTTCTTTTTTAAAACTGCCTTGGGGTGTCTTACAATGTAAGGCTTTTTGTTAAGTTCATATTTGACCATAGTAAAATGGAGAGTTTCTGACTTATTGACGTTCACTTGTGTACACGCTACACATATCAAATTCAAATGCACCACCATTTATATTCTATTGTTCATGTAGTTGCAAACTATGTTGGAGCGTGAGGAATGCATTGCTCTTGTTAAGCATGCAATCATTTTTTTTTTTTTTGAGGGGGGGGTTAAGAAACGTAAATGTTTTTGGTCTTTCTTTTTTTTTTATCTCCATTTAGTTTTCCAAACAAAATGTCTGATGCTGGGCCAAGCACTGAGGGGGCTAAATTCAGGCGGCAATTAAATTTTACAGGGATAGAGGTGGAGATTTTGGTAGAATTGTGTGTAGAGAGATTCCATACACACCAGACGTGTATGTTGGCCATTGAAAAAAACAGACAGTGGGAAGAGATCACGCAACAAGTGAATGCCATTGCTCCTTGTCGGTGGACGATTAATGAAGTAAAAAAAAGGTAAAAATAATAGCTTGAAAAAATCCGTAAATTATTTGTGTTAAACATAGTAAAAGAGTGATAAGTATTACCTTGACACATATTTTACCAGTGTAAGCCAGTGTTTTTACCCCCCTGCCCAGCCCTCTGCTTACCGCCCTTCCCAGTCCTCTGCTTACCCCCTGCTCAGCCCTCTGCTTACCCCCCTACCCAGTCCTCTACTTACCCCCCTTCCCAGTCCTCTGCTTACCCCCCTGCTCAGCCCTCTGCTTACCCCCCTGCCCAGTCCTCTACTTACCCCCCTGCCCAGTCCACTGCTTATCCCCCTGCCGAGCCCCATGTCCCTTTATCAAGTAGTCAGTCACACCCTGCTGACCCAGAGAGTTCTGATGCTTCCTCCGAGCCCTTTGTGCGTGAGCTATATAATACAGTACAATGTGACGCAAGTTTTGAACAACACTGCTAGCCCTATTATTTGTATTTCAGAAATGACAATTAGCAAATGGAGCAATGGACATCTCCTGTTTGTGTGTGAGCTATAACTCAGTAGAATGTTACTGGAGACTTTTAAGGAAACTGCCATCCCCTCCTCTTTCTGTTTTACATATGACGCTGCACAACTGCACTACAGACTGCCAAGAACCGTGCTATCCCTTCTGTGTCTCTCTGTGAAATGGCGCTGGATCGCCATCTAGGCAGGTACATGTAGGATCCAAAACTCGTGAGATCTGATGATGCAACAATGACGTTTTGCCTCATTTTCAGTTTCAAGGGCGCGTGAAAGTTCTCGGTACTCGGATCTGTGAATTTTGGGAGGGCTCGGTTCTCTGAGAACCGAGCCTGAGCATCTCTAGTTATAATTCTGAAGTACTAAAGTATCAAAGTAGTGTAGAGCCTTAATGTAATGAAAAGTGTTATATATTTATTTTAAATTTTCAATACTTTTTCTAAATGTTTCATCCTAATAAAATCGTAATATATTCCATAGACAAAAATTCTTACGATTTAACATGTCCGATTAAGGTTCCTTACACTTATACACAATTTCAAATTTAAGAAAACTATTGAAACTCTTCCACTCAAACTCCAAAAAGCAATGAAATTACGACGATTAAGGCAGAAACCTTAATGGACGTGTTCCTTCACAATTCAGACATAGTATGCCATCACATCCTGTGGTTAGCTGCAGATTCAGCACTATCATGGAATGAGATTGTTGTCACTCACAACATGGTGGAGCTGCTAATTCACAGATTTGTGTGTTCACTGGAATACACACATGCAGTACTATTACATTTCCTTAATTTAGCTTTAACGTAGTTTAGGGCCTGCGTGTCTTAGAAAGAGACAGTAGAGCAACTTCCTGCCTTAATTGTCGTAATTTCATTACTTTTTGGAGTTTGAGTAGAACAGTTTCAATAGTTTTCTTAAATTTGAATGTGTATATGTGATCGCATGTACGCATGCTACCGCCAAGTGCACCAGCTTTTTTCTCTTGTCACCTCCTGTGTACCAGTCTCTCTCACATGACACCCATTTCTTACCAGCTTTACTTTCACATCTAACCTCCCTGTGCACCAGCTTTATTTCCACTTCTCACCCCCTTTGCACCAACGTTTCTTTCAAATGTCACCCTCACACGTCACTCTATATGCCCATCAACATTTCTCACACATCCCATCAAATATGTTCAACTGTTTTTTTTGTCATGTGCCACCCCACATGCCCACAAGATTTTCTCTCACATGCTACCCTGTAACTGCCACACTGAGTGGTGCAGTATGTATGTATGCTCTGGCAGACAGTGGTGGTGTATGTGTGTATGCTCTGGCAGACAGTGGTGGGGTATGTATGTATGTATGCTCCGGCAGACAGTGGTAGGGTATGCATGCATATGTGTATGCTCCGGCAGACAGTGGTGGGGTATGTATGTGTGTATGTTTTGGCAGACAGTGGTGGGGTATGTATGCTCTGGCAGACAGTGGTGGGGTATGTTTGTATGTATGTATGTATGTATGTATGTATGTATGCTCTGGCAGACAGTGGTGGGGTATGTATGTATGTTCTGGCAGACAGTGGTGGGGTATGTATGTATGTATGCTCCGGCAGACAGTGGTAGGGTATGCATGCATATGTGTATGCTCCGGCAGACAGTGGTGAAGTATGTATGTATGCTGTGGTGGGCCTATTCTACTTGCATATGTATGTGACAATAATGTAACAATGCTGTTTACATATATATATATATATATATATATATATATATATATATATGCTGAACAGACGTGGATTTTTTTTTAACTTTTAGCACATCATCAAAGCCACTCTTTCCATATTGGCCTCTACTTAAAAATATAACAGCTCAGCATTTAAATTTGAAACTAAGGGGTAAATGTATGAACATCCAGATTCTTCAACTCCGGCGAGTTCAGCGTCTTCAGCGCTTAAATTTAAAGCAGCGCTGCATTGTAAAGGGAAACAAGTGAATGGAATTTTATTATTTTACAATGAAGGCAGTACAAGAAGTAGCGGTATGGCCTACTACCATGTACACCCCACTTCCACCACTGCTTACCTTTTAATTCACACAAATTGTACTTTATCTTTAACTAAACTTAGATATTAATCATAATTAATATGTCAAGAAACTGTAGTTCATGGTTAGCAAGCCCAGTAATAAAAAACAGCAGTCTCCTATCACTACCACGTCACAGACCGTCCGCCACTACAGTTACTGACTGCAGCCCTCTACCTACAGAAACATGAAAAAGCGCTGGAATGCAATAATCATGTTAATATGTCAGTCTTCTGCATGAATCCCATAGTGCAACATTTAAACAAGTCAGACCTCCTCATAATATAAATCCCACCAGATTCAGGATAGTTGGCAGACTGCCCTGCATTCTCCTACCTGTTCTCGTCACTTTCACGGCTTGTGGCTGCTGGTGTCTTTAGATCAGATGCTGCTTGTCTGGATCCTAGAATGTTGGAGGCCCTATTTGGACAAAAAAATGGGTACACAAAATTTAGTAAACTACAACCAGCCCCAGTGTTAAATATAGCACCCACATGTTATAAGTAGACCTCCCTCCAAACAAAACATTAAATTAATAGCATACACATTTAATAATTAGACCTATTTACCTCCAACCAGCTCCAACATTAAATTAATAGTATTACCATTTAAAAAATAAACTTATTTCCCTCCCACAAACATCCCCTCATACACACACATCATATAAATACACTGGCCCCTCACACACACATATTATATTAATATAAAGGGTGCCTCTTTTCATTTTGAGGTAAGAGAGGTGTCAGGATTGAGGCAGCAGGTCATGTGAGGGAATAGATAATGAGCACGCGTCATGGGGAATATCAAAGAAAGGCTGGTGAGTGTTGTAAGGGTATTGTTGACTGCGGATGGGCCATGTGGGGAACAGACTTTTAACTCACATGCCCACCCTCTGCCCAGCACCTTTAGCCACACATGCCCCCTCTATGCCCTTCAGCTTCCATCACACATGCCCCCCCTGTGCCCTGTAGCTTCCATCACACATGCCCACCCTGTGCCCTGCAGTTTCCATCACACATGCCCCCCTTGTGCCAGAGCAGCTTCCATCACACATGCCCCCCTTGTGCCAGAGCAGCTTCCATCACACAGGCCCTCCCTGTGCCATGCAGCTTCCATCACACATTCCCCCCTGTGCCAGAGCAGCTTCAATCACACATGCCCCCTGCAGCTTCCATCAAAAATGCCCCCCCCCTGTGCCAGAGCAACTTCCATCATACATGCCCCCCCCTGTGCCAGAGCAACCTCCTTTATATATGCCCCCCTTGTGCCCTGCAGCTTCCATCACACATGCCCCCCTTGTGCCAGAGCAGCTTTAATCACACATGCCCCCCTTGTGCCAGAGCAGCTTCAATCACACATGCCCCCTGCAACTTCCATCATACATGCCCCCCTTGTGCCCTGCAGCTTCCATCACACATGCCCCCCTTGTGCCAGAGCAGCTTCAATCACACATGCCCCCTGCAACTTACATCATACATGTCCCCCTTGTGCCCTGCAGCTTCCATCACACATGCCCCCCTTGTGCCAGAGCAGCTTCAATCACACATGCCCCCCTTGTGCCAGAGCAGCTTCAATCACACATGCCCCCTTGTGCCAGAGCAGCTTCAATCACACATGCCACCCTTGTGCCAGAGCAGCTTCAATCTCACATGCCCCCCTTGTGCCAGAACAGCTTCAATCACACATGCCCCCCTTGTGCCAGAGCAGCTTCAATCACACATGCACCCCTTGTGCCAGAGCAGCTTCAATTACACAAGCCCCCCCTGTGCATACATGCCCCCCTTGTGCCCTGCAGCTACACACACACACACACACACACACTTCTTACCATTTTTTTTTTACAGGAACCGAAAGAAGTGATGGAGCTCCTGTACCATGTGACCGCTGCAACCAAATGACCCTGTGATGTCATATTAAGGGTTACAGTGCCACTACAGCTTCTGCCCCTAGGTCTAACACTGTGCCCCTCACCTGATTCACGGCAATCCCCCCATCCACCCCTCGCACGCGAGCGAGTCGGGGGAGGGGCAGATTTTTTTTTTCTGTTTTGTCACCCCCATCTGGGCCCCCAGAGAGCCACTAGGCCCTAGGCAGGTGCCTAGGTTGCCAAGCGGTAAATCCGGCCCTGTATGGGACAATGGGAGTTTGACACATGAGGCTAAGGCTAAGTCTACATTTTGCATTTCGACCCAGCCAGACTGCAAAGGTAAAAGTGACTCATAAGCTAAATGATCCTGTCACACAACAATGTTGATCAGGGGGTAGCTGTCTTGTGTGAAATTGTGTAACCGGTGGTAATAGGGTAATGTAGTGAGGTTAAGAGGGTGGTTGAGGAATATTATAAGCTTGTCTGAAGAGGTGGGTTTTCAGAGAACGCTTGAAAGTTTGTAGAGAATTCCATAGAGTGGGTGCAGCCCGAAAAAAGTCCTGTAACCGGAAATGGGAGGATGTAATGAGGGTGGATGAGAGACGCAGATCTTGTGCAGAACGGAGTTGCCGAGTTGGGAGATATTTTGAGACAAGAGAGGAGATGTATGTTGGTGCAGCTTTGTTGATGGCCTTGTAGGTCAGTAAAAGTATTTTATATTGGATTCAGTAGAAAACAGGCAACCAGTGTAGAGACATACAGAGTGATTCAACAGAGGAATAATGATTTGCAAGGAAAATCAATCTTGCCGCAGCATGCAAAATAGATTGTAGGGGTTTGAGTCTGTGTTGGGGAAGACCAGTAAGGAGGGAATTGCAATAGTCAATGCGGGAGATGATAAGTGAATGAATTAAGGTTTTTGCAGTGTCTTGCGTGAGACACAGGTTATTATGTCTAGAGACCATTGTCAGATGTAGAGCTGTCATTATATACAGGAGTCAGTCATTTTAACTAATACCTGCTCTGATAAATAATGGAAAAAAACCCTCAGGGGATTTTCATAGTGATCGAAAAATAATAGATGTTTCTTGACTGCATTGCAATGAAGTCAACTGGAAATGGTTGCAGAAAAATAACAAGCTCACCATCAGCGCTGGGCAGTCTCATAATTAGAAGCAGCGTTACTGTTATGTGATAGCTGCAGCAGTTACTTTGATGTGTGAGGTGACTGCAATGATCAGACCCTGCTGCCCCCTCTTATCTGGCTTTGCAGAGCGACCGTCCAGATAAAGTTTGTTAGTGAGGAGCTGCTCAGCCATCGGGAGATGTTACTAAACAGGCATAAAGAGGGTGGGGGGTGCACACTCCCCTTTCCAGGTTTGCCTGCATCTCTCAGACTACTGGGAGAGGAGAAGAGACATACCACTGTGCTAGCCTATTTGAGGTGTCAGCCGTGCATGACAGCCAGAGATTCACACAATGTTATTCACTGCAGGCAAGATGGAATAGATAACTGGCTCGGATTATAGCACTCTATCTCAGCATTAGACCTATAATACATCTACCTACTGCACTTGAGTAAAAACCTTGACCTATACATATATACTGTATATGGTTAAAATATTGACATTCTTATTCTACCCAGGCTATGCATATAAGGACATTGTACAGAACTAAAGAAGGATCTCAGATGTACTCCATAACGTTTAAAACATGGACCCGATAACCCTGCACCTATTCCCTGCAGTGATCACAGCAGCAGGAACCTCAGAACAGTTTTGAATTTCCCACCCCCAGATCATTGCAGTGAAAAAAATAACTGACGTCACTGAGGGGGCAGGAGGATTAAACAGGCTCTGTAACAGCTGTCTCTGGCACCGCTCTGAGGGATTAAACTGTGAAATGAGAACGGTGCCAGGGCTAATACTAGCATAGTGTGTCGCCCCCTCAGCCCCAAAACACTAACCAGCACACCATTGGCTAGAAAATATGGCGAATTTCTCCTGTTTCACAGAAGGAAATTTCTTAGCGAGAGAGCCAGCCATATATGTACTCACAAGTGAAGTCAGTCCAACACACACCTCTGTCTGACATGCACAACATTATGAAATTCTGTGAAATCCCCTATCTTTAAAATGGACTCTGAACCATTGCCTGTGATGCAGACCTTTTGCCTGTCCCTGGATTCTGAACCAATGCTTGTGACCCTGACCCTGCTGATTCCTGACATCTCTTCCGGTGCTCTGTCCAGTCCGATGATCTCTGGCCTCCCTCTGCTCTGTGTTCTATTGCCCGTGCCTGTGTGCTGCCGTGTGAACATAAACTCATACTACTCTGAGTATAAGTCTAGGGGGCATCCGAGTACCTGTGAGCATAACCAGTCTCTACAGGAAAGGCGGCTGCTAAAGGTGAAGAACTCTACTGTTCTATGAGTTTATGCCGCACCGGCTGCCGTAACACCCAAATACTTTTACGTGCAAAAGCCGAGCTGGAAGAAAACAGTAAGGCATTAGAAGAAACTGTGTGTTCAGATTCAGAAATGACATAAATTCCTGAGGAGAGTCTATCCACAAGTATTATGTGTAAGCCTGACCTTTCTGATACTGTACTCATAAAGAAGCCTCCTTTCAGCATTTCGGCAGATGTGTGGATGAGCAGCCCAAGTGTAGCCGGTGAAACACAAATTGAGGATGCCACTTTGGAAGTGCAACAGGATGAGGGGGATATTTGTGTAGTTGATGACAGCGCTAATTGGGATGTTAATGAGGATAATGTTGTTTATGTAAGCCCTGTACCAGTGGAAGCAGCTCTTGCACGTGATAAGAAGAAGGCCATTGTCATGCATGGGCAAAAGACCCAAAAATCCACCTCTTTATGTGTGAAATAATTTTTACCCAAATCCTGACAACAGTTGTCTAGCCATTTGTAGCGTTTGTAAAGCCACAGTCAGCAGAGCTAGGTACTTTAACCATCTAGGAACCTCATCCATGTTACACCATTTGGAGCGAGTTCATGGCAAGCTGTTGGGGAAATCTGAAACTTTTGCTAAAATAATAACAACAAGCAGTCCAGCATCAGCATCTTCTCTCAGCTAGATCCCGGTACCTGCAATCTACACCCACAACGCCTTCCTCATAAATATTCTCAATAGTGATCAGAGTTAGTCCTGTATCCAAGTTGCTAAGGCTAAATGACTCATCCATTATCCAGGATTCCTCAGAAGAATTCTTGAGCGTCAGCCCCGCTGCTGCTGGGGGTGGATCATCATCCCAGAAGCAGACCAAGAAGAAGACTACTAGGAGTTTACAACAATTGACGGTTAAACAATCCTTTGCAAGAGGTAGCAAGTATGAAAATTGTCACCCAGTCGCAAAGCGGATCACAGACGCCATGGCGACTATGCTAGTATTAGATCTGCGTCCAATATCCACTATTAATGCAGCTGGTTTTAGAGGGTTAATTGTGGTCTTGTGTCCCCATTACCAAATTCAATCACAACACCATTTTACTAGAAAAGCTTATCCTCACCTGCACAAGAAGGTTCGTAAAAATGTAATTATCGGGCTACAAAATGCCATTCTACCCAATGTACACTTAACCACAGATATGTGGACAATTGGAACTGGTCAAACTAAAGATTATATGACTGTAACAGTCCACTAGCTTGTAGATTTGCCTTCACCAGCAGGAACAGCAGCAGCATGTACCCAACTATGTCAGTTTTTCCAAGGCAGGTTACTCTGTGTATCACCAGCTTCACTAAGAGGCATACAGCTGACAATCTGTTGCAAAAACTAAGGGATGTCATTGCAACATGGCTTATCCCACTTGGACTCTCCTTAGGATATGTAATTTCTGATAATGCCACCAAAATTGTGAGAGCATTACAGCAGGGTGAATTCCATCACATTCCATGTTTTACTCACACAATCAACTTGGTGGTGTATTGCTTTTTGAAAAATATCAGGGACGTGGAGTAAATGCTTTCTGTGGTCCGTAAAATATCTGGACATTTTCGGCATTCGGCAAACGCATGTAGGAGATTGCAGCAGCTACAAGAACAATTTAATTTGCCCTGCCACCAACTGATGCATCAGATGGTGACAAGGTGGAATTCCATCCTGTATATGCTTCTGAGGATGGAAGAACAGCGAAAAACCATCCACACTTACTCCACAAGCTATGACATTATTCTTCTGAAGCTCTGTATATCTCTCGTGTACAAACTCTTTTAAATCCGGATCTCATCCGGTGGGTAACGTTTTAACTTAAGTATGGTCTCCTCAACTGCATCTATATATTGTTTTAAATCTCTGTTCAATAGTGTATTCAAACATGACGGATTCCATGCTACCCACATGTTCCGTGTCACAGTCTGTCTGAAGCAGATCTAATGCCTCACCAGTTGTTATATCCATTCCTGTGTTTACATAAGTTTGACAGTTCTTCAGGGATGAGAGGGAGATATCCACAGAGGAGAAGGAGATTAAAGATGCAGCACGAGCAGACATGGTTTAATAATGTAGAGTTCATTGACAGCACTGTTGGGCTTAAGGCAGCTAAGCTATTGGTAGCTTGTTTTGTGGGGGCTCAAACAAACCAAGCACTTCAACCACAAAAGTGGCACTCCTTGTTGCTGGAGCGCTTGGTTTGTTAAACTGTACATGTCCTTTTCAATATCTTAAATAAGAGTGGGTGGGAAGGCCCAAGGACAATTTCATCTTGCACTACTTTTCTTTTTTTCTGCCACTGCTTTGTGGCAATGTTTCCTAGATGTGCCATGAACTGCCGTGTGTTTATGTCGTTGCTCTGTCGCTTAGCATCTAGCCAGTTGCTGCAGTCTTTGTCCGAAAGTGTATGAAAGTGTATGAAAATAATATTGTGACCTGTGAGGTGGTCAAAATTGTAAAAAAACTGTAAATGACTGGAAATTAGTGTTATTGAGGTTAATAATAATGTAGGAACAAGAAAAGAACAAAATTGTGTGATTTTAGCATATTTTAGCAATTTTTCTAATAAATATAGATCCAAAACCAAAACACGCAAGGGCAGTTTGGCCAAAACCAAAACACGAACTTAATCCAGATCTAAAGCCAAAGCCAAGACCAAAAAACGGGGGTCAGTGAACATCTCTAGCAAATAGTCGTACCTCAGATTAGCCCTTATAAAACATAACCGTAAACAGAATCAAATCATCATTTAACACTACTGAAAAGGCTTGCTAGTTTATATGGTTAATATGGCTTTTCCTGCCTCTGTTACAGAGAACGGATATTGCTATAGACTACTTTCTGATACCTGCTTTCTATTCGTCTGGTATCCACATTTATGACCCATTGAAGATAACTTTTGGTTTTAATTTAGACGCAGATCACAATATTTTTCAAATTATGGTTTCAGAATCTGCTTCCCTTGCACCATCTCAGAAGGGCGGATTTCTTTTGAATGTCGATGGGTCTCTTTTCACCAAAAACAAACAGCATGGAGAAAAGTGCTATTGATGCTGTAACGAACACAAAACAGGCCTTTATCGCTCATGGGCCATCACCATCGAATTTGCACATTGCAGGGAACTATATTCACACAGCAAACATAATCACCCTGCAAGGGCAGAAAGAACTGATGTTGCAATTGGAACATAGAACATCAGGAAATGTGCCAGAAATACGGAGATGAGACCAGCACAGATCATTCAAACTGTGACAGCTGCAATGCCATCAACCAGCACAGATTATATGCCAAATCGAGCTGCTCTCAGGCAATTCTTGAAGAGGATGAGACACGCTGATATGCCAGCATAGCTCGAGTCCATTACCGAAATCAATGTTCCGGAAAATTTAAAACAAATTGATGGAGAAAAATTTCTTGGAAAGGACAGCACTTTTGTAAGCGAACGGCTTTTAGTCTTTGCTACTCGGCAGAATTAGCAAAAACTCCAGGAAGCCATATACTGGGTGATGTATGGCACCTTCAAGACCTGCCCAACAGTATTTCTACAGATATACACCATCCATGATATGGTTAGAACAAGTTGAAGACATGCAACGTTTTGTGCCTCTGGTGTATAGACTACAGTCAAGTAAAAGCCAGGAGTGCTACGAAGGTTTTTTCAAGACCTCCAGAAGTATGCCATTGAAGATGACATCAACCTGGCACATCTTGACAGATTTTGAGATTGCTGCAATCAATGCCACCCAGAGTGAATTCAGAAATTGCATGCATAAATGTTGCTTGTTTCATTTGGGTCAGAGCATCTACAGAATCATCTAGACAGCAGGATTATCTCAGTACGGCCTGGACACCGGTTTTGCACTCCTGATGAAGCATTTTCAAGCCCTCATCAACATCATCATCAACATTTATTTATATAGAGCCAGCAAATTCCGTAGTGCTTTACAATTTTCTGCCCGCTAACGAAATACCAGCTGCTTTGGAGGAATTAAAAAAATATTTGACACAAAATTCTGTAGCAGTTGTCAAATATTTTGAGGAAAACTATGTGCTGGGAAGACATTGCGAAGGAACCTAGAGCCAATAAACAAGAACAGCACTGCTGTTTTCCCCAATGATTTGGTCAGTACATGAAAACAACAGTTTGGGCAACACAAGAACCAATAATAGATTAGCAGGTTGGCACCAGTGGTGGAATACTATTTTCGGCGAGAAGAAGTTAGATTTCTACAACCTCATCACCTACTTTATAAAAGAGCAGAACACAACAAAAGCCCAAATAGAGATGTTGACTGCCAACACGAGAAAACCACCAAGAAAGGAACAGAAAGCAAGGAAAACTGCTTTACAAACGTGCAACAGCCAAAGAGAAACTGTGGAACTGATGACCTTCTTAAGATGGATCGCGTGCATCTTTTATATTAGTTGTACCTGGTCGTCACCGATAACTGAAAATTGTACGACCAAAAAGTTCCCGGTGAGTGTGTACTAAGCAAAACTGTCAGCACATTGCCAATGCTATACACTGTTCAAGCTAGTGAAAATTATTTTTTATTTTATCATTTATTTTTTTTTAAATCCAGTATTTTTATTGAAATTTTTTAAGATATAAACATACTAAACAACAAAAAGAAAAGAAAAACAATCGCATACATATCAGAATTAAATGACGGAATTTACAAGATTACATTAAAGCATAATAATAATAAATGTGCTATATTCATTCAGGATCATACATCGTAAATGCTTATACATAAGTATGTTACACATGCAGGGTTTGTTACATGGACTCAGATACTTATTATAAGAACTGCGGTAGCCATACATTTAAGTAGATAGAGCATCTGTACTAGATGACATAGGATAGAATGGAGACTCTAACCATCTGTACCATATATTCTCAAATTCCTTCAGAGCCTGTCTGCTAGTATAAACAAATCTCTCGTGCCTTATGGTGGTATTGACCAGTGCCTTCCAATTTTTAACCGTGGGACTCGTCGGGGCCAACCACAGCCTCGCTATACAGACCTTAGCCAACATCAATAACTGTGAAATGTACATTTTTGTCAGTTTATTAACTTTCCCCTTCAATCGGAGCCCAAAGAGACAAGTGGCCGGTGAACTAAGAGACACTTCAATTCCAGTAACCTGAATACATCTCCTGATCCTTCGCCAGAAGATTTGTATACATGAACACTCCCATAGAAGGTGCCAAAAGTTAGCATTGATCGAATTGCATTTCGGACAGTTAGGGGTAGCATCCGGGCGAAATTTTGCCAATCTAATAGGGGTAAAGTAGGCCCTGTGTAAGATAAACACCTGTATTTGTTGAAATTTTAATGATGAAGTATAACCTTTAGTACTGTCTGTAACCATTTCCCACTCGTTGTCTGATAAAGGGCCAATATCTATTTCCCACTGATTCCTCAAACCATCCAAATCATCTGCAGTGGATTCATACAGAAGACATGAATACATTCGAGAGATCAGACCTCTATAACCCAAGGCCTGTAATTGTTTCCTCACTGGATCCACCCCAAACACCAAAGTCTCCCCTTTAAATTGTGTGTCTAGGGCGTGTCGTAACTGAAGGTAAGAATAAAACATTGTTCTGGGTACAGAGAATTCCCCAACCAACTGTTCGAAGGATTTAAATACATTTGAATCATAAAGCTGACCTACCGACACCACACCCAACCAAAACCACTCCCTGGCCCTCTTCACTGTATTCAACTTCTTAAATTTCTTTGCCCCCAGATAGGAGTATATGGATCAATGTCAGTTTGTTTCATTATTTTATTACAGATTGTCCAAATCTTAACTGCCTGAATCAGGAGCGGAGGAGCCCGCATACCAAGCCGCCCCGCCAGCAGTGACTGTAAGGGAGTGTGATTAGAATTAAATTGGTGTACCAACACCCAATGTAGCTCATGGTAATCGGGGTCCGAAACCCATGCCTTAAGGTGGACCAATTGAGAGGCAAAATAATATAATTTCAAGTTAGGAAGTGCAAATCCACCAGAAGATCTGGATCTATACAGCGAGCTGAGCTTGACCTTAGCCCTTCCCCCTCCCCAAACCAATGAAATCAAATAGCTATCAATGCATCGGAAAATGGAGGGTGGAATATATACAGGTGACTGCTGGAGTATATATAAAAACTTTGGCTGCACCATCATCTTAATTAAATTTATCCTACCGGAGACAGAAAGTGGGAGCTTCTTCCATACATGAGTTTTTTCTTTAATGTATTTGATCTGGGGCCGCAAATTAAGTTCTACATATTCAGCGGGGGTATTAGAGATCCATATTCCCAAGTATTTGAATTTCGATGCCCATTTTAACTGTAAGCCTTCTGGCATTGTCACGGGACACTCCCATCCCAGAGGGAACACGCTAGATTTATCCCAATTAATTTTTAGGCCGGAAAAAAACCCGAATCCATCAATCACCCGCAGCAAATGTTTTAGGGAAGTGTCGTGATCTGAAAGGAACAGCAGCATATCATCTGCATATAATGCCACCTTATCCTCTCTGTGCTCTGATCTAAGTCCCACAATTTCTCTATCATGCCGGATCTTACAGGCCAGCGGCTCTATTGCTAATGCAAACAGGGCCGGAGACAACGGGCATCCCTGTCTAGTACCCCGCTCTAATTGAAATTGTTGAGAAGGATGCCCATTGACACAGACCAGCACCACTGGATGTGAATACAAAAGTTTAACCCATTTTATAAATTCCGGGCCCACTCCAAATCGGGACAATACCTCCCACAGGTATGGCCACTCCACCGAGTCGAACGCCTTGGCTGCGTCCAAGGACACCACAACTTCGCTCTCAGAAGAGGGTGACCGCACCTGCAGGAGAGTATACAGCCTTCTAAGATTGATAGACGTGGACTTGCCCGGCATAAATCCCGTCTGATCCGGATGAATTAATTCCAGCACCACTCTACTTAACCTCAAAGCCAGTAATTTTGCTAGAATCTTAACATCATTTTACAAAAGTGAAAGCGGGCGGTAGGACTCAGGGTACAACAAATCTTATTATTTTATCATTTTACTTGGAAAAAATGTCTCACCATGTGCAATGTTGACTGCGGCGCTATCATCATGTAATGCCTTTGCTTTTTTTTAAAAAAAAAAATTTCCTGCAGAAAACCGAGTGTCTGAGGCGACCTTCATTCAGGAATGGCTGGATGTCCAGCTGGCTTCCTGGGAATTTCCGATGAGTGTGGACTGAGTTAACATGTCTGACCATGTGCACAGTTACATAGTTGATGAGGTTGAAAAAAGACACCAGTCCATCAAGTTCAACCTATTTTGGATCTCCTGCGATCCTGCACTTATATTTGAAATTAATCCAGAGTTAGCAACCGCCAATCTGTTTTAATTGTGAAAATCCCCCCAGACTCAATATTGCAGTCCTATTTTTACCCTATATCCACTACTATCCTTCATTTTAAATTAACGGTCGTATCCCTGGATACACCTTTCCGCTAAAAATTTGTCTAACCCTTTCTTAAACATATCTATTGAATCTGCCATCACAACCTTCCCTGGCAATGAATTCCATATCTTGACTGCCCTTACTGTAAAGAACCCCTTCCTTTGCTGGTTGTGAAATTTCCTCTCCTCTAACCTTAGGGGATGACCACGTGTCCTGTGTATGGACCTTGGGGTAAAAAGTTCACATGAAAGCTCTCTGTATTGACCCCTAATGTATTTGTACATAGTAATCATATCTCCCCTTAGACGCCTCTTTTCTAAAGTAAACATGCCTAAACTTGCTAACCTTTCCTCATAACTTAATGACTCCATACCCTTTATCAATTTTGTCGCCCTTCTCTGAACCCTTTCTAGTTCCAAATTATCTTTTTTATAGAGTGGTGCCCAGAACTGTACTGCATATTCAAGATGAGGTCTTACCAACGATTTATACAGTGGCAAAATTACACTGTCTTCCCTTGCATCTATGCCTCTTTTTATGCATGCCAATACTTTGTTTGCCCTTGCAGCTGCTGCTTGACATTGAGCACTATTGCTAAGTCTACTGTCTACGAGCACTCCCAAATCCTTTTCCATTATAGATTCTCCTAAATTAATTCCATTTAATTTATAGATTGCGTTCTTGTTTTTGATCCCTGAATGCATAACCTTACATTTATCTGTGTTAAACCTCATATTCCATTTGGCCACCCAATCCTCCAGTTTATTTAAGTCCCTCTGTAGAGAAGCTACATCTTGCTCTGATTTTATTACCTTACAGAGTTTAGTGTCATCTGCAAAAATAGAAACTTTACTCTCTAAACCATCACCAAGGTCATTAATAAATATATTAAAAAGGAGTGGTCCCAGCACGGAACCTTGAGGTACTCCACTTAAGACTTTTGACCAATTAGAAAATGTTCCATTTATCACAACTCTCTGTTCCCTATTCTCTAACCAGTTTTCGATCCAAGTACAAATGTTGATTCCTAGACCCAGTTCCCTTATTTTGTAAACCAACCTCTTGTGTGGCACTGTATCAAAGGCCTTTGCAAAATCTAAGTAGACCACATCTACTGTGCTGCCCTGGTCTAAGTTCCCACTAACTTCCTCGTAGAAACTAATTAGATTAGTTTGACATGACCTATCCCTCACAAATCCATGTTGATTCCCACTAATAATTTTATTGCGTACCAAGTAATCCTGAATACTGTCCCTTAAAATACCTTCCAGGGACAGTATGCACTACCGCTGCAGTTGACCGCTGCACTACCATAATATACTGCAAAGTAATGCCTTTGCTATAAAAAATTGTATTTGTCCTGCAGGAAACCGTGTGCCTGAGGCGATCTTCAATCAAGAATGGCTAGATGTCCAGCTGGCTTCCCGGGAATTGCTGGTGAGTGTGGACTGAGCTAAAATGTCTGACCATGTGCAATGTTGACCACAGAGCTACAATATTAAAAAAAGTATTCTTTTACTGTAATTTATCTTTATTAAGTTGTAAGGCAGTTTCAACAGTGATTAATAGATGCAGATAAGTGGAAAACAGAACCACCAAAGTAGATACAAAATGTTATGATAACACAATCAAATACATGTTATAATAAGAGAAGAAGGAATAAAGAAAGAGAAGAGGAGAGAGAATTAGGGATGGAATCACCTAGGCACTTGCAGAGAAAGGTGGAAAAGAGGATAAAGGAGGCATAGGGAAGGTGGGATTGCTTCCTGGGAGATAGTGGTGAGATAATAGAGGAGAGGTGGGGAAGGATCCGAAGTCTGGACCACACTAAGATGGTAGGGCCAATAGTGGAGTGTCTAATAAGGGGTAGTTTGCTTAACCATGGGGTAGACAGACGTTAGGAATGTAGGTATGATCCATCAATTACAATCCACTGCTTCCCACTGGTAGTGTTTGACCACTCCAGGATCCTCCCCAACATGGGGAAGTGCAGGAGTTGGAGTCCCTCTAATTGTATACAAGACGTCATGCCTGAAACGGGGCCTCCTTCCCCCCACACAAAGTCTATCAGCAATTTCTGTACATCATGTAAGCATTTATTTGGTATGTGGATTGGAAGTGTCAAGGATACATGGGAGGATATTCATTTTGGTAATATAGATATGTTATACCCAGGAAAAGGTCTTGTTCTGCCACTCTCTCAGATCCTTAAGGAGCTTAGCTATGAGAGGACAAAAATTAAGGTCGAACACTTGCATCAGAGCAATGGCTGATGTGTTTGCTAATCACCCTTATAAAGTGTGTTGTAGTGCCACAAGTCTGTACTTTAAATGGTGACCCCATCTTGAAATATTAACTGTGGTCACATCATACAAATATAATTATTGCCCCACTGGTGATGAAAAAGTAAGCCACTATAATAAAATATTTTGTTTTATAAAAAAAATCCTTACATATAATCTAAAATTATATTGGGGCCACTCATTTATTCTTAAAATAAATTGCCCCCGTAAGAAAATTTCTAATAATTTTTGCACCTCTACAGCAAAAAATATGGTTTATTTACACTTCCAATGTGCCTCCTGTTATATTAACATTGCCCTGCAGTGTAACAGAGATTTTTTTTGCCTATAGAAAGCAATCTGTTGCATCTGGCGATTTTTAATTCAAACTCGGGCCAGTTTGGAAAATCGCAGCTTCATACATGTGGCGATTTATATAGCTAGAGTGTAACTGCGATTTGCAGCAATTTCGAGAATGGTGATTTTGAAAGAAACACTTCTCTGGCTATTTTCAATCAAATCACTGTTTAATAAATCAGCGATTTTAAACTCACCCGAGAAAATCGCTGGATAGGTGCGCAAAATCGCACCTTGATATATTTACAGCCTGGTTTTTTTCTGTGTATAAATTTAAACATATTTGGTATATGGTGATAAATATGGGTAAGCTGCCTAATTAGTGACTAATCAATTTTCAAAATATAACACAAAAAAGTAAAAAATGGTGCTCTACCAAACATACCTAGTCGCTCAGATATAACAAACAATTCCTTAGTATATTAGAATGCTGCCATTTTTTAGATGCCTGTTGGTTACCCAGGTGGAAATCACTTTAAATCTGAAACTGACAGTAATGAACACAAGGCGTGTAATAGTGTAGTATTGACTTGAAAGATACCCAGTATATATTTTGATCCTCAATTACATGCATATCCCATGCATGTAGAATCAAAGCTTATCAATAAGTGCAGTCCAAGAGTATTATATTATTATAAACACCTATTGTAGTGAAAATAAATCTGCATACCACATATAATGAAATAATAAGTTTATCTGTTACAATTTCAGATGTTGTTCCTATATTACTCCAAGTTCATCGTTATAGCTCAGAAACAAAGAAAAATCACTATGGGGGAATTCAATTGGCCGCGTTACTGTAAAAAGTAACGCAGCCTGCGCACTATTACCATTAATATGGTAGTTTCAACGCCAGCTCTTTGCTTGCAGCTACCTGAGCTGCGAGCAAAAAGCTGTGTTAATATTACCGTAATAACGGTAAAAGCTTTTACGCGGTGGTACTTCGGGGGGAATTGAATTCCCCCCTATGTGGTGCAGTATTTTCTAAAACCCATCTTAATACAAATAAAACAAGACGCAGTTATAAACAAGTTAATAAAAACACTTATCTGTTACATAAGTACCACCAGGGTGTGTATGATAGGTTGCTGGTTGCGCCGTATTGGATCTCCATGTAGTTCAAGAAGCTTTGCCACACATCAATATCCACATTTAGTGAAAATCAATAGTTCCAGAGGAGATGTCAGTTAGAAGTAGAGATGGGTGGGCTCGGTTCCCAGAGATCCGAACCCACCCGAACTTCGCCTATCATTGTGACGTATTCGTATTTCAGAGCTCGGTTCTCGCGAGATTTGAAAAGCATAAATACCCGCCTCTACAGCAATCCATCACCATTTGACAGAGGCAGAGAACAGGGTTAGGTCACAGGCTGTATTAGAGCAGGGACAGAGCAATAATTGTACACCTTATTCTTTGTATTATTATTTCATTTTTTAATCTATGCAATTTTATTATTAATTCCAATTCTATTAGCAATCGTTAGAGCAGGAAGAGGGGAGGATAGAGAAGGCTTTTTTTCAATATTTTGCACTACAAGTGCTTTGGGGTGTCCCATATTCCCCAGTGTGAAACACTAATTTTTCTGGCTGCAAAAAGTCATATTTAGCAGCAGTATCTATCTATACAATATTTTGCACTACAAGTGGTTTGGGCTCATTAAAATGGATTCAAAGCAGTCCACATATGAGCAGAATCAGCAAGCAGGTGCTGGCACCAGTCCTGATGGTAGTGTTCCCAGTACGTCATCTGGTAAAGTCTATGTAAAAGTACATAGTCTTTTTAAATCAGGGAAAAAAACACACCCAAAAAAAAAAAAATATACTTATAAGTATAAGTATAAGTGTAGGGTGCAATCTACCCCCAAATAGGAAAGGGACTTGGGGCATTTCTATATCACGTACAGTCTTGAAAGGCTGCTGTTTTGGCAATTTCTCAATAAGGGTAGGGTGTCATACACAGACTGATCCCAAACTGCCTTTGTTAATTTCAATTTATATTGTACAGTCTATAACGGCTGAATTCTTTACTATTTTCTACAAGTGGAGGGGGGGTCTATAGAGACAGAAACCAAACTGCCTATGTCCATTTCAATTTATATTGTACAGTCTATAACGGCTGAATTTTTTACTATTTTCTACAAGTGGAGGGGGGCCTATAGAGACAGAAACCTAACTGCCTTTGTCCATTTCAATTAATATTGTACAGTCTATAACGGCTGAATTTTTTTCAATTTTCAACAAGTGGAGGGGGGCCTAGAGAGACAGAAACCAAACTGCCTTTGTCCATTTCTTTACATATTTAACTATAAGTGTAGGGTGTAATATACACCCAAAGACGATGGCTTCATTGCCAATATGCATAGGAAGACAATCTGGTTTGTGTGTAGAATTAATGACGGCCTACTACTTAAACTGTTTTATAATTATATAGCTTTACAATTACATTACTTATCCAAGAAACAGGTGGAGCACTAAATTCGGTTATTTTATGCCCCAAAACATTGATTTTTAGACAAAATTGCAAAACAAAACCAAACAAAACCAAAACCAAAACACGCAAGGGCGGTTTGGCAAAACCAAAACACAACGGTAATATAGATCCAAAACCAAAACCCAGGGGTCAGTGAGCATCTCTAATTAGAAGCAGGGTCACAGGAGAAAAATACCACACTATATTTCATCCTAGAATAATGGGATTGCTCATAGCATGATCTGCTATAAATTATTCCTCTCCATTTAGGAAAATTCCTACCTATGTATCCACGGGAGGACTGGCAAATTTTAGCCTGAAGGGGCAAAACTCAAATCAGCAGTCTATTAGGAACACTTTAAAGGGGAAAAAATGCAGGTGGCCCAGCCCACAGTAGCCAACTATGGGACCGGCCCGAGGGGCAGATGACCCCCTGCCCCCCCCCCCCCCCCCAGCCCAGCCTGCCCCTGTATGTATCTGATCTTCCTAAAAAAGATCCCTGCTTGTCATCCAATTTTTCATATTGGAATACGATACCTAGCTTCTCTTATATGTCTCTCAGAGTGCCTTTTGCACGTCTTTGAGCATATCTTTTAAGTTTTACCTGCCTCCATTGATCATCTGGGGTTAAATTTCTTTTATTCTCATTTGGATTCTTTCCCTTTTCCATGGACCTTTTGTATGTAGCTTATGGGAATAATTACCGCATTGTACTACATCCTGTGATTTAATCCTCATAATATCTGTATTATATTTTCATTGTTATTTCTATATGTAAAATTGTGTTAGATCCTCTTTTCTGCATCTAACATACTGAGTGTCTGTTGAAAAGTCTGTTTTATCTCTGTTATACTTCTTATATTTTTTCACTGTTATCTCCTTGTTTTTATTAAGCCGTTGAATGATCACTCATGCAATCTCCCTATAATTGTCAGGATTCCCAATATAAGATCACAGAGAGATTGTAGTGAATTAAATGGTTTTCATTAAACACCGGTGTGACCGGATTCCCAGAGTGCCGGCCGCCGCACGGGTGGCGGCCATATTGAAATGGACTCCGGCACTGGGAGGGATAATACACGGTGCTGGGGAAGTTAAATAAGCGGCGCTAGGCGCAGCGTGAATTATATATGTATTAAAATGCTTTTTGCAGCAAAAATTTATTTTAATGTGTGAGCTGCAGCATGTAAAGGGTTAAACTCGGGCGCCGGGGAGTGTAAAAATGTACTTACCATGAAAATGTATATATGCAGGCGCTGCAGCGCTGGTAAAGAACCGACACTCAGCACTTGTACCTCGGTCCAGAGGGTGCTGCAGGAGAAGTACTGGATCCTTTACCCCCCGGGAGCCAGCTTCAGTGGCTGCCAGAGGGACTTCCAAACCAGCATCCTGGAATTCAATGGGTCCAGGAGGTGCAGCGCCTCCGGGGGGTTCCCAGGAAGCTAAGTCCCTAGCTAGATCTCAAAGAGCTTCAACTAGCAACTGGGCAGGGACTGCTGCATTGGGATCTGTCTGCTCTCCCCTGGTACTATTATCGACCAGTGAGCAGAGCAAGACCCCGAAGCCCAGTCCCTGGAAGTCAGTTTTGGTGGGAGATTTAAAAGATAAATCTCTTTCCCCAGACAGGCACCAGGGGAGGAGAGTGACTGAACCCCCTTCTCCCTGGCAGCTCGTGGACAAGGGGGAAGTATACTACCCCTGCCACTAGCAGCAATGTTAAAAGGTGTTAAACTCTCTGGGTTTATTCACAAGCAGGATACATGAATCAACCCAGATTGGTTAAAGGGACAGGAGGACGGTTTACCTCCTGTTAAGACTGTCGAATCTAATTCAGATTGTTCACCTGTAAGTGTCAGTTTATCAGTTATGAGCTCATCATTTGGAGAGAATAAGAGACACTGCAAGTTCTGCGTGTACAATTAGCTCTGCTTTATTAGTTACAAGTCCATAGCTATATAGCACAAAATCACGTATTACAGAAAACTTTGCCCCAAAAGGTTTTAACCACTCATGCTTCCTCTACACATATCTTGCTACACTCTCTTATTTTCCCACAGGAATACTCCCCAGGGGGGAGTTGGTTTATTTCCTGTTCTGCCATAGTCAAGTTGGGTTGGGTACCAATAAACGACTACGGAAAATCCGACAGCACTTTCTCCGATAGGAAAAGTGCAAATTTCAGTTCATAATGACTGCTTGCAATAACTGCTGGAAACAATTGCGCCTAATGAACAGTCCGGCGTTTAATCAGAACGTCATGTTAAAGTGAGACCTGCCCATTCTTCTTATTAAGGTGGTCATTAAAGGCAGCGCCGCGTGTACAATGTTTAGTGAACATTGCAAACAATTAATAACTCCTACAAGCTAGCTGTATCTAATCTGTCTTTAAGCTATAAGAGAACAAAATGGCTATAAGGCAACAAGATGGCTTCAGCTTAGCAAAATCACATTTCTCATTTCCCATCTTTTTATTCATTATTTGCCCAAACACTACCTATCAGAGATCACATTCTTGCTGTAGCTTTTAATGGGTACTTATACACATACACCCTTCTAACAGAACATATGCATATAAAACTGGATACATAGAACAACCCATTCCCCACCAATAGCAAGTCTATGATCCCTCTTCTAGCTGATATTAATAGATGGCCAGTGAGTCGACAACCGTCTTGCACCCGCTGCATGTCCTGATGTCAGATCTTCACATATATCAGTGAGCATGAGATGCTGTGGGGCCTCTTGTGTTTTCTTTTTGTCTTCTAACTATGGATTTCTTAGGGAAGGAAAAAAGGAAAGGGAGGGAGAAAATACACAGTGCGCTCAGCAAGTGTTATATGTCACTTATTTCACAATAGAAGTGGTTTGTCCATTGTGCTGTATATCTTAATAAGGATAGGCTTCAGTAACAAGCATGTGGATTCCAAGGAAAAGGTTCTTGGTTTCTGCACTGATCACAACTGGCAGTAGTACTGAGAGTTCCACAAGGTTCACACTCATTAGACGGGGTGTGCAGTACAGCGGTTAAGACAGGTGTGGTAACTTTTCTGGAAGAGAAACACTTAGCTTTAATACACTTGTTAATAAGCCACATCATCAGTTTTATTAGCATATATATAATAATAAGGATTAGTAACCTGATACCCATCCTCCTATACCTTTGAACCAATTGACCCAGTACAGCCATGAAAACTATCCTTCTAGATAAGCATCTCCAGTGTGCTCCTTTATTTTGTAAATGTCCATCAATTATTTTCTTTGCATCATCTGTGTCATTAATTGATAAGGTGCAACCCTGGGTTTCAATTTGAACATTTAGGGTACCCTCCAGACTAAGCTGTCAGGTAGTCCAATATTAACCTATTGTTTTGTATAAATGTAATAATGTTTTGGGCCATGGGTTGCTCTTTTCTTTATTTGGTTGGGTTAAACTTTCATATTAGAATTTTTATGTATAAATGATCTCTACATTACTATTGGCGTCTGGTTCTTCCAGACCTAGCTTTCCTTTCTAGACAAGTACACATCTACAGCCTACAGCAAAAGAAAATAATGTATAATCAATATTCCTCCTGCTAATTTCAATGAACACCTCTCTATGGTGTCCTTTGGACCTTTAAATAACTTGTAAAATACATTTTACTCAGACTACCCTTGTCTGAAGATCTTGCAGTGGAATGCGTGTATTCAGGTGTCATTTCCCTGTACTTCCACTGTGTCACACACCGCTCCCATAACTAGGTGCTGCTGTGTGACTTGCCCTTTAAGGAACTATGCTGGCGCTTGTCTCCTGTTTCAGAGTCTCTACCTTTTCATGGCTGTTTTCTATTTTCCCTAATTGGGACCTCCTTCTGAAGCTTATTGGTTACTGAAGACTATTTCAACCTCTTGTGATCAGGGACTCATTGCCTGATCTTCATGTTACTTACCCTGCCGTGGGTTCTGGCTATATACCTTATCCTCTGAGTGTCTTCTGGATGTTATTGGTTGCCGAGATCGCCTGTCATCGCTGATCTCTATCTGGCTCCGCTGAATACCAGTTCATGGTTCATCTCTAGCTGCAATCATTACTTGAACTTTATCTGCACATTGAACTGTCGCGTGAGTTGCCTATTACAATCTGTGCATACTGATTGGCTCTCTTACCTCTCTGCTCGGCAGTCTGTAATTCTTATTGAACTACAATCAAGTCCTGGTCATCTGTGGTTCTGGTCCGGCACGGCTATAATTGTCATTCTGCTGTTAGTATTGCTGGACTATTATTAAGTATTATTGCTGAGCTAGGAGCCGCTCTGTTAATCAAGTTCTGTGCGATATCAGCTGCTAGTCTATCAAGTGATAACCTATGTTTCTCCGTGTATTGGATTCCTATTGTCACGCTGTACTTCTAGCAACATTCCTTTGCATGTCTCTAGTACTTGGACTATATACATCTGTTGTTCCACTGATAAAGAACCATTATATTACCTGCAACTACCTGCTCAAGTGAATCCCATTCTATCTGGATCAGCCAAGTCTCTATACTATCTTCACTGGACTTTCAAGCTGTGTCAGTGATTCTTCTCTATTGATATTGGTGTTACAAGGTGTCAAGTGTTCTGGATCATCATCTCAGCGTTGAACTGTATTATTTGTTTGCATGCTGTTGCCTATGGTTACCACCTGAAGTACTGCTCTGATTATTTTATTTATGAGTTTCTGTGTACCCAGGATAGCTGAGTTGTACAATACTTATTACTGCTGTTGCACCATTGAACAATATACTAAAGTTGCAACACTACTCCATCGTCTGTGTATTTCTTCATTGTGACTCTCATCTGAACTTATCCCAGCGTGTTCTGTCTCGACCACCCTCTGCTTTACCACCTATGTAGAGGTTGGGGATCCAATAATATCCTTAGCCGTGACAGTAAGATCAGGCCAAATGTCTGATCCCCCGGTGGAGCCTTCCGCAAAGGATATACTACAACATCTGATTGGTCGTGTGGAACGACAGGATAATACACAGCTTCAAGTATTGCAATGTCTCCAGGCACTTGCTGGTCGTTTGGACTTATTGCCAATTAATCCACCAGTAGTGCCAGCTTCTTCCCTGGATCAAGTTTCGGGACACCAGGCCTCCCCTGTGATTTCATCTACACTCAGGTTACCTGTTCCAGCCAAATTTGATAGGAATCTCAAAATGTGCCGCGGTTTCCTTAATCAGTGTTCGATTCAGTTTGAACTGCAATCACAGAACTTTCCCACTGATAGGTCCAAAGTGGCATATGTGGTTTCTCTGTTGAATGGCCAAGTCCTAGCCTGGGCATCTCCACTCTGGGAAAGGAATGACCCACTTTTTTCTGATTATGCAGCCTTTTGTCACGGATCAGAGTAGAAATATAGCTGAGGAGTCATGGATAGGTGAAAAACAAACAATGTTTATGGCTGGAGAACAGTTGATGACATAATATCTTGCAGAGTTTACCAGATATACAGCTGATGCAGGTAAATAGGAGGTGAGGAAATATTCCAGGCAGCATGCACAGGGAAATGCACGGATAAGTCCCAGGTACAAATAAGGAACAGGTCAGCAGATAGTATGCTGAGATAGATCCCAATGCAGCATACAATCACAGGGGCAAGGCAGGAGAAAGAATCACAAGGTGAAACCACAGGATATGACATCAGGATGACAACAATAACAAGTCCTGTGTGCTGGGAGTAACAGGTATATAAAGGGAAAAAGAGACCACACCCAGGTGCATGGAATAATTGGAGAACAGAAAGGTTAACCCTTAAAGCACAAGAAATGCACAATAGCAGCACCTCTGGACATCAGAGGTACTGCTGCAACCACATAAAAATAACAAATACAAATAATAAAGTCCAAAAGGTAGGAGCTGCCAGGCGGATCATGACACCTTTCTTTTGATGTTTCGTCGGATCTTTGACGAACCTGGACGTCTCACCTCTGCCTCAATGGCCATACTTCGTCTTCGTCAAGGGACTCATACAGTGGCACAATATGGAATTGATTTTCGTATATTATCTTCAGCACTTTCATGGAATGAAGAAGCGTTGGTAGCTGCTTTCTGGCAGGGGCTATCAGACCATATAAAAGATGCATTAGCACCTCATGAACTCCCTACTACGTTGGATGCTATTATTTCCTTATGTAACAAAGTGGATCTACGCTTTAGAGAAAGAACGGAGGAGAGAGAAGTAGGACGCCGTGTAACTTTTGAAGCTATGTCACATCCTTCTTCACAAGGACCTATGGCTGATGAGCCTATGCAAGTTGGAAGATCTCGTTTGACCCCGGAGGAACGTGACCGTAGACGGCGTGAGAAGTTATGTATTTATTGTGGTGACTCTGGCCATTTCTTGAATACCTGCTGTAAGAGGCTGGGAAACGCCAGACCCTGATCTGTTCTGGGGAGGTCAGATTGGGGACAGAGAAAACCTCCTCTTCTATTGCTTCTACCATTCCAGTTTTGTTATTGTATGATTCCAAGGAACATTCTACCCAAGCCTTAATTGACTCTGGTGCTGCAGGAAACTTTATTTCACAAGATTTAGTTACCTTATGGGCCATTCCAACTGTTCCGCTGGAGAATCCTGTAGTCATCACAGCTATTGATGGCTCTCGACTTCCTAAAGGTGTAATTCATGCCCGCACTAAATTAATTTGCCTTAACATAGGAGCTTTACATTTTGAAAGTATTTCCTTTTTAGTAATGCCATGTACTACGTCTCCTGTCATCTTGGGCCTCCCATGGCTTTAATTTCACTCTCCTCAACTGGATTGGAAGACTTCTGAGATTCTATCGTGGGGTCCACAATGTCATTCTAAATGTTTACACAAAGTGAAACCTCTTTGTTCTTCCAAGGTGAATGTACCATCAGAATTTTCTACACTACCTCCTCAATATCAATCATTTGCTGATGTTTTTGACAAGGTTCGTGCAGAGATTCTTCCTCCTCATGGTTTGTGGGATTGCCCTATAGAGCTACTACCTGATAAAAATCCACCTAGAGGTCGGGTGTATCCTCTTTCCCAACATGAGACTGAAGCCATGTCCGTTTATGTACAAGAGAATTTACAAAGAGGATTCATTAGACCTTCTGTTTCCCCGGCTGGGGCTGGATTCTTTTTTGTAAAAAAGAAAGACGGTTCTCTCCATCTTTGCATTGACTATCATGGCCTTAATTCGGTGACTGTAAAAAATCGGTATCCGATCCCTCTGATTACTGAATTATTTGACCGAATTAAAGGTGCCAACATCTTCACAAAACTAGACTTGAGAGGTGCCTACAACTTAATCGGTATTCGGTCTGGAGATGAGTGGAAAATCGCTTTCAATACTCGTGATGGACATTTTGAATATTTGGTAATGCCATTTGGACTTTGCAATGCCCCAGCCATTTTTCAAAGTTTTATTAACGAAATATTCCGGGATCTTCTTTACTCTTATGTTGTTGTATATCTAGATGATATTCTAATTTTTTCTAAGGATCTGGATACTCATAGGAGACATGTAGTTGAAGTACTAAGTAGGCTCCGCAAAAACCACCTTTATTGTAAACTGGAAAAATGTTCATTTGAAGCTACATCCATGCCTTTCCTAGGTTTTATCATTTCTGGATCTGGTCTACAGATGGATCCAGTGAAAGTTCAAGCTATTCTGGACTGGCCACTCCCAGTGACTCTTAAAGCCATTCAACGTTTTGCAGGTTTTGCAAATTACTACAGACAGTTTATTTTGAATTATTCTACTATCATGGCTCCTATTACAGCTCTTACTAAGAAAGGGGCTAATCCTAAAAAATGGCCAGCAGAGGCTTTGGAGGCCTTTTCTTATCTCAAGAAGACCTTTTCATCAGCACCCATTCTTCAACAGCCAAATCTTTCTCAGCCATTTTTTCTGGAGGTAGATGCATCTGCAGTTGGAGCAGTTCTCTCCCGACGCTCGATGGCCAATCGTTTGTTGCCATGTGCCTTTTTCTCTCGAAAGTTTTTGCCAGCTAAACAAAACTACACTATTGGAGATAAAGAATTACTGGCGATGAAATTGGCTTTATCTGAATGGCGATATTTATTGGAAGGAGCACAACACGTAGTAACACTCTTCACCGATCATAAAAATCTGTTATATTTACAAACGGCACAGTGTCTCAACCCCCGACAAGCTCGATGGTCCCTCTTTTTTTCTCGTTTTAATCTTCATGTCACTTTCAAACCTGGACATTTGAATAAAAGAGCGAATGCCCTATCTCGGGCTTTTGACACTTCAACAGATTTAGATCTTTTTGAGAATCGTCTCATCTTGGATCCCAAGTGCCTGTTGGCTTCTGCTGTGTCCGAGACTCCTCCTCCTGGTAAATCTTTTGTCCCCTCGACTCTCCAGAAGAAGTTATTACGGTAGTATCATGCCTCTAAAATTTCTGGCCATGCAGGATTTCGAAAGACACATGAGCTAATATCTCGCTCATATTGGTGGCCATCAATTCGTACTGATGTTAAAGATTTTGTGGCCTCCTGTGATGCTTGTGCTCAGCATAAATCTTCTCGTCTGGCTCCTATGGGGCCCTTGTTGCCTCTTCCCATACCTTCTAGACCATGGACCCACATCAGTATGGATTTTATAACGGATCTTCCTCCTAGTAGAGGTTATAATACAGTTTGGGTGGTGGTGGACCGCTTTTCAAAGATGGCTCATTTTGTACCGTTGGAAGGATTGCTCTCCTCCTCAGTTTTGGCACAACATTTTATTAGAGAGATCTTTCATTTGCATGGATGCCCTCAAGAAATTGTGTCTGATAGAGGAGTACAGTTTACCTCTAAATTCTGGCGAGCATTATGTAAAGCTTTGGGAGTTCAGCTTAATTTTTCATCTGGATACCACCCACAATCGAATGGGCAAACAGAGAGGGTGAACCAAGACCTTGAGACTTTTATTCGTATGTTTTCTTCTGCTTCTCAGGATAATTGGACGGACCTTCTGTCATGGGCAGAATTTGCACATCATCTTGTGTATGGCTTACATCCTGGCTTGCCGAAGTTTTAAGGCCTCCCACCCACCCATGTTCCTGCAGCTACAGAACTTATTCAAAATTTTTCTACTATCTGGAATCAAGTTGTATCTCAACTTAGGAAAACTTCTATTCGATATAAATCAGCGGCTGATAAGAGACGTAGAGCTGTACCTGCCCTAAAAGTGGGTGACAAAGTTTGGTTATCCACTCGGAACATTCGTCTTCAAGTTCCTTCTATGAAGTTCGCTCCTCGATTTATCGGTCCATATAAGATTTTGAAGGTCATCAACCCAGTATCCTTCAAAT
This sequence comes from Mixophyes fleayi, assembly GCF_038048845.1. NCBI lineage: Eukaryota > Metazoa > Chordata > Amphibia > Anura > Limnodynastidae > Mixophyes > Mixophyes fleayi. The sequence goes on along the minus strand of NC_134411.1, from coordinate 56,094,572 downwards.
TAAAACTGCCATCCTAACTTCATATTTCAAACTCCTTTCATGTTTCACTGTTGAAGCCATTATTAATCGTTTTTCATCTACAACATTTTTATCAACAGTACCTGAACTCTCTCAACAGGAGGACTTTGAGATCACTCAAATTTTGGATTCCAAAAAAGTTCGAGGAGTGATCAAATATTTAGTGGATTGGAAGGGCTATGGTCCTGAGGAGCGTTCCTGGGTAAAGGCTTCTGAGATTGATGCTCCTGCATTATTGCGCAAGTTCCACATTAAGTTTCGATGTAAAGTCATCTTTAAGTGTCCAGTGGTCACTTCTAAAAGGGGGGGTACTGTCACACACCGCTCCCATAACTAGGTGCTGCTGTGTGACTTGCCCTTTAAGGAACTATGCTGGCGCTTGTCTCCTGTTTCAGAGTCTCTACCTTTTCATGGCTGTTTTCTATTTTCCTAATTGGAACCTCCTTCTGAAGCTTATTGGTTACTGAAGACTATTTCAACCTCTTGTGATCAGGGACTCATTGCCTGATCTTCATGTTACTTACCCTGCCGTGGGTTCTGGCTGTATACCTTATCCTCTGAGTGTCTTCTGGATGTTATCGTTTGCGGAGATCGCTTGTCATCGCTGATCTCTATCTGGCTCCACTGAATACCAGTTCATGGTTCATCTCTAGCTGCAATTATTACTTGAACTTTATCTGCACATTGAACTGTCCTGTGAGTTGCCTATTACAATCTGTGCATACTGATTGGCTTTATTACCTCTCTGCTCGGCAGTCTGTAATTCTTATTGAACTACAATCAAGTTCTGATCATCTGTGGTTCTGGTCCGGCACGGCTATTATTGTCATTCTGCTGTTAATATTGCTGGACTATTATTAAGTATTATTGCTGAGCTAGGAGCCGCTCTGTTAATCAAGTTCTGTGCGATATTAGCTGCTAGTTTATCAAGTGATGAACCTATGTTTCTCCGTGTATTGGATTCCTATTGTCACGCTGTACTTCTAGCAACATTCCTTTGCATGTCTCTAGTACTTGGACTATATACATCTGTTGTTCCGCTGATAAAGAACCATTATATTACCTGCAACTACCTGCTCAAGTGAATCACATTCTATTTGGATCAGCCAAGTCTCTATACTATCTTCATTGGACTTTCAAGCTGTGTCAGTGATTCTTCTCTATTGATATTGGTGTTACAAGGGGTCAAGTGTTCTGGATCATCATCATCTCAGCGTTGAACTGTATTATTTGTTTGCATCATGTTGCCTATGGTTACCACCTGAAGTACTGCTCTGATTATTTTATTTATGAGTTTCTGTGTACTCAGCATAGCTTAGTTGTACAATACTTATTACTGCTGTTGCACCATTGAACAATATACTAAAGTTGCAACACTACTCCATCGTCTGTGTATTTCTTCATTGTGACTCTCATCTGAACTTATCCCAGCGTGTTCTGTCTCCACCACCCTCTGCTTTACCACCTATGTAGAGGTTGGGGATCCAATAATATTAGCTGTGACACACTGCCATGGGAGTCGTCAATAAGACCTGGAAAGGACTCTCATATCTGGGTTCAAGACTCTTCCTGACGTGCTTTTTCACGACCACCCAGTACCCTGGTTGCAGTTTATGGGTACCTGAATCAAAATTGTTGTTTCTATAATAAAGCATCATAGTTCAACTGATCACTATGTACATGCTGTAGTTGCTATGAAAAATAACAGAATGTTCTGTGCGTGTGCCAAACAGAATCTCATTTGGTGCTAACCCTGTGTCTTTCCTAGGAGTGTTTCTTACTCAGTGCAGGACCATAGGTAAACATGAGATCCATGGCAGGCCTGTTTCAGCCATTATTTTCTGCATTTCCAATTTCAGAGTACCATTAAGGCGCTCCACACATCCCGATCTTTGGAGTCTGTAAGGGGTGTGAAAGGCAGATATGATTCCCATGTCTTTTAACAGTTCCTGGAACCCTTGTCCCATAAAGTGTGTCCCTCTGTCACTTTCAATGACCTCTGGTACCCCATATCAGCAGATTACCTCACTCGTAATTTTCTTGGCTACTGCTTTAGCATTTCTTTCCTATACAGCCATGGCTCCAGCCAGTGACTAAAGAAGTCGACACAGACTAGCACATTCTCAAAGCCCGAGCATTTGGAAAGCTATATAAAGTCTATCTGTATCCTCTTATAGGGATACTGTGTCTGGGGTGTGCTTTTCCGTTGAGTTAGGACAGACTTACCCGGGTTATTCTGTGGACAGATTGGGCATCCTGCCACTAACGCCTGTGCTACTTGGGCAAACCCTGGTACTATCCATAACCTGTTAGTGAGTACAACCATAGCATCTTTCCCCAGATGCACTTTCCTGTGTGCTATATTGGCCATAATGGAATAAAAGTGTTTTTGGCAGACACAAACGCTGACCTTTACACCACTCTGCTTGCACTTATAGTGCTCCATGTTTTACATAGTAACATAGTTGATGAGGTTGAAAAAAGACACCAGTCCATTAAGTTCAACTTATTTTGGATCTCCTGCGATCCTGCACTTATATTTGAAATTGATCCAGAGTAAGCAACCGCCAATCTGTTTCAATTGTGAAAATCTCCCCAGACTCAATATTGCAGTCCTACTTTTACCCTATATCCACTACTATCCTTCATTTTAATTAACGGTCGTATCCCTGGATACACTTTTCCGCTAAAAATTTGGCTAATCCTTTCTTAAATATATCTATTGAATCTGCCATCACAACCTTCCCTGGCAATGAATTCCATATCTTGACTGCCCTTACTGTAAAGAACCCCTTCCTTTGCTGGTTGTGAAATTTCCTCTCCTCTAAACTTAGGGGGTGACCGCGTGTCCTGTGTATAGTCCTTGGGGTAAAAAGTTCCCATGAAAGTTCATTAGACCCCTAATGTATTTGTACATAGTAATCATATCTCCCCTTAGACGCCTCTTTTCTAAAGTAAACATGCCTAAACTGGCTAACCTTTCCTCATAACTTAATGACTCCATAACCTTTATCAATTTTGTCGCCCTTCTCTGAACCCTTTCTAGTTCCAAATTATCTTTTTTATAGAGTGGTGCCCAGAACTGTACTGCATATTCAAGATGAGATCTTACCAACGATTTATACAGTGGCAAAATTACACTGTCTTCTCTTGCATCTATGCCCCTTTTTAGGCATGCCAATACTTTGTTTGCCCTTGCAGCTGCTGCTTGACATTGAGCATTATTGCTAAGTCTACTGTCTACGAGCACTCCCAAATCCTTTTCCATTATAGATTCTCCTAAATTAATTCCATTTAATTTATAGATTGCGCTCTTGTTTTTGATCCCTGAATGCATAACCTTACATTTATCTATGTTAAACCTCATATTCCATTTGGCCACCCAATCCTCCAGTTTATTTAAGTCCCTCTGTAGAGTAGCTACATCTTGCTCTGATTTTATTATCTTACAGAGTTTAATGTCATCTGCAAAAATAGAAACTTTACTCTCTAAACCATCACCAAGGTCATTAATAAATATATTAAAAAGGAGTGGCCCCAGCACGGAACCTTGAGGTACTCCACTTAAGACTTTTGACCAATTAGAAAATGTTCCATTTATCACAACTCTCTCTTCCCTATTTTCTAACCAGTTTTCGATCCAAGTACAAATGTTGATTCCTAGACACAGTTCCCTTATTTTGTAAACCAACCTCTTTTGTGGCACTGTATCAAAGGCCTTTGCAAAATCTAAGTAGACCACATCTACTGTGCTGCCCTGGTCTAAGTTCCCACTAACCTCCTCGTAGAAACTAATTACATTAGTTTGACAAGACCTATCCCTCACAAATCCATGTTGATTCCCACTAATATTTTTATTGTGTACCAAGTAATCCTGAATACTATCCCTTAAAATACCTTACAGTAGTTTCCCCACTATTGATGTCAAGCTTACAGGTCTATAATTCCCTGGTTGTGATCTCGTCACCTTTTTAAACAATGGCACCACATCTGCTATTCGCCAATCCCTTGGTACTGAGCCTGATGAGATTGAATCTCTGAAAATTAAGACTAGCAGTCTAGCTATTTCCGAGTTTAACTACATAAGGACCCTTGGGTGTATGCCACCTGGACCTGGAGCTTTATTTATCTTAATATTCTTCAGTCGCCTTTGGACTTCTTCCTCTGACAACCAAGTATTAATTAATGGCATGGTTTCATTTCCATTTTTATATATTACTCCTACCATTTGTTCCTCTCTGGTAAATACTGAAGAAAAGAAAGTATTTAATACCTCTGCTTTTTCCTTAGTATAATTTATCAATTCACCCATCTCACTTCTTAGGGATCCTATATTATCTTTTTTAATCCTTTTGCCATTTATATACTTAAAAAACTTTTTGGGGTTTGTCTTACTTTCTTTTGCAACGTGCCTTTCATTTTCTAATTTAGCCAATCTAATTTCCTTTTTGCACTTTTTTTTACATTCCTTGTACCTACGGAAGGACTCCTCTGACCCTTCAGACTTAAACAATTTAAATGTACGCTTCTTTCTTTGCATTTCTTCCCTTGCCTTTTTATTTAGCCACATTGGTTTAGACTTAATTCTTTTACATTTATTTCCCATAGGAATGAACTTATACGTGTATGTTTCCAACAACATTTTAAAGAGAGCCCACTTTTCTTCCGTATTTTTTCCTTCAAAGGTTTTGTCCCAGTCTATGCTCTTTATAGACTCCTTTAGCATATTAAAATTTGCCTTTCTAAAGATTAAAGTCCTAGTTGATCCCTTATACCGTTGCTTCTGGAAACTAATTGTTAGGAACTCCCTAGCCAGCACAATGAAACTGGGAGTCTACTCCGAAAAACCTGCTGTTCGCTGGAGCCCCTAGTGGTGGGGACAGACTTGGCCGCAGGCTGACAGAGGGTCGAGAATCATATACCGGCTAAGGAGAACCCAGGAGTGGAGTAATTGGTGGACAGCAGCGTGGGGTTCAGGCAGAGTAAACCAAGGTCAGAGGTCACAAGCACAGGTTCGGAATCCAGAGACAAGCGAAAGATCAGGGGCACTGGCGGAGGCGCAGAATCCGGTTTGCAGGCAAATGGTCTGGGTAAGAAGAGTCGGTTCAAGGTCCAGGAACAATCGAGGGTCATACACGGGAAGTCAGTCACAGGTTTTAACACCAAACAGAGAGAGAGCAAGCAGGTAGCAGAACTGTGAACAAGACGCTATAACCGGCAGTGAGGACCACTCCTCACTGCCCTAAATAGTACAAGGAGCCAATCAGAATAGAGCCCTACAAGTATCCACAGGAGTAGTCTAATTGAAAGTAGTTCTGGTGGCCAATAATAATGCAGAGCTCAGCTGCATAATAAATAGCCCAAACATAGACTGCCTCCTTCAGCACCTGACACAGCCATGATTGGCTCTATTCTAACTACCCCTGTGCGCGTGCGCCTGCCTATTGGCCAGCTGGCCGGGCGCCCCGACAGGGAGCCTGGAGCATCCCGGTTGTTGACCAGACAACCGGGACACGGAAACCGGAAGTGACGTACCTGTCGTCATAGCGACGGCCGGGACGCCAGCAGGGGACAACAGAGAGTCGCGGCGGCCGTGGGCACCGCCGTGACTACTAACACTAATTTCAAATTAGACCATATTATGATCACTGTTTCCCAAGTGCTCGCTTACTTGAATATTTGATATTACGTCTACAATGCTTGTTATTACTAGTTGGGCTTCCTCAATCATACTAATATCTGGCGGTTTATAGCATATCCCTATCAGCAACTTCTCTGAATTTTTTCCTCCGTTGGATATTTTCACCCACAATGCCTTTCTATTATCACCAATATTCTCATATATAACTTCCTGAATACTTGGTTTTAATTCTGGTTTAATATAAAGACATACTCCTCCTCCCCTTTTATTTACCCTATCCCTCCTAAAGAGAGAACAGCCTTCCAAGTTGACTGCCCAGTCATGTGTATCATCCCACCAGGTCTCCGTAATACCTATAATATCGTACTGCTCATTCATTGCAACTAGTTCTAACTCCCCCATTTTACCTTCAAACCTGTCAGGCTTTATGCATTTGCAAGCATACACTTAAGTCTATTGCCTCCCTTAGGTATTTCTTTTTGCTTTAAAAAGGGCCTCTCCTTATCGGCTATGCCGGTTATAGTTCCTGCTTTGCTGCTACTTTGCTGCTACTTTGTTTGATTGCCTGTGCCCCTAGACAATTTTGCCTGGACTCCTACGCTGCTGATTTGCCTGTGACCTCTGACCTAGGTTTTGTGTACTGGATATTCTGTCTGCTGCCGGCCCTCGACCATTGCCTGGATTTCACCCTGCTAATTGCTCCTTTACGCTATCGCTGGGTTCTCCCCAGTCAGTGCGCAACTCACGACTCTCAGCTGTCTGCGGCCAAGTCTGTCCCCACAACTAGGGGCTCTAGCAAAAACCAGACTTCTGAGTAGACTCCGGGTTTTGCGTTGCTGGCTGTTGGGGTTCCTAACATCAGGTGCAATCCATCACGACAATAAAGATGGCAACTGACCGAGAAATCAGCCCAGTGCTCTAAGAATCCAAAACCCTCCTTCCTACACCAATCTTTTAGCCACGCATTAACCTCCCTAATCTCCCGCTGCCTCCCTGGACTAGCGCGTGGCACAGGTAGTATTTCCGAAAATACTACCTTGGATGTCCTTGCCTTAAGTTTGCGACCTATGTCCCTGAAATCATTCTTTAGGATGCCCCTTCTTCCTCTAACTCGGTCACTGGTGCCAACATGCACCAAAATCACTGGGTCATTCCCAGCCCCTCCCAACAATCTGTCCACCTGATCCGCAATATGCCCAAGTCTTTTTCTCATTCTCTGTTGCTTGTCTCTGCATAAGTTGGAGTGTGGTACGGTCAAACTTGAGGTCAGGGGGTCACCATGTAAGTATACTCCCTTGGAGTACTGGGGCTATGGCGGCTTCTCGTGTGGCCTGGTCTACCAGCCTATTTCCCTTAGCTTCATGGGTAGTGTCTCTGAGTGTCTTCACCTACATCACTGACAGTTTGGAGGGCAGCTGGAATGCAGTAAATAGTGCCCTGGTATATTCAGCTTGTTGACTGGCTTGCTTGCTGAACCCATAAAGTCCCTACTTTACTATATAGGGTCATAATCATGCACACTTAAAAACGCATAACTTGAATCAGTGTAAATGTTTATTCTTTGTAGTTTTGCATATATGCATGCAAGTGTCAGGGCCTTCAGTTCAGCTTCTTGTGCTGACATGTGACTCGGTAGAGTCTGTTGAATCATTATTTCTGTGTGTGTGGTTACAGCACACCCTGTATAAGAAACACTATCTATGTGGTAGTGTAAGATGTCTGCATTTGGAAGCAGTGTATCTTTAATGTCAGATAAAACCAAAGATCCTTGTCTCATTAGTTCTACACAATCATATTCAGAAAAATGTTGTGTTTGCATTTTTTTCTTCCTGTTCAAGGTGGGATGGGATTCCCCAAATCCCTAGGGGAACCCCGATATATACAGGTACTTCTCCCATCTTTTGATACTTGCTGCAATAAGGCAGCAGGGTTAAACATTGTGCATCGCTTAAGTGTAACGTTACAGAGAGTTAGCAGAGCTACTTCATATTTGGTAAGTCTGGCTGCTGAGAAGTGTATGGCATGTGGCACCATTAGGGTTACTGGGTGCCCTAGCACAATATCTGTACTTTGGCCGATGCAGCCACTGTTTTAATACATGTAGGTGCTGTTCGTATGACTGGGTCGAATTATGCAGAGTAGTATGCAAGTGACCTTAGCTTGTGACCATGTATCTGTGTCAGTACTCCTTGTGCGTGTGAACTGATTTCATAACAAAATAATGTGAAAGGCTTGTCATAATCTGGCAAAGTCAGTGCTGGCGCTGAAGCTACTTCAGCTTAAAACTGGTTAAACATTTTGTTCTGCTCAGAGGAGAGTGTAAATGGCTTGCTATTATCCAGAAGTGCTAATGCAGGAGCACAGATAACAGCTCATAAAGTCTTAAGGTTTTTTCATTTATGTATAGACATTGAATTGCCATCAATGCATTACCATACCCATGATACAAAGAGGTATTTACAGTATATGACGAATATAGCACAGTAAATAAAGGCAGTAAATGTCTTTATAACACTGACCCAAAACTATGATGAGGATAAAAATAATTTCAAACCATCTGATATAAAATTTGGTTAAAAAAAAGCAAAAACAAACCCAAACACTACTTCATATTCAACTATGTCAGTCAATTTCTCCTTTTTCTCTTTAAAAACACAGTAATCATTACTCAGCAGAGTCTACATTATTTAAATCCAGATCTCTTAACTTTCATATGCCACCTCAAACTATCCCTTGGGGTTTGGGCTCAATACCCCTTTTTTTCTGTTCACATTTCCACTTGCAACACCCTCGTTTCTCCATTCACACATGTCAATTCCTTCTTTGGCTATCCCCACTTTCTTGAAAAATTACTTGCAGACCTTCTACTCCCCCCACATCCTAGAAATTTGCGCATCATTTATATGGGGGGTAGCTGTCATCTATCTGCTTGCTGTCTATATTCCCCTTTGGGTAAGACAGCACAATTTACGTTTACAATTTAAGGGACTAATAGAGGTCAGCTTGTATGATACAGATCCATTTATTCTCTTATTGTTTCGATGGAGAGTCTCTGAGATGATTCTATTCAGATTGTTCATATTGACAAGAATTTTTCTACCTTTGGGATACTAATTTGTGTCCATAGGTGAGTGGCACTTGTTTGTACTGGTATTACTATACCCCCTAGGTAAAAGCGAACATAGTGACATTATTCACTTATATTTGTGTACACTTATTATTTCTATTTCATACACACATGGTCTATATTTACCAACTCCCCTCAGACACACAACTGAATATCTCTCTGGATTTCTAACCAAACACATAGAGTGTAGAGCTAATTTGTTTTTTTTTTATAGTTGTTGTAATCAAGGATGCGCTGGATACTGGTGCACAGGCTGTGACAATTGAGAGAAAAGCTGGTGCGCAGGGGGTGATGTGTGATAAAAGCTGGGGCACAAGGTGTGACGTGATAAAAAATCATGGGCACATAGGAGTAATGTAAAAGAAAATTATACTGCTGCATATGCTGTGACAATTGAAAGAAAAGCTGGTGAGCAGGTAGTGACATGTGAAAGAAAAGCTGGTACGCAAGGGGTGACATGTGAAAGCAAAGCTGGTACGCAAGGGGTAACATGAAAGAAAAGCTGGGGTACGGTGTGACATGAGAAAGAAAAGCTTGTGTGCAGGGGTGACAACTGATAGAAAAGCAGGGGCACAGGGTGTGATGTGATAAAAAAAAACTTGAGCACATAGGAGTGACGTGAGAGAAAATTTGGTGCACAGGGGTGACGTGAAAGAAAAGCTGGTGCGCAAGGGATGATATGTCAAAGAAAAACTGGTGCACAAGTGGTGATGTGAGATAAAATCTGGTGCATAGGCAGTGACAAGTGAGAGAAAATTTGGTGCACAGGGGTGACGTGAAAGAAAAGCTGGTGCGCAAGGGATGATATGTCAAAGAAAAACTGGTGCACAAGTGGTGATGTGAGATAAAATCTGGTGCATAGGCAGTGACAAGTGAGAGAAAAGCTAGTGTGAATGGGGGTGACGTGAGAGAAAAGTTGGTGCACAGGTGGTGATGTGATAAAAAAAGCTGATGCGCAGGTGGTGACATGAGAATAAATCTAGTGCACTTGGCGATGGCATGTGTGCATGCGATCATAAAGCTGGTGGGCATTGGGGTATGTATGAGAGAATGCCATGCACTGGAAATGGGGGGTGCTAGGTTTAGAGGAAATCTTAGGAAAAATTACTTTATCAAAACGGTAGTGGATAGGTGGGATAGTCATCCAACAGAGGTGGTAGAGGTTAGTATAATAGAGCAATATTAAAACTTGTTTTTTAGGTTTTAAGAAAAATAGTGGAAATTAGATGGGCCAAGTTATTTTTAACGGCCATACAATTCTAGGCTTATACATTTATTATCAATATATTTACTTTACAAAAAGCCATTAAATTCCATAGACAAAAATCTTACGGTTTAACATGTCCTATTAAGGTTCCTTACACACCATCTAAAATGTAAGAAAACTATTGAAACTGTTCCACTCAAACTCCAAAAAACAATGACTATTAAGGTAAGAACCTTAATGGACATGTTACTTGTGCAGTACAGACATGGTATGCCATCACATCCTGTGGTTAGCTGCAGATTCAGCACTATCATGGAGTGAGATTGTTGTCACTCACAAAATGGTGGAGCTGGTAATTCACAGATTTGTGTGTTCACTGGAATACACACATGCAGTACTATTACATTTCCTTAATTTAGCTTTAACGTAGTTTAGGGTCTGCGTGTCTTAGAAAGAGACAGTAGAGCAACTTCCTGCCTTAATTGTCGTAATTTCATTACTTTTTGGAGTTTGAGTAGAACAGTTTCAATAGTTTTCTTACATTTTTGATGGTGTGTAATGAACCTTAATCTGGAATATATATATATATATATATATATATATATATATATATATATATATTTATTGTTATGTGCGTTTTGTCGCTAACCAATAACGATTGTCGAACCTCGATTTGTGTTTCCAAAGCACAAAGATTTATTCGCAATAAGTGGAAAAATATGCTCAAGCGAAGTAATAGTAAATACAGCCGTTACTTATCGCAGGCGCTCTGGATCCAGTGCAGTCATTCAATCCTGAAGTCTGGGGACAAGATGTCTCCACTCTGGATCACAAGCTGCTGCTTATATACACAATCAAATACAGTAATACAATGAAGATGGTATAGCTTGCATCTATTGGTCCGGGACTCAGGAATGTCCAAGGGGTCGTCAATCATTGGCTGGTTCATCCTAAGGAATCCAAAGGAGGGGGTCATCTCTGCAGGGGGTATGCTCTGCTCTTCCCGCCCGGATTCCTTAGTCTTAAGTAGTTCATAATTCCCTATCATTCATAACTTGCGTATGCACTCTGCGATTCCCTCGCAGAGTGAACCAAACAGTAGGATATGTAATAAGGTTCATTATGATACCACTCATGATGTTATTCCTTTAACCCATTCCGTGTATTTCACTAATATGCATGTAACTCTGATATAACATATAAATACTACTATATTTCGACATAACTGACTATGTGTTGCAATTACCATTAATGTGTACTATTTTATAAGTATGCGTGTTTGTGCGAATGTATGGTAAAAGACCGATTACTGTTGCTGCCACGTGTAGTGGATGCGTACGCCCTTTCACACCGTAGCGTGCCCTTGTACGTCATAGCGTACCGTACGCATCTTTTCAGACAAAGACAACCAAGTTTGCTAGACTTTAATTGAAATGACTTTATCCAATTTGCTGACTTCGACAATATATATATATATATATATATATATATATATATATATATATTCCAGATTAAGGTTCATTACACACCATCAAAAATGTAAGAAAACTATTATATATACTATATATATATATATATGTATATGGGTCCAAAATAGTTTCTGCCAGACAGGAGCTGCAGGATGCAGACCGTGACAATAATCTTCAAGATCAGAGAATGGAGAAACTATTGTTCCTAGTGATTTGATCTCTTAATCTAAATTTGTTAAATTTTTCTCATTTTCTTAATAGTAAGATCCATTAAGGAGAAAGAACATGCATCTAAAATTCTATACCATTCTTTTATGAATTCCTTTGATTCTCAAACCCTGTGGGATATGCTAAATATCTTTCCAGGGTGACAGTCTACCACCAATCCAATTTTCATTGATCAATATTGTGGCTGGATCACTTACAAATAACTTATTTGTGGCTGGATCATGTAGAAATAATTTATTGTAGAAATGTATTTCAAGTAGTGGTGAAGGCACCAATGTATATGATTGCAAATGCACTTATCGTGTTACATTGGACTGTATTTTGTACGGAAGTGCCATTATTTGGGTTTGTAACATTGCTAGAGGAAGTCTGTTTGCTGATAGCAGGAAATGCTAAGTAAGTCTTTTTATGTGAAGTGACAAACACCTGTTTAGCCTATATATACCCAGCAGGGGGCCGCTGCCTTTCTGTCTGGCATGGCTGCATCTCAGATAATGCAAGCATCAAATTTTAGCACATAACAGAGTAGTGTAAATATTGTTAGCTTTGCATTGCATGTAAATCCATGTTTGGGAAAACATTGTATCCTGCTACTAAAAATAGCTCAGACGTTGCAGAGCCATCTCGGACTAAGGGGCCGGCTTAGTTATATCAGAACTGTATAAAAAGTGAGCTGTTTGAGCATGTAATGTATAATTCTTGTACCATCTATACTTCTGGAATGATCGCTAATACCACAGACTAGCGTGTGAACTGTCCTTGTTAGGACTACTTGAGCTAATAAACAATCTTTTGCTTCAAGAACCTGCTGTGACGGCTACTTACCCTGCTTTAAATTCCTGTGACTTACAGATCAGACCCAAAACCTGATCTGAAATCAAGAGGTCAGGGATACCAGCCCAGGTTTACCAGCATGTGGTTACCCGAACAGCGAGAGTTACCCTGAAGGAAGCGGTTCTAGGTGCCGGTGTAGGAGCATAGTGGTGGCAGCAGGCTCCTCCTATTGTGACAGAAGGGGTGTATCTGGGATTGTCAGGATGAGAGCATAAATCTGATATGATGAAATAGAACATTGAAGGTCAGGGCCCAAATAAAATATTGCATTGAAACATAGGAGTGAACCTGATTTTCAACTCCGATAAATGTTTTTAAAAAGAAAACAATTAGCCCAGTAGGAGGTAATTAGGTTGAGCAAACCCTTTTGTGAGGAGACCTGCTTAAGATATGCAGATCCCAGACATCCATTGTGTTTGATCCTGTATTCCCTGTCCTACTTAACTTCCTTTCAATAGGTAGTGTAAACACCATAGAACCATTAGGTGTGAATTAGTGAGAGAGCCATATGCCTAGGTGAGAATTTTGCAGTCAAGGAAAGCATGTGAAGGCCTATACAAGTATATAGAAATATGAACTTCAAAGAAGATGTCTTCAAATTTCATATTTTGAGAAATCTGTGTGCAACTCCAGACTGAGGAGAAGAAATCACACCAGGGTTGTGAATGACAGGTAGGGGTGGTATCCGGGAAACGCTAAAATCACATATCTTTGGGAAAGGTATGTCGCATTGTCAAAATTTCATCACGTTTGGTATCAAAAGATGGACAGAGTCATAGGGGATTTAATAATGATAAAATTGTATCGATATGACGCTCTACAGAAAAGTTAGATAACATAGAATTGGCTTCCAAACTGGAGAAGGCTCAATAGATCACATCAATCAATGCGTCAAAAAAATCAACAAAAAACAATAGTGTGAAAAATAGAAATAATTTAGTGAGTTGAACTTACATAAATGTTGATGGTGTGTTCACGTTGTAGGTAAATATCTGATATTGGATAATTCATCTTCCTTAGGTGCCTTTTGTTCTTATGAGCATGTTTTGAAATCCAGTCGTACCTCAAGGAAAAAACTCTAGCATAGCGTGTGATACCATAAGAAATAAGAATTGAGGGCTTAATTAGGCACAAGGGGAATTAAAAGCTGAGGCTGTGTACATTCGCTAAAGTTCCCCTCTCTAAAGGGTTAAAGATCTAGCAGGCGATGGGGTACGCCCACTGGTGTACCACTGGGGGAGGGCCAAAAGTCAATTAATAAAATTGATGGGCGGAGTGGGAATCAGGTTCTAGGATCCAGGACATTGTTGCCTACCCCTAGCGTATGTTTTTATTGAATTTTCTCTGAGTTGTGTGCCTCTCTCTTTTCCTGAGCTGTCTCTTTTCATCCTTTTACCGCTTTCTTCTATTTTTGGTGCATTTGTCTTCCCCCCCCCCTTCAGCCCCTTTGCCAGATTTAGTTTCTTTCCCTCCCGTTTTGTAACCCCCACCCCCAAACTTGCCAATGCCCCATATTTCCCTTTTTTTTCACATTTCACCTCTGCCTGGGGGGCATAGCATTGCCCTATAGCAACATTATGAGGTGGAGGGGGTGGCTCCCCTTGCAGGTTCCTGGGGTGCTAGACTCTATGCCCCATATATGTCCTATCACTCGGGATTCCAGTAGATCTGCTCAAGCTTCTCTGATTCGACCCAGGATGGGGTGCCAGGGTCCAGGCATGGGAGTAGTCTGTCTTGTGATTCTCAGAGTAACTTTCTCTTTGGCATGTGTGATACAAATTCCTGGGTCGCCAGCTGCTGGGTCGGTAAGCTGCGGTGGCTATGCTGTGGCGACCTCTGCTGTGGAGGGTCCGGCGCCCGGCTCCAATGGCGGTTCTGTGCAGAGGGGTGAGCATGCTATGGTTTCTATGCCTAATATTTCGCCTTTGTTTGTTTTTAGATTACTGTAGCTCTAATGCTGAGTCTTCCACTTCTGGCGCCTTCCCCAGTAAGCTGGTGAAGAGTTTCCGCAAGCATTTTGCAGCTATGGATGGCACTGGCCCCCAGCCCCGGTGCGGTATTTCTCTCGCATCACGGTGACTAAGATGGTGTGCTGTACGAGTACTGCAGTCTATAGCGGCGTTCAGGTTTCTGTGCGCGAAAAGATCTATACTCTTACTAGATTGCTGCCTGCTCTGACCATTGCTTTGGACTCTGACTACTCTTTAGATTGCTCCATACCGGAACCTCTGTATTGGACTTCAGCCCACCCAGACTTCTGTATTGGACGTTGACTACTCACAGGCGCCTGCCTGACTACTGTGCAGACATAGGAACATTCCTATATGTGTGCTTCTTGTCCACTGTGATTATTGTTAATTGGTGTCTCCTATATGTTCAATGGCAGGGTCACTCTTGAAATTAGTCTCTACTACTATGTGCCTAAGACCTGAGGGCAAGAAAGTTTAGTGCACAAAACCTGTCTTCGAAATTGAAGTTAGCATATCATTACAAAAAGTCATATCCATATTCAATATATAGGTTAGAGATGAGTTGGGGTAAAAACTTATTTCAACATAAAAATGTGTATTTAGCATATATGCTTTGGTAAAAAACAATAATATAATTGTACAGCTATATTAATAGGCTGGGACTATCATCATCATTATTATTTATTTATATAGCGCCACTAATTCTGCAGCGTTGCACAGAGAACTCATTCACATCAGTCCCTGCCCCATTAGAGCTTACAGTCTAAATTTCCTAACACACAGACATAGAGAGAGAGACTAGGGTCAGTTTTTGAAAGCAGCCAATTAAACAACTAGTATGTTTTTGGAGTGTGGGAGGAAACCGGAGCACCCGGAGGAAACCCATGCAAACACGGGCAGAACATACAAACTCCATACAGATAAAGCCATGGTCGGGAATTGAACTCATGACCCCATTGCCGTGAGGCAGAATTGCTAACCACTTAGCCACTGTGGTGCTCCATGAGGGTTCATCATTTAATTATGTAGAAAAGATATCCCTCCATTGCCGGCCATATATTACACAAAGGGACCAACCCCATTGCTAGCCATGTATTACACAGAGATACAGGTAGTGGACAAATAAATTAAAACATCAATTTAAAGCCACTTAATAAGTCGTTGGACCACTAGGTGCAGCCAGTATGACCTATATGCTCCTAGTCACATGAAAGTCACTTAACTGACTGCTTCAGGGGTTGTTCCAGAACATCTGATAAATTCTTTGTGTTCTGATATGGTGAATGAAAGCAATAACATATGGATAACATCTGTGTCATGATCATCAAGCCATTGGGCAACAACATGTTGTCTGTGAATAATGTTATCCTGGAAGACACTGCAACCGTCAGGAATGAAATTATGTAAAATGGTGTGAAGATTATCACTTAGTATCACTAATTATAGCAATCAGCTTTAAAGTTGCCCTCTGAAAGAATGACTTCCTCTAAATCATGCAAGGAAAATCTGCCTAACAATATTACTGAACTTACGGAACCTCCTAAAGGCTTCAATGTTGGAAGCAAACACCCAGGCCTGTAGAATTCTCTGGGTTTGCCCTGCACATGACTTGTATATTTGCCTAGAACACTGAAATAATGTTTATTATGACCATATGACCATAATATGATATCCTGCTCCTGTCAAGTTCTAGTCAGAGCATTTTTGTATTATTTTAGATGATTTCACCACAGGTTAAAATTTGCAGTCAATTAATCTTTAGTTTCATACCTGCATTGACATGAAATTTGAATTAATGCACGGATATCATGAGAGTGGGTTATGTGCCTCTGTCCACTGGGCAAGTTTGCTGATGTTTTTCTCTTTTGAGTTTCATGTGCAGACACTGTTGAGTGAAACATTAGCAAGTTGAGCAGTCTTGATTACTGAAGCTCCTGTCAAATGCACCCCAACAATGACCCTTATTATTAAATCACTGAGATCTCCTCTTACAGCCATACTAGCCGAAATGATAGTCAACCAGGGCAGTCCAGGATTTGTACATATGACTAACAATTGCTTAATTAATGCATGAGCCCCAGCTGTGTGAAGTCTTCACTTTCTTTAAGTATGGAGTCCCTTTGCCCAGATGTTCCATCTTTTGTCTATTACCTGCACCTCCCCCATTGCCAGTCACAAATTGAACAGAGCATAAACATACTTAAAATGTGCTCTTTCATTTTCAAGGCATTCAATTTATTACTCTTTCTAAGCATGAAAACAGCTATGTACAACACGGCATAACAGTGGGTAGCGCCAGTGATTTCATGTGTTTACTATGTGGTGATTGCCATACACATAGCCAGCTTTCACACTTGAATGGCAAATTAAAGCATCAGTATCACTACATTTGAAGACAGCTATGTAATACACTAGGCAATGGTAGAGGGAGCCAGGACTTACATGTGTTTACTATGGCCTTACACATAGCCAGCTCTCACCTCTCAATTGCATAAAAAAGATCTTTAACTATACTAAGTTTCTGAGCAGGTCTGTGATACACTTAAACTTATTAAGAATATGTAGCTGCACCTGTTCTTAACAATCGGCTCTCTCACTTCAAAGGTATATCAAGATATTAATACAACTTATTTTCAAAATAGTTCTGGGAGAAACTACACAAATTTAGGACTTCCTAACAGACATCCCTATTGCCACAAAGGCATTGTATAGTCTTTCCTGGTGTATTTTCATATTTGCATGTCACCATGTTTCAATTGGCTAATACTTTCAACTTAGATTCTGTCAATGACAGAATTCCTTTGTGAGGTTTAACATCTTTATGACATAGCATGATTCTAGCATTGCTGGCAAGTACAGTCTTCTTATACCCTGCACAACAATCTTCTATTTTGGTCTCTTTACATAAATGAGTGAATACTTCAAATTAAATAATCATTGTCAAAAATCACCTATGTTAGGAGAGTGAGAATTCTGTTTCAGTATTAATTACGGGTAGTAGTCACATTTCCGAAAACCACAATCCCGATACCAGTAACATTGGCAGGAAAATTTAGAATGCTGTAATGCACATCTGCACTCAATTACAACTTCCTAAAAAAAAAGACTTTCAACAATTCTGGCATGAGAAGATACCGTCAGTGACACTGACATCACTTGGTTAGATTTATCCCATTAACGGGCCAATGCCCAGGGGTGTTTAATATGTTTTAGAAAGGGATAAACACATTATACAAACCTGGGGTCCTCGCATTGATTAAGCAATAAAGACCTACAGAAAAAAACTCAATTTCCAGCCATGTATTGTACAGAAATCACCCACCTCCGATTGTACAGCATATAGTTTGTTTGAGCCATGCAATTAAATTTGATAAAATTGGCCGTGATAAAGCAGTAGAGACTGGTGCCCTATACTTCATTTCGATATGATGCCCACTCATAGAAGAGACAATGATATTGTCTATTGAAGGTACCTGTTAGATATAATAGAGAGTGCATCAAACAATTTATAATAGCTAGGTAGTTTAAACTGTAAAACAGGCCCTAATGTCTTTCACAGCTAAATGCTGAAGAAGTCCACAAAGGTGGATTAAGTTTTAAATAAATATCCTACAAGAATTTTTTCTGCAGATCTTCTATTTTAACATCAACAAAATAAAAACTCTACTCATGTCAAAGAGAAATGTAAAACTTTTTTGTTTTAAACATCTGTTGTATTTGTTCTCAAAATGTATTTAGTTTTCATAGCTGTTCCGAGCCGCGGCTGCCGCTGGCACCACCGCGACTTGCATTCCCCTGTCCCTAGTGTCCCGGCTGTCTCCATGACGATCGGGACGTTATTTCCGGTTCTCGACCCGACCGTTGCTAGGGCAAGGGCCGGATGCCGATCAGTCGAATTATCACACCCCGGCAAAACACAGGGCAGCCGGATTACATTTATTAAACCAAACCTGGGGGGGCTTATTATGCAATTTCATTGCCTGTCCCTGATTGGCTGTCTTGAGAATTTAAGGCAGGGAGGGCTGTCTCCCTGGCGGTTATTGCGTGGATTCTGTTTGTTACTGACCTGCTCCTGTCTTGTTCCTGTGTTGTTCCTGTGGATACCCTGTTCCTCTATTATTGGACCTCCTGTTGTGACCTTTTGCTTCGATTCTGGATTCTGTGTTTGTGCTGGTGACCCTGACCTTTTGGCGTGTTATTTGACTACTCTGCTTGCTTTGGACCCCTGACCTCGGCTTACGTTTGACCATCCATTACCATCTGCTCTGCCTCCCTCGGCCCTGCTGTTGCGGTGTTGCTAATAAACTTACACTACATAAAGAGTTAAGACCTGGGGGCATCCGAGTACCTGTGAGCACATCAAGATCTATGAGAAAGGCGGCTGCTATAGGTGAAAACTTACATAGTAACATAGTTGATGAGGTTGAAAAAAGACACCAGTCCATCAAGTTCAACCTATTTTGGATCTCCTGCGATCCTGCACTTATATTTGAAATTAATCCAGAGTAAGCAACCGCCAATCTGTTTTAATTGTGAAAATCCCCCCAGACTCAATATTGCAGTCCTATTTTTACCCTATATCCACTACTATCCTTCATTTTAAATTAACGGTCGTATCCCTGGATAAACTTTTCCGCTAAAAATTTGTCTAACCCTTTCTTAAACATATCTATTGAATCTGCCATCACAACCTTCCCTGGCAATGAATTCCATATCTTGACTGCCCTTACTGTAAAGAACCCCTTCCTTTGCTGGTTGTGAAATTTCCTCTCCTCTAACCTTAGGGGATGACCACGTGTCCTGTGTATGGTCCTTGGGGTAAAAAGTTCCCATGAAAGCTCTCTGTATTGACCCCTAATGTATTTGTACATAGTAATAATATCTCCCCTTAGACCCTTTTTTTCTAAAGTAAACATGCCTAAACTGGCTAACCTTTCCTCATAACTTAATGACTCCATACCCTTTATCAATTTTGTCGCCCTTCTCTGAACCCTTTCTAGTTCCAAATTATATTTTTTATAGAGTGGTGCCCAGAACTGTACTGCATATTCAAGATGAGGTCTTACCAACGATTTATACAGTGGCAAAATTACACCGTCTTCCCTTACATCTATGCCCCTTTTTATGCATGCCAATACTTTGTTTGCCCTTGCAGCTGCTGCTTGACATTGAGCACTATTGCTAAGTCTACTGTCTACGAGCACTCCCAAATCCTTTTCCATTATAGATTCTCCTAAATTAATTCCATTTAATTTATAGATTGCGTTCTTATTTTTGATCCCTGAATGCATAACCTTACATTTATCTGTGTTAAACCTCATATTCCATTTGGCCGCCCAATCCTCCAGTTTATTTAAGTCCCTCTGTAGAGAAGCTACATCTTGCTCTGATTTTATTACCTTACAGAGTTTAGTGTCATCTGCAAAAATAGAAACTTTACTCTCTAAACCATCACCAAAGTCATTAATAAATATATTAAAAAGGAGTGGTCCCAGCACGGAACCTTGAGGTACTCCACTTAAGACTTTTGACCAATTAGAAAATGTTACATTTATCACAACTCTCTGTTCCCTATTCTCTAACCAGTTTTCGATCCAAGTACAAATTTTGATTCCTAGACCCAGTTCCCTTATTTTGTAAACCAACCTCTTGTGTGGCACTGTTAAAAAAGGCCTTTGCAAAATCTAAGTAGACCACATCTACTGTGCTTCCCTGGTCTAAGTTCCCACTAACTTCCTCGTAGAAACTAATTACATTAGTTTGACATGATCTATCCCTCAAAAATCCATGTTGATTCCCACTAATAATTTTATTGCGTACCAAGTAATCCTGAATAATGTCCCTTAAAATACCTTCCAGTAGTTTCCCCACTATTGATGTCAGGCTTACAGGTCTATAATTCTCTGGTTGTGATCTTGTCCCCTTTTTAAACAACGGCACCACATCTGCTATTCGCCAATCCCTTGGTACTGAGCCTGATGAGATTGAATCTCTGAAAATTAAGAATAGCGGTCTAGCTATTTCCGAGTTTAACTCCATAAGGACCCTTGGGTGTATGCCATCTGGACCTGGAGCTTTATTTATCTTAATATTCTTCAGTTGCCTTTGGACTTCTTCCTCTGACAACCAAGTATTAATTAATGGCATGGTTTCATTTCTATTTTTATGTATTACTCCTGCCATTTGTTCCTCTCTGGTAAATACTGAAGAAAAGAACGTGTTTAATACCTCTGCTTTTTCCTTAGTTACATTTATCAATTCACCCATCTCACTTCTTAGGGGTCCTAGGTTATCTTTTTTAATCCTTTTGCCATTTATATACTTAAAAAACTTTTTGGGGTTTGTCTTACTTTCTTTTGCAACGTGCCTTTCATTTTCTAATTTAGCCAATCTTATTTCCTTTTTGCATGTTTTATTACATTCCTTGTACCTACGGAAGGACTCCTCTGACCCTTCAGACTTAAACAATTTAAATGCACACTTCTTCCTTCGCATTTCTTCCCTTACCTTTTTATTTAGCCACATTGGTTTCGACTTAATTCTTTTACATTTATTTCCCACAGGAATGAACTTATACGTGTATGTTTCCAACAACATTTTAAAGACAGCCCACATTTCTTCCGTATTTTTTCCTTCAAATGCTTTGTCCCAGTCTATGCTCTTTATAGACTCCTTTAGCATATTAAAATTTGCCTTTCTAAAGTTTAAAGTTCTAGTTGATCCCTTATACCAGGGGTGTCCAACCTTTTAGCTTCCCTGGGCCACATTGGAAGACAACGAGTTGGTTTGGGCCGCACATAAAATACACTAACACTAACGATAGCTGATCATCGAAAAAACCATAGAAAACATAGTTAACAAATTAAACTTACTTGGAAATGAAGTTAGTAAGAGTCAGGAAACCTGTTGCAGAATCATAATTAAAGCAGTAGTCCCATTACCAGCTACAATTTAACTTACCTGCATCTGTCCTTTAGTGGGGTTCGGGGAATTAAATGCAAAAAACTTTTTTTTCCTCTCTTTCTGCACCCATGAATCATTTTTTTTATTGACCAGTTTGAAATGGTCACCGATATAGGTAGCATCAGGAGGACTAATAGAAATTTACAGAGATTTAAAGATAGGGTGGCTGGAAAAATGGCTCATGGAGCAGCCTCCGATGAGGGTAACAGTGGGTGATATTTTCACCCTACTCAGCACTGCACATTTAAAATGGTTTAAAATATTAAAAATACAATCATCTCTTAATATTTATATTAGATACATACAGAGAACACAGCTAGTTCATAATTGCATGGTGCAGAAAGTCCAAATTCAGAGTAACAACAATAAGATACTGGATAATCTTTCACTGCTGCTGATAGTTCATGCGGGTGACTCCTCTGTGCTGCGCTACACAATGGATGTCGGGTGTGATGACGTCACCTCCGACATTCACTGCGAGCGCCACACGGAGGAGGAGACCAGGGAGGGAGCCGGAGCGCCAGCTGACGTGACCGCAAGGTAAGTATTTATTTATTTTTTTTTTTCAGCGCTGCCCCCTTGCCACAACCAAAACTCCTGCTGGGCCACATTTACAGGCATGCTGGGCCGCATGCGGCCCGCGGGCTGGACAACCATGCCTTATACCGTTGTTTCTGGAAACTAATTTCAAATTAGACCATATTATGATCACTGTTTCCCAAGTGCTCCTTTACTTGAATATTTGATATTACGTCTACATTGTTTGTTATTACTAGGTCCAGTATAGTCCGGTTCCTAGTTGGTTCCTCTACTAATTGGGACATGTAATGGTCTTTTAGCGTGCTCAGAAACCTATTTCCCCTAGCTGTACCGCAGGTCTCAGTACTCCAATCAATGTCCGGATAATTAAAATCCCCCATAATTAAAATTTGACCTAGTTGTGTAGCCTTTTCAATTTGCTGTAGAAGTTGGGCTTCCTCAATCGTACTAATATCTGGCGGTTTATAGTATATCCCTATCAGCAACTTCTCTGACCTTTTTCCTTCGCTGGATATTTCCACCCACAATGCCTCTATATTATCACCAATATTCTCGTACATAACTTCCTGAATACTTGTTTTTAATTCTGTCTTAATATAAAGATATACTCCTCCTCCCCTTTTATTTACCCTATCCCTCCTGAAGAGAGAATAGCCTTCCAAGTTGACTGCCCAGTCATGTGTATCATCCCACCAGGTCTCCGTAATACCTATAATATCATACTGCTCATTCATTGCTACTAGTTCTAACTCCCCCATTTTACCTGTCAGGCTTCTTGCATTTGCAAGCATACACTTAAGTCTATTGCCTCCCTTAGGTATTTCTTTTTGCTTTAAAAAGGGCCACTCCTTATCGGCTATGCTTCCCTTTCCCCCCTCTCCACCCCCTTTACTCTTGTTAAATTCCTCCTTACTACTCTCAATGTCTATCCCATAAATACTTGCTTGCCCCTCCCCCGAAGCCTAGTTTAAAATCTCCTCCAACCTTCTAACCATCCTCTCCCCTAGCAGTGCAGCCCCCTCCTCATTCAGGTGCAATCCATCACGACAATAAAGATGGCAACTGACCGAGAAATCAGACCAGTGCTCTAAGAATCCAAAACCCTCCTTCCTACACCAATCTTTTAGCCACGCATTAACCTCCCTAATCTCCCGCTGCCTCCCTGGACTAGCGCGTGGCACAGGTAGTATTTCCGAAAATACTACCTTGGATGTCCTTGCCTTAAGTTTGCGACCTATGTCCCTGAAATCATTCTTTAGGACACCCCTTCTTCCTCTATTTTGGTCATTGGTGCCAACATGCACCAAAACCGCTGAGTCATTCCCAGCCCCTCCCAACAATCTGTCCACCCGATCCGCAATATGCCGAGCCCGAGCACCCGGGAGACAACACACTGTTCGGCATGCATGGTCCCGGTAACAGATTGCCCTCTCTACCTTCCTAATAATTGAATCCCCTACCACCACAATCTGCCTGGGTCCCTGAGTAACTTTGGTCCCCTCTATGCTGGAGAGACCATTCCCCTGGTTGCTAGAGGAAGCAGTCTCATCCAACTCTACCAATTCTGAACTGCCTTCCACAGTATCTTCATCCAATCTGGCAAATCTGCTGGGATTGCTTAGCTCAGAACTGGCCTGCCTCTTCCTCCCTCTGCTACCCCTAGTAACTGTTACCCAGCTGCCTACCTGTGCATCCTCCTCTGTCTCTGCTCCACCCTGCTCAGCTAACACATCAACGGTGAGCTGTAAACTCTGCTCCAGGTTGGCAATGTCTTTCAATGTTGCAATGGTCTGCTTTAGATCAGTTACCTGGGCTTCCAAAGAGACCAAATGCTTACATTTCTCACAGAGGTATAAACCTTGGAACACTTGCTCCAAGTGTGCATACATATGACAAGATATGCATTGAGTGAGATCAACAAGCCTGCTACTACTCATCTTATTATGGCTAACCTAACTTCTTATAGCCTACAGTGAACTTGAGTACTAGCCTTTGCTAGCCACTTACCAGATTAAACCCCTTCCTGGATTTAACTCCTTACTGGATCTAACTCCACACTTTAAACAAAAACAGCACTTGAAAAAAAAAAAAGCAGTGAAATCACAAGCTCAATAAAAATTGCTTGCTACCTCTTGTTAAATAGAGCTTTCTACCGCTACTTCTACCGCTAGTTCTGTAAGTTTATTAAAAGACTGGCATTCTAATATTATAACCGGCCTAAAATTTCAAGGAGGAAGTCCTCGGGATGGATGAAAACGGAACCAGCCCAACTTCAGTCCAGGTCCTGGCTGGTCAAATTCAGACCCTGTCCCAGATGGTTTAGGGATTGTCGCATCCGCTGTCTGCACAGGAACAAGTTTCTAGGACTTCACAAGTCACATTGGCACCTGCGAGAGAACCCAAATTAAATTTGTCGGACCGCTTTTCTGGGGACAGAGCCTTGTTCCGGGAATTTCAAGGAGAGCTGCAAGCTCTATTTCCGTCTGAGACCTTCTGTCTTCCGGTTCTGAACAGCAAAGGGTTGGTATCATCATTTCCATTCTCCAGTGTGACCCTCAGTCATGGGCCTTTAGTCTGGCCTCAACAAGTCCAATAATGCAGTCTGTGGATGCCTTCTTCAGTGCCTTGGGTCTGCTCTATGATAACCCGGATCGAGTGGCCTCCGCTGAGGCTCATCTGAGGGCCTTGTACAGTACCTTTCTCCAACATCCCTGGAGACCCTCATGCAGCTCGCCATCAAAATTGACAGAAGGATCAAGGAGAAGACGGCGGAAAAAGAGGCACCATCTTTTTCATCTGCATTTGTTCCCGCATCAATGGACACTGAAGAGCCCATGCAATTAGGAGCATATCATCTTTCTTCTGAGGAAAAGAATAGAAGATGGACCCAAGATCTCTGTCTCTACTGTGGCATCAAGGGTAATTTTTCCCACTCTTGTCCTAACAATACGGGAAAAGAGTAAGCCTAGGGAGTGAGGGGGAAGTTCGCCTAGGTCTGCAAATTATCTCCTCCAAAAATGCAGTCTTAGTTCCTGCACGCATCACTCACGGTGCTTGCTATCTTGCTGTCTCAGCCTTCGTGGATAGCGGTGCCGCTGGCAACTTTCTAGACATTGGGTTTGCCCATTCTTCTGGGATACCTTCTATGAAGCTTGATTCTGCTATCACTGATTACGGCCTGGATGGAAGTCCATTGCCTGGTGTCAAGATCGTTTAAGAAACTCCCCTGCTGCAGTTAACCGTGAGCGCTCTCCACTCAGAAGTCTTGTCATTCTACTTCATTCATTGTCTATATGTCCCATTGATTTTAGGCCATCCTTGGCTTTTCCTTCACAACTCTGTAGTGGATTGGGCCAAAGGGGAGACTACTCAATGGAGTTCTCACTGTTCGCAGTCCTGCTTAACCTTGCGCTTCCGAATTTTGCAACCAGTTTCTGAGTAGCTTCCTCCCCAATACAATGAGTTCTGGGATGTGTTCTCGAAAAAAGCGGCTGACTCTCTGCCTCCACATTGTGATTTTGACTGTGCCATCAATTTGATTCCAGTTTCTAGACTACCCAAAGGGAGGTTGTATTCACTCTGTGGTCCAGAGACCAAGGCCAAGCAAGAGTCTGTGGAGGAAAATCTGGAAAAAGGTTTTATTAGGCCTTCTAAATCCCCAGTAGGAGCCGGATGTTTCTTTGTATCAAAAAAAGACGGTGGATTGTGGCCTTGCATTGACTATCGGGGTCTTAATGACATCACAATTAAAAACAGATATCCTCTTCTCCTCATCATTGTTATTTAATTAAATAAAGACTGATCTCCATGGAGCATACAACCTTATCCGCATCAGAGAGAGGAACGAATGGAAAAGAGCATTCAATACACATTCTGGCCATTACGAGTACCCGGTCATGTCGTTCAGACTTTGTAACGCGCCTGCAGTGTTCCAAGATTTAATTAATGAAGTGCTCCGTGAATTTCTAGGCCAATTCGTTATTGTGTACTTGGATGATATCCTGATATATTCACAGTCTTTGTCCCTACATCAGTTCCATGTTAAGCAGGTCCTCCGAAAACTTTGTGATCACCATCTTTTCGCCAAGTTGGAGAAGTGCGAATTTGAAGTACAGAAGGTGTCATTTCTGGCGTACATAATTTCCTCTCCTGGATTTTCTATGGATCCAACTAAAGTCCAAGCCATCCTAGATTGGGCACAACCCAATAATCTCAAAGCTATCCAGAGACTTTTGGGCTTCGCAAATTATTATAGAAGATTTATTTGTGGATTTTCAGTTTTAGTAGCCCTTATTGTCGCACTTACCCGTAAGGGTGTGGATCCCGCTAATTGCAAGCAGGAACTTCATTTGAAGCTCTCAAAAGGGCATTTATCTCTGCTTCGGTTCTCAGACACCCTAATCCAGATGTACCCTTTGTATTAGAGGTTGATGCCTCTGGTATAGGACAAAGAAAAAAGAGTGCTAGGTTAAACGTTCGTACATAAATTTATTAAAACAAAATCAAGGTATATGTATAAAAGACACTAAGTGTAGATCAAAATGGTGACCACCTCATATCATAATTAGGGCACATGTGTAACAGGCAAGTTATTATAAACACACAACTCGCTATCCAAAGGGATAAAGATCCTTGATGCACTGTTCTGATTGTTGCTAAACAAACAATGTTATGATCCTAATTTGCTCGTGGGCAGTTCTTTCTGAAGTTCATGACAGCAAGACCGCCAGGCATCTCTAAGACACTGGAGATCCTTTCACGTTCTGTGTGGTGGCCCTCATTATCCTCAGATGTCAGGACCTTCCTTATGTCTTGTGAAAGCTGTGCAAAGAACAACATTCCCAGGAACTGTCCTTCAGGCCAGCTTGTTCTGTTATCTATTCCCTTGAAGCCTTGGACGCACTTATCGATGGATTTTATTGTAGATATTCCACCTTCTGCAGGGCACAACACTATATGGGTGTTTGTTGACCGATTTAGTAAAATGTCTCATTTCCTACCGTTAACCAGACTTCCCAGTGCACAAGGTCTAGTTACACTTTTTGTTCAACATATTTTTCGGTTCCATAGTCTCTGATATTGTCTACTCACCCATGTGCTCAGCCTATTTTTCATTTTTTTTTGGGCTGATTACATTCTAACATCAATGCTAGTGATTTTTCTGTGCAGTAATCACACAATTTGTTGCTCAGCTTTGGAAATCCTTTTGTACCCTCCCTAGGATTCACATTAGCCTCTAATCTGCATACCACCCACAATCTAATGGACAGATGGAGAGGGTCAACCAATCCCTGGAACAATTTTTGCGATTATACACCTTGGAAATTCTATGACAATTGGTCTTCTCTATTACCATGGCCAGAATTTGCATACAATAACTCATGCCATTTTTCCACACATACTTCTCCATTCTATTGTAATTTTGGGTTTCACCCTAGGTCCATTTCTATGTATCTGTTCAGTTCTTCTGGTCTCCCGGAAATACGATCTACAGCTTCTAATCTCAAGATTACCTGGAAAAATTCAGTCTTTCTTGAGGCGGGCCTCATTTCAGTCTAAGATGTTTGCTGACCGTCACCGTACAGCTTGTTCTTTTAAAGTAGGTGAGAAGGTCTAGCTCTGTACTCACAACATCAAACTCAGACAACCATGCAACTCTGACATAAGTTTATTGGACCTTTCACCATCAAACAAGTTAATCCTGTAGCCTTCAGGCTAAAACTTCCATGCTCCTTGAGAATTCCAAACACTTTTCATTGCTCCATTCTCAAACCAATGTTCTACTCAAGTCAGTTTCAATGTCTTCAACCTCCAAGAACTCGGTCATCTAATCTGGAAGGACGTCAGGAATTTACAATCGAAAAAATACTCGATTCTAAAAAAGTCCAAGGACAAATCCATTTTCTAGTTCAGTGGAAGAATCGTGGTTTGGAAGAACGGTCCTGGGTTCCACGGCAACGCCTTCATGCTGACAAACTTATCAGGAGGTTTTTCAAACATTTTTCCTAGAAAACCAGGGTGTCGGGGGGTTCCTTAACCCCTCCTCAAGGGGGATGGGTACTGCTACGAGCCGTGGTGGCCGCAGGCACCACCGCGACTTGCCTTCCTCTGTCCCTAGCGTCCCGGCCATCTCCATAACGACCGGGATGTCATTTTTGGTTTTCGCTCCGACCGTTGCTAGGGCAACGGCCGGACGCAGATCGGTCAGATAATTGTGCCCCGGCAACACAGGGCAGCCGGGCGAGTGCGCCTGGACTTCTACTAAGCATGCGTGCTATTAGCATTGATTACATTTATTAAACCACACCTGGGGGGGCTTATTATGCCATTTCATTGCCTGTCCCTGATTGGCTGTCTTGAGTATTTAAGGCAGGAAGGGCTTAGCCTCCCTGCCGGTTGTAGCTGACCTGCTCCTGTTCTGTGGATACCCTGTTCCTCTATTATTGGACCTCCTGTTGTGTTGTATCCTTTTGCTTAGTTTCTGGATTCTGCTTTTGTGCTGGTGACCCTGACCTTTTGGCGTGTTATTTGACTACTCTGCTTGCTTCGGACCCATGACCTCGGCTTCCGTTTGACCATCCATTACCATCTGTTCTGCCTCCTCCGGCCTTGCCGCTGCGATGTTGTTAATAAACTTACACTACATTAAGAGTTAAGACCTGGGGACATCCGAGTACCTGTGAGCACATCAAGCTCTACAGGAAAGGTGGCTGCTATAGGCGAAGACCTCTACTGTTAGTTCTGTAAGTTTATTACAAGACCGCCATTCTAATAATAACAAGCAAAAACTTTGCTTGCTATGTAACACTTCAGTTCCACAGGACAAGACTTCACAATTGTGTTCCACAAATTATCAAGACCTAAAATGTAGGCTGCTGAGGCTTTACCCACCCATGTGCTCAGCCTATTTTTCAAATTTTTTAGGCTTATTACATTCTAACATCAATGCTAGTGATTTTTCTGTGCAGTAATCACACAAATCATACCTAATTTTGTTCAGTTTATGTTTCAATAACACCATTGGTTATATTAAAATCTATGACGGGTATGCACACTAGTTTCCATAATGTTGTAGAATAGTGGAAAAAGCATATTTTTCATACATATACCAATTAAAAGTTTGGAAAATGTTTACATAATTTGCCATATCTTGCAAAATAGCTCAAGGTCTGATAAAAATGGTACCACATTTTCTTTTTTTGTCTCTTATTACTTGCTATAATGTAGTGAGAATATTTTCTGATGATCACTAGTGATATCTACTAAGGGACATTTGTGCCTATTGGAGTGAGCCTTTCTTTCCCCTTGTGCTGGGAGTAAGCCTGAGGCTCTGCGATGTAATTGCGCAAATGTGCAATAACGTCATTGGCCCTAATCACTTCCAGAGGAAGGAAATACTTTTGTGATTTGTGATTATGAGTATTTACTTTCAATCTGTGACCCCAGTCTGCTGCTGAGTATGAATGGGACTTGCCCTTTGAAGTTATGGGGTATATCTGTGGAGTGAATCCCACTTGCCCTTAGCAGTGAAGGGGCAATATTTAATTTTGTCTCTTTTAAGCCGAATCTACAAAATTAAATAAAACAAAGTCAAGAGTGAATTCAATAAAACAAACTTTATTATGTAAAGATATTTTTGATTTGACATAAAACATTGACAAACCCAATAAAACTGTTTAACAATTGTGGAAATATAACCGATAAAGTGTCACTGTTGTCACAATGTTGGAAATCAGATTTAAGTTTTGGCGTAATTAATAAAATACAACATTAATTTGAAGTGACAAAAGGTTGTGTGTATAAAATCCTACCCACACCAAAGTAACAAACAGGGTGTTCTGCTGACTGATCAACACTAGCTGCAACAAACAAAATTGAATGATAATTTAGCCTTATGGTTGCACCACCAATATTGAAGATAAAAAATATGGGTTGGTTTTAAGTAAAAAGATTATTTTTCCACAAGGCGTGATTGGAAAAAAGCATTTCTGTAAGCTAAATTACATTACGATTCAGGATATTTTACTCGATAAAACAATCTCTACACTGTAAAGAGCCACATACAGTACTCAAATACCAATGTTAAGCCTTGAGAACATACTGTTAAGGAAAGTTCACCTTCCCAATTGTGCGTGCATGGATGTATGTATGAATGTATTTATATATGTATGTATATATATATATATATATATATATATATATATTCACCGCATGGCAATCAAATAAAACATTTCACTGTAATCAAATGTATGAGGTTTGAACCAAATTTTCAAGGTTCAGTGTAAAATCGTCCATTTCAGTAGTAAAAATACTTAAGGGTATCTGTACTGTTTCTTGCCCAGTAAGAAAGGATGCTCCTTAACATGAATATTGCTCTGTAAAAGAGTAAACGTGACTGTCAATAATAAGTCATTCATTATTAAGTCATTCATTATTAACAAATCTAAACATTTAGAACAAAACATATTTTTAAAGAGTATTGTAAATTATAGATATTTCAAATATGTAATAATTGCTTCTGGCAAGAATATACATTTATGAGAAGTGTTTTGTGAATGTTAGCTCCTTAGTTAAAAAGTGTACCTCAAGTTGATTGATGATGATGTTGGTCTTGCACTATTTTTTTAATGTATGTATTTAGAAAGGGGAAATTTACCGGTACACCGATAAGTGCTGGAAATATAATAAAGACATTTCACCGGGTTACTTTTCCATGTCATGCTGCACATGTAGCGAGTACCTGTGTGTAAGAGAACACTGTTCACACAGGTCCATAGCTTTACTGTCAATTTCAGGAGAAAGAGAGAAAAATAGGAACAATAACAGGTATCTTTTGGTGTCAGAATTTTAAACATTAACCTGTTGGTGGCGATATAATTCCAGCACTACAGTCCTTCATTTTAAACATGATTCACAGCAAGCAAGAACAGTATTTATAGTGTTTTGAACAAACAATGTTTTCATGAACAGTGATGTTAATCATGGTACTCATAAAAAATGTAGTGTTAGCAGTGAACAGGGCTACATTGAAAGACTTCAGTGGGGGGTTCTAGTTTTTTTTCTCCCAATGTTCCTTTAGTCTGCTCCCTGGCTTATATTGGTTAAGAAATGTATCATTTGGCTTTCTTTGAAGTATTATTCTGTTGGAAATAGTGGACAAGCTGTTGAACACCTTTATGTATGTGAGTGGGGATAAGTAGCATGATTTCCTGAAATCTTGATACTTGAATCAAACCTTAGCATATCAATTGGGAAGTTTAGACTTTTCTGAATATCATTCAAGACTCATCTGTTATTTTATCTCTAAGGAACATTCATTACTTATTGGACTATTTTGAGACATTCACAAACGGACATTTACCTGTAAGCTATCTAATATATATACATATCTCTCCTGTTCTTGGAAGCTGTGTCACCATCTTCTTTCTGCACTCTGCTGCTGCCTCTCAATTTCCACTCAATTCTCTACAACCTTGATCCCTTTGACTATTATCTTTCTTGTATTCTTTTACTCCCACTTTACACAGACTTTTATTTTCTAATTGTTATTCCTGCGCAATGTCCATCCAACCAGGATAAAGGCTTGAGAGAAATGGTGTCCAGAACCACATTGTGCACCCCCTAGTGTACCTTCAAAGCCCTGTTCATTAGATCAGAGCTCTGAATGAGCGCCACCCTCTGGTGCTAAGCAGGGGCGGATTGGCCATGTAACCTACCGGGACCTTTCCTTGTAGGCCAGTGGCCTGAGGAGGCTGCTTAGCATCTTTTCAGAGGTTAAAAAAACAAACAAAAAAACAAACAACTTACTCGTTAGTGTTTTGCACCCCTCACTTTTGGACTGAGTGTCAGCCGTGTGTGGGGGGTAAGTCAGTGTGGTACTAAGTGGCTGATCCCTCCTCCGGGACCAGCCACCTTCTTTAATATGGCTGTGGATCCCTCCCTCCTCACCTCTGTGGCTGCAGTCTCCATACAGAGGTCATATGGGACGTGTCACATGACAGGTGCCGTCCCATGTGTTCAGGGAGAGGAGTCTGCAGCAGGAACAAGGTAAGTGTGAGGCTGCTACTATGTGAAGGGTGAAGGGGGGGTCTCCTAAAGTGTAAGTAGGTCAGGTGGAGGGGGCTGCTAAAGTGTGTATATAATAGTGAGGCTGCTAAAATGTGTGTAGGACAGTGGGGGGGGGGGCTGCAAAGGTGTGTGTAAGAGATAGGAGGTAGGCTGCTAAAGTGTGTGTAAGACAGAAAGGGGGCTGCTAAAGTGTGTAAGGGGGAGGGGGGCTGCTAAAGTATGTGTAGGACGGGGGGCTGCTAAAGTGTATGTAGGACAGTGGAGTGGCTGCTAAGGTGTTTGTAGTAGAGAAGGGGGCTGCTAAAGTGTGTGTAGGGGGGGCTGCTAAAGTGTTTATGGGACAGAGGGGGGCAGCTAAGGTGTTTGTAGGACAGAGACAAGAACTGCTAAAGTGTGTGTAAGATCGAGGGGGGCTGCTAAAGCATGTGTGGGACAGAGGGGGGGCTGCTAAAGTGTCTGTAGGTCAGAGGGTGGGGCTGCTAAAGTGTGTTTAGGACATGAGGAGGGCTGCAAAAGTATGTGTAGGACGGGGGCTGCTAAAGTCTGTATAGAACAGATGGGAGGCTACTAACATGTATGTAGGACTGAGGGGGGCTGCTAAAGTGTGTGTGTCATGACTTGCACTCTGCAGCTGCTGTCTGCAGTGACTCTATTGGATTTGTTATGCTTTCCACTTGTAGTACCACTGCCCACCAAAGGGGCCACTGTGCTACTTGATTATTCTCCTTGATCACTGGAAGTGGATTCAGCTGCATGAGGCCTATTTATACCTGCCTGCTTCAAACAGTCTGGGCCAGATCATCAGGTCACTCCTGTGAGCATTTCCATGTGCTTTGTTCCAGTCTGCATTTCCATGTGCTTTGTTCCAGTCTGCATTATCAAGTTGTTTGTTCCAGTCTGTATTATCAAGTTATTTGTTCCAGTCTGTATTTCCATGTGCTTTGTTCCAGTCTGCGTTATCAAGTTGCTTGTTCGAGTCTGCATTACCAAGTTGTCATCTCCAGTCTGCATTACTAAGTTGTTTGTTCCAGTCTGCATTACCAAGTTGACATCTCCAGTCTGCATTACCAAGGTCAAAAAAAGGAAGGGGAGCAGAGAAAGTTGTAGCTCAAAGAGCAAGGGCACTCTGGTTTCCAAAATTTAAATAGTCAGTATATCATATATAACAGGGCAAATGCCTTTATTATAACACATGTAAATACTTGGCCAAATATAGAGATAAAAATACATAGAAGGATAGAAAAATAGATTTAAAATAAGTTAACCCTTCAGTAACCACCGCTGGATAGGTTAGTAGTACATCAAGATGTGGTGGGTAATGGGCAAAAATAGAGCTTATGAACTGTAGCCTAGATTATAAATAAGCTATATGATCATAAAGTGAGATATATATATTATTCTCCAATTTGGTATACATATGGAGATGCTCTAAAACGGTGCAGATTAATAGTGAGCACCTGTCCTAGCGTCCCTGATAATGGTCTGGTTTAGATTCGCAAGCTGAAAGGAGAGTAATAAGAGATTTAAACATGTGATAATATCTCAATCCTTTATCAAAACTGCATGGAGCTCTGCTGCACAGTATACAATGTGGCGATAGACTAATGTCTCAACAGGTTAATATTCATGTTGTGTCATAGAGATCTAAGCAGTAACAGTAGCAGTTCGATAGTTGACCTAATATGTGGTGTCTGTGCGCTACTGCGAATAGATTCATACTGGATTTATGCGTAACACACTATAGAATAATCATATATAACAGCCTTTCAGGAGTATTGTGCTCTGCATAAGAATCTTATTTAAATGTATCTGATCTCAGAGCGCACACTCAGTGGGTTGTAATATACCCCCTGCTAGTAAGATGCGCTGGATTCATATGCATGAGATCTCTCTTAATTATTACTTTACATGAATGAGTTAAAACCTGTATTAGAGATATAGATACAGCGTTGCTATCATGAGAACGGTAATATCAGAAGCAGGGAAAGCTAGGAAACCCAAAACGGACTATATGTCCGTGGTGGTGGTTACTTCCGGGTGTGACAGATGTCACCTTCCCGACGTACGTTTCGCCTGTAAGCTTTGACAAGGGATAACCCGAGCTGTCAGAGAAGGTTTCTTTTTGTGTGGTACTCGACCAATAGGGAGTACTTATCAGTGATTGCCACATGAGGGAGCCAATCAGAAAACTATGTATCGTGTAACCTAGGAGAACCAATAGGAAAAATGATTCAGAGCATCAGTAGTTGCTAGGTAGAAAATATTCTTTACAAAGCCTGAGTGGAGATATATCGTAGGTATGAGAAAATTTATTATGTAAAAGCCTGTAATGTAAATGATAGTAACCATAGGCAAAAGGAGGCACAAAAGATACCTGTTGTGAGATTGAGCAATAATGAATGATTAGGGGAAGGTTAGGAGAATGAGGTAATTAGATAAATAGACTAAAGTAAAGAACATGAAAGTTTTTATAAAAATTTTGTTGTTCATTAATAAATGATAGTAGCGATTAATCCAAATAACAAATGGTGTAAATATGACTGTGTATAATAAATAAATCTGTAGAGAAGAAAAGTATGGCGAGAACATAATTTGTTGGTATACCATCAGGGTGAATAAGCGCGATAATGCTAGATGCAATATACAATGCTTATCATAATTGCACGCATCCCTGAGCAGTGTCTAGTATATAGCATACTTCATAAGGTCTTGTTCATTCCATATGTATTTAGAGTGGTAACTCAATGTATAGAAGCAGAATGGTGTATTTATAGAAAGCTAATGAAACTATTGTTTTCATTCAGTCCGAATGGTGAGACTGAATTAAGTAGAAAAATCAATCTGCTCTCCTTCTGAAGGAGTAATTTGTCTAGGTTACCACCTCTGATACCCAAACGAATGTTCTCAATGCCATAGCATTTCAAAAGACTAGAGTCAGTGTTGTGGTAGTTCAAGAAGTGTCGAGCCACCGAAGTCAGCTGTTTAAGGCACTGTTTGTCCCGATGGGCATTGCGTATTGATCCCATGTGTTCTAGAATGCGATGTTTAAGCATTCTTTTGGTTTTTCCCACGTAAATTAACTTACAGGGGCATTCCAGGATATATATGACCCCAACGGTTTTGCAGTTAATATAGCTCTTTATTTTATGTAATTTGCCGAAGCGAT
Source organism: Mixophyes fleayi (assembly GCF_038048845.1). NCBI lineage: Eukaryota > Metazoa > Chordata > Amphibia > Anura > Limnodynastidae > Mixophyes > Mixophyes fleayi. Next base: position 56,059,341 of record NC_134411.1, on the reverse strand, counting down.
CGATGAAGTCCACCTTTTTAATCATATTTGTGCATATCTTGCACTCGCCACATCTATACGAACCGGTAATGGGTCTGGTGGCATGGGTCTCAGAAAAATGGCTGTTGACCAGCATATCTCTTAGGTTGGCACTGCGTCTCCAACTAAAGAGGGGTTTCTCACTTAGAACTGGAGATAAGTCTGGGTCTGAGAGTAGAACTGGCCAGTGCCGTTGCATGATTTCCTGAATCTCTTGCCATTCATTGCAAAAATCTCCAACGAATCTAATGAGGTTGGATTGTCCTTTCTCCCTGGTGGAGAAGAGTAGTTGACTGCGGTCCATATGGAGCACTTGCCACAGGGAGCGTTTGACAGATCTACGACTATAGCCCCTATTGATGAGTCTATTTCCGTGTTCTGTTGCTCTCTTCTTGTAATCCTGCAGGTCTGAACAGTTACGTCGGATCCTGTGGAATTCCCCCTTAGGGATATTCCGTACAACTGGGGGGAAGTGTGAGCTCTGGTGATGAAGAATGCTGTTAGTGGCCGTCGGTTTGCGATACAGGTCACTCTTAAGTCTACCGTCTGGTTGTTTACTGATGGTGATGTCCAGAAAGTCCACGAAGGATGAACTTATGTGGTGGGTTAGTTTGAGATTATTTTGGTTGTTGTTAAGAATCTCAATGAATTTGTTGAACAATTTCTTATCGCCTTTCCACAGTATCAAAATGTCGTCGATGTATCTCATCCAATGGACGATACAATCCGTATATATCTTGTTGTCTTCGTGGAAGACGACCTCCTGCTCCCACTGACCCAGATATAAATTCGCAAATGTCGGAGCACAGGCTGCCCCCATAGCAGTCCCTCTTATTTGTAAAAAGTACTTGTTTGACAGGACAAAGTAGTTTCTTTTCAGAATAAATTTCAAAAGATCCGTAAGAAAATTGCTAAAGTCCCTATTTGGTTCAACCCTGAGGAAAAATCTGACGGCCTCTAGGCCCACTTCATGGTTTATACTGGTGTAGAGTGATTCTACATCTACTGTGATAAGTAGAGTGTCTTCGTCCAATATGATTTCTTGTATGGTCCGTAAGACATCCCCAGTGTCCTTGACATAAGAGGGCAAGGCCGTTACGAATTTCCTAAGGTGTGTATCTAGGAAATAACTAGCCTGCTCAGTAAGACTACCGATACCAGATAGTATTGGGCGTCCAGGTGGTCTTTGTTTATTTTTGTGGACTTTCGGTAGTATGTACAGTGTCGGTGTTTTTGGGTTTTCAACCTGTAAAAATTCAAATTCGGACTTAGTTATGGTACCTTTCAGCCTGGCGGCATGAATCATCGCATGGTAACTAGATTTGAATTCCTCAGTAGGGTTTGAGAACAGAGGTTTATAGCAATTGGTGTCTCGGAGTTGTTTGTATGCTTCATGGGTGTAAAGATTCTTGGGCCAGATGACTACATTACCACCTTTATCCGATGGTTTCACCAGAACATCCTCCCATTGTTCTATTTCAGAGAGTGCCTGTTTCTCTTCCTTAGTAAGATTATGTTGTCGGTTCTTGGATATGTTGTGAGTGAGTTTGTTAAGGTCTTTAGATACAAGTTCTTCGAAAACCAGGATTTGTGGACTGATGTTATCCTTGGGGAAGAAAGTAGATTTCTTACGCATGATGACTCTGGGAATACTCTCCATTGCAGTTTCAGCCGGGGCATTAGTTTCCACTTGGTCATGTAATAATTCTTCTAAATCCCGTAATGCTTCTGCATCCTCCTCCTGATTTAGTTGGAGGGGACTATCAGAGGGGGATCTGTCTGAAACGTGTATGAAGTCCTTATTATTGGTGAAGAATTTCTTAAGCTTCAATTTCCGAAGAAAGAGATTTAAATCCCTTTCCCAGTTGAATCTATTAAAGGTTTTACCTGGAGAAAATGAGAGACCCTTGGACAGTAGGCTAATATGATGTTGAGAAAGGGTTCTATCCGATAGATTGATAATCTGTAGATTATCTTCAGATTGAATTACCTTCTCGCCTGTTGTTTGTGATAGCGTCCTGATTTCCACCCCCAAGTGGACCGGTCTCTTAGATCTCTTCCGTCCCCTCCTGATGATTTTGCGGCCTGGTCTCGATTTTTTGCTCCGGGTCTGGTAGATCTGTCTGAAAAATCCCCCCTAGAGTGAGTTCTAATCGGTGGGCCTCTATGATCTGAGTGATCAGATTCACTATCTGAAATATCTGTTTCAGATGAATCTTGTTGCCGCGCGGAGGATCTGAACGTACCCATATGGTGCCAAATTCGGCACCAAACCCAAAGTATAATAATATTGCTAGCACTTCCAATTATTCCTTTTTCTCTAAGGTTATTTTGGACACTTAGGTTTTTTTTCACTTTTGCCAGTAGAGATTTCCTATATTTTTGCAATCAAGTAATTTGGACCAACTGCTTTTCTCTGTTCTAGCTGACCACACTGTTCAACATGCCATATTACACAACAAAACATACTAAAGCACTCTTAGATAAATGACAGAGTGTAAGACATAAACTGAAACATACAAGTATCAGGTATCATTCGGGTTCAAACACTTTACCTTGTCATTGGCAGCTCTTTTCTTTAGCCACTAAAGTATACTTCAGATGGAAACACCCACACCAAACTGCACATGAACTATTTGCACACAAAAATGTCCTTCAACAGAATTAATTGAACACTTGAACTAGAGATGGTCACTGACCCCCGTGTTTTGGTTTTGGATTCGGTTTTGGATCTGGATTACCGTCGTGTTTTGGTTTTGGTTTTGGTTTTGCAAAACTGCCATTGCGTGTTTTGGTTTTGGTTTTGGTTTTGTTTGGTTTTGTTTTGCTATTTTTTTGGAAAATCCATGTTTTTGGGCCTAAATTAACCCAATTTAGTGCTCCAACTGTTTTAGAGACAAGTAATCTAATTGTTGAGGTAATAAATCATCCAAAAAAACAGTTTAATTCTTCGTTGGTAGGCCTATTCTACACACAAAACAGATTGTCTTCCTCTCCATCTATGCATATTGGCAATGCAGCCATCGTCTTTGAATGTATATTACACCCTACACTTATAGTTAAATATGTAAAGAAATGGAAAAAGGCAGTTTGGTTTCTGTCTCTCAAGGCCCCCCTCCACTTGTATAAAATACCAAAAAATTCAGCCATTATAGACTGTACAATATTAATTGACATGGAGAAAGACAGTTTGGTTTCTGTCTCTCTAGGCCCCCCTCCACTTGTATAAAATACTAAAAAATTCAGCCATTATAGACTGTACAATATTAATTGACATGGAGAAAGACAGTTTGGTTTCTGTCTCTCTAGGCCCCCCTCCACTTGTATAAAATACAAAAAAATCCAGCCGTTATAGACTGTACAATATTAATTGACATGGAGAAAGCCAGTTTGGTTTCTGTCTCTCTAGGCCCCCCTCCACTTGTATAAAATACTAATAAATTCAGCCGTTATATACTGTACAATATAAATTGAAATGGACAAAGGCAGTTTGGTATCTGTCTGCATCAGATCCTCTCTCCACTAGGAGTAAAATAGAAAACTATTCAGCCGTTATATAATCTAGAATATAAATAGAAATTGAGAAAGGCAATTTGGTATCTGTCTGCATCATAATCATCAACATCATCATTAGCGCCCTCGTCGCCTACACAAATCTCCCCCTCATCCTCTTCTAATTCCAAAGTGGCATCCTCAATTTGGGTATCACCGGCTACACTCGGGCTATTAAGGCACACATCAGCAGAATGCTCACGATTAGACATCCCACTGTTGGATGGACTCTCCACAGGGATTGTTGTCATTTGTGAATCAGAGCAAATATTCTCCTGTAATGCCTCACTGGTATCTTGCAGCTCAGCTTTGACGCGTAACAGTAGTTGTGCACCAATTGTAGCCTGGGTAACTTTTTGGGATCTGCCACTAATAGCCAAAGGTGAAGGCCTCATTCTCTCTTTGCCACTGCGTGTGTAGAATGGCATGCTTGCAATTTTTTTTTTATCGTCACTTAACTTTTGCTCAGTTACACTTCTTTTTCGCTTCAATACAGTAAATTTTTTTTTGGTTTTTGTTTTTTGCACTAATTTGAAAACACTATGTTGTTTGACATCGCCTTGGCCAGATGACGTACTGGGAACACTAACATCAGGACTGGTGACAGAACCTGGTTGCTCATTTAGATCATATGTGGACTGCTTTGAATCCATTCTGAGCGCAAACCACTGAGGAGTGCTAAAAATTATTGAGTAGATACTGCTGACAGATATGACTTTTGACAGCCAGAAATATTAATGCACAATTAGGGAGGACACCCCAAAAACACTGAGGAGTGCTAAAAATTATTGAGTAGATACTGCTGACAGATATGACTTTTGACAGCCAGAAATATTAATGCACAATTAGGGAGGACACCCCAAAAACACTGAGGAGTGCTAAAAATTATTGAGTAGATACTGCTGACAGATATGACTTTTGACAGCCAGAAATATTAATGCACAATTAGGGAGGACACCCCAAAAACACTGAGGAGTGCTACAAATTATTGAGTAGATACTGCTGACAGATATGACTTTTGACAGCCAGAAATATTAATGCACAATTAGGGAGGACACCCCAAAAACACTGAGGAGTGCTAAAAATTATTGAGTAGATACTGCTGACAGATATGACTTTTGACAGCCAGAAATATTAATGCACAATTAGGGAGGACACCCCAAAAACACTGAGGAGTGCTAAAAATTATTGAGTAGATACTGCTGACAGATATGACTTTTGACAGCCAGAAATATTAATGCACAATTAGGGAGGACACCCCAAAAACACTGAGGAGTGCTACAAATTATTGAGTAGATACTGCTGACAGATATGACTTTTGACAGCCAGAAATATTAATGCACAATTAGGGAGGACACCCCAAAAACACTGAGGTGTGCTACAAATTATTTAGTAGATACTGCTGACAGATATGACTTTTGACAGCCAGAAATATTAATGCACAATTATGGGGGACACCCCAAAAGCGCTGGGGAGTGCCAAATATGAAGAAAAAATAATAAACCTCTATCCTCCTCTCTGCACTAGCGATTTTGGTTAGAGCAATTGCAAGAACAATATGGTATTCTCTGTCCCTGCTCTAATTAGCCTATGACTACACCCTGCTCTCTCCCTCTGTCAAATGGCGATGGATTGCTGTGGAGGCGTGTATTTATAAAGTTGAAGTATCGCGAGAACCGAGTCCCGAGATCCGACGACGTCACAATGACGTTCGGCCTCGATTTGGATTCGGAATGGGCGGGAGAGTACCGAGCTGCTCAGCTCGGTACTCGGATACCCAAAGTTCGGGTGGGTTCGGTTCTCGGAGAACCGGACCCGCCCATCTCTAACTTGAACACACCTTCTTAGTAACAGACAGAAAGGATCATGTTTGGTGATTTCAAAATCAAGAAAGCAATGTGTAGTCTAATGAATATCAGATATTTATACTATAAGAACTAAACACAAGCTTGTTTTAATCAGTATAAAATAAAAGAGTTACTCATAACCACCATTGCATAGACCCAGCATCAGATTTCGTCAGCTGATACCTGGCCTATACACCTGCATATACTTAGCTCATTACAATCACCTATAAAATATACCATCATGCACACAAAAAGTTTGTAAGAAATCAATAGATAGTACTGTGTTTTGCTGCTGGTGGTTTCCTTAATTGCATTTTATTTGTATTGAGTGTTCTTTAAAGTTTCTGTGTTATAGGCACTTTAAATGTTTTCAAGATGTTTGATGTTACACAATAACAGTGCATTTTGTATTGCAGATTTAATGAGCATTTTAATGTGTCTTATTTGACTATTGAATTGTAACCTTTTTTTAGGGGTGTGGTGTTGTGAAGCTTTTCAATCTTATACCTATTCTTTAAACTCTTATGCACCATGGAAATTTTGCTATACCACATGTTTATTCAACAGATCACCATCCCTCACGAAAATGTGGAGCCTGGACACCTAACCTTCAACATTGATTTGCAAGGTAAAAAAACATTATAATATGGTTTGTCACACTTGGGGTACTATCTGTCAGTCCACACAAACTATTGTATTGGGATTTATGTTAATGAATTTTTGTTTTTAAGAAACAAATACAAATGTTGGGACCAGATACTTGGGAGGGAATCAAGTGTACCTTTGATTTCTGCTAAATCGAAATGCTGCTGGAAGGCCTGTGTCTGGAGTTATGGAGCTTATCAGATGTGCCTTTTATAGGCAGAACAGTTTAAATAATAAAGTTGATGATTGTGTTTATAGCAAAACTAAAGGCTTTTTTTTGTGTACTAACAGGCCTTGGCTGGGACATGTCTGGCTCACCTGAAAATAATTAATGAAGGTGGATTGCAAATGTCCATTGCATCCAGAAGGCAACTGACGTGGACTTGTAGGCTTTTTCAGCTTGTAAGTATATATTTATGGTCCTATTATGTCATTTGTGGACTTGTGTTACAGTTAAGATAACATATTGTAGATTTTAATGCTTGAAAGTCCAGGTGTGTACAAAGAACACAGGCAATGAATTTGTTACTTGAAATTGGCCAAAGGTTGTTTGCTTTCTATCTGATATTTAAAACATAGACAGGCATTATGGGTTTCTGCATGAGCTGCCTTGCTACACTTCTAAGCAATGCTTAGAAAGGAGTTGTTTTAATAATTTTTAATGTTTCAGTTGCTTACTGTAAATGTATTATATCCAACTATTATGTAGAATGTTTTGGAGATACTCATTCAATTGTAACTCTCTGTTGATTTGGACACTGATTAATACCCTACACATCCTTCACTCCATTGTCCATCTAGACACAGGTCTCTTCTGGGTCACTTGCTACCTAGATAACTGCTACTGTACTATAGGCACCTGTTGCAAAATCTCCCTTCCAATATCACTCTCTATTGAGGTTTGGCAAGAAATAATTTTGTGTACAAATGATGTAGATTAATATGGAACACCAGCTGTCCCAATGTTTGGGAGGATGTGTCCATGGGGAATGCAGTGGATGAATGAAAGTATCTATAGTGTTTTTAATAATATGTAAGAGTAAAGGGTTGTTGTTGGTCGAAATTTTACTGTCACAAAAACAGTACTTTGGTGAGGTTCATTTGGTGCTGTGGCTTGTGCACAATAGGCAATTTGCACATTTTGTAACTTTATTTTGTGGTGGGACTTTCAAGGCACAAATGATGCAAAACACACAGCTAAATCAAGCTATAGGAAAAACTCACAAGGCACTATTACAGAGAGTAATGTGTTGAACCTTACAAGACACTTTCCAGGTTACATTACAGGGGACACCTTCATGTGCACCAAGGCATATACTAAGTACATTCTTATACGTTGTATGTGAGCTAATCTTGCTGAAGCAATGTTTTGTTTTTACATTCAACAGGCCAAGCTGGTGTGCCTTTTGGAGTTCAGCAGTTCGTGTCACTACACGTTGAAGTATTTCTCCAATGCTGCTTCTGTTTCTTGACTTTTGCCAGATTGTCTACTCTTGATGCAAGTAACTTGGGCACACAGACCACTGTCTCATTTGCTATGTATTCTGCTGCAACTATAGAATCATGTTTGTTAAAAATAAATGTGACCATGCATGAGTGTCATCAAGCACTCCCAATCAAGTATCTGCTGACTACTACACTGTTGTGCTTTGTATTGTCATACACAATGATCCATACATAGTCCTTTGGGGCATGTTTAGGCACATGTCTACTTGTTCAATATATTGATGGCATGTTTGGTTTTTGGGGCATTAGCCACATAATGGCCCTCCCCTGAATTCACACTATATGTAGTGGTTTTAACCTTTAATATTAGATAGAGATATTTGTGTATTTAGTATAGTCTCTTTGGGTGTAGCACATTTTAGAATGTGGTATTGTGCATGTTCAACATGGTCTGTGCACTTATAGAGATGACCAAAATACCTCTGTCAGTGTTTCTTAAATGTTGATGGCATTGGCTGCCACACTTCCTAGACTAGGACCTATTGAAACCAACAGGCCCAAAAAACACTTGCAATTCACACAGCTTTGTTTGGAATTGTGGCCACAGACAAATGCTACACACAAAGTCCACTTATTCAAGGCAAAGGTCTTTGTGTCAGATGCAAGTTCTGCATATGTTGGAGTTGGTCTCCACATAATTTTGTATTTCCCTTTTGGACAGCACTGTTGGGTGTAACACTTAAGCTATATTTTGTATTGGTGCAGTCATGCAATGTTCCTTTGCAGCAGCACACATATACACACTTTGAAGCCTAGTAATATGTGTGTGAAATATCAGGTTTCTGGTTTGCACACACCTGTCATATTGTGTATTTTGTGGCCTTGAAATTCAGGGGTACAAGTATTATGGATGTGAACTAAAATGTTCATATAGGATTGGGGTGTAAGAATAAGTTATTTTGCACTAGCATTCACATTGCTAATGGGGCTTGCAAAAAGCTAACCTTAAAACACAATCATGTTGGGAATATCTGCAAGTAGTGTGTGAGTAATTTCTATGTTGGACATATTTTGTGTAGAGTAAGACCAATGCCTGCTTTATCGTGTGTGGTAGCTCAAATACTTTCAAAGTGTGACACATAATACCACTCTGAGGCCACAATGTAATTCTCCTCACGCAGCAGAGTGACCATACTCCAGATTGGCAAGCAGTAAGTACTGAACACTGGCACACAATCTGTAGTGAGAATCAAAACCCCAGGCCAAACACAGTGGTTGACACAAAGGTGCATTTAGAATTATATTCAATCAATAAGCAGTTTGGTGTGGCTAAGTATCTAATAGGCTAGGAATATGCTATGTCTGCATGGCCATCCTGTGACCAACAGGCACTGTGGTTTGTAAAGGAATGCACTACCAAGAGGGCTAATGTTAACTGTACACAACCATGACACCACTTGATGTAGAGTCCAAAAATTGCATGCACCAAATCAAAGACAGCTATTCCAATCCAAATGACAGGTAGGCAAAGCACTCTCCAAACATTTGTACAGTTCTACTTTGAAAAGCCATTACCCTACTACAAATGTATACTCTATTTCAAAACCCTGTGATGACAGCATCCAAACTAAGCTACCACCAGGCCAAAACTGACACTATATGGTGTAAGATTTACTTACTATCCCCATGTCCCCCTAGATTGTGTGGCCTAGCCTAGCCCACACTAACACTATTAATAAATTCTGTTGGTACACATTCTCATAGTATCTCTGAGCTCAATTCCACACTGGGGTTGGATTTGATGCTTACAATTGGTTAGATACACTGTATGTTAATTATTTTTGTTAGTATGAGACTTCCTATCGGTCACTTATGCCTAATGGGTAATTTTATGTGTATTCTCAATATTGACACCTGTTGGGTCAAATCTCTGGGCCAAATAACTGTCCTGTTCACAGTATGCCAGAGCCTGCTCAGTGAAATTGCTAATTTGCAGGAGAGAAGAAAAAGGACATGTGGGATGAAAGAACTGATTTAATTGAGAAGCCAGGTGTACATTAATGTTTCCTCACTGCAAAGCATAGAGTACTCGTCTCATCCGCGACAGGCGCCATGTGTGTGGTGGGAGAGACAACCATTACACACACAGGTGTCTGAAAGACTAGCGTGTGACGTGAGCACGCCCATACGCGCAGAGAGAACCAATCACAGCGCAGATTAATTCCATTTTGATAGCTTTCCCGAAAAAACATGAGGGCAGCTATATTTTCAAGACGCAAGCTGAGATTGTCACCGATGGTATGGATAACGTGCCCTCGGGGAGATATGTATCTAACGAACTAAAGCTGTGGGTTTACCAAAGAGTCCGCAGACACCTCCACCTGCACTATCAGCAAGAAGCAGGACCATCGTCCAGCTCCAGAGGCGCTGGAGCGATCTCCGGCGCTATCAGCCCAGGCTCCATGAATAACTCCGCCAGGAGATTAGAAGATGTGAGTTCTCTATTAATCGGCAAAAACATGTGTACATATATATTTGCTATATGTTTGTAAATATGTTCACCCTAATCACCTGACATGGCCTACGTAACAATGTGCAAGCACACTATAAAGTCATGCTCCTTCCAGTGCACCCAAAATGCTTTGCCTCCTCTCTCCTACATTTGTCTGCTGACAATTTACTGACCTAAATGTTTTAGTGTGAAAATTATGAACATTAAGGGTGGTTTTTGGAATCAGCCATTCTAACTCTTGACCCAAGTGCTGTAACTTGCTGGTCTAACCTTAAAAACATTTTGTAGTGGCAGATGTGTTGTCATTATTGGGCAAAGATTTAAAATGCAGGTTTCAAATTCCAAACACCTTCGTGTTTAGGCAAATTTTTAAAAGCTCCCATAAGCTTCAACTAGATTATAGAGTGTACTAGATTTAGCTAATCAATCATTATTTAACTGCCTATTTAGACTATTTTAGACTGTGAGGTAGTCCCTACAAAGGGTGATTTCCAAAGTATACTCAACATTGAAAGATTTTGAGATCCATCCACTAATTCAGTGGTCCTGTAAAGAGAGAACTAATTGACATCATTACCAGCCCCATGGGAGTTTGCAGACTTACCGTATTTTTCGCTCCATAAGACGCACTTTTTCCCCCAAAAAAAGTGGGGAAAAAAGTGTGTGCGTCTTATGGAGCGAATACTGCTGGCAAGAAAGAAAAAAAAATTACATTTCCAGCGTGGAGAAGCGAGTCCCGGCCAGGCTGCAGTTCCTCCTGATCGTCCGTCCCTCCACCTATCTGTGAGGATCTAGCTATCACATGGGACGGCATCTGTCATGTGGTGCACATCCCATGTGATAGCTAGGTCCTCACAGATAGGCAGAGGGACGGACGATCAGGAGGATCCAAAGTGCTGAAGACATTGCGTGCAGAGGGAATAAGGTAAGTTATCAATATTGTGTGTGTGTGTGCGCTGGAGTAGGAGAGAGAGAGAAGAGCAATGAATACACAGAGGAGGGAGAGAAGAGCAATGAATATACAGAGGAGGGAGAGATGAGAAATGTATTTTGTCACATGCAAGCTATTTTGTAGACATATACATCTGCAAAATATAGTGTGTGTGTGTTGGTGAGTGAGAGTGAAGGGGCCAGTGTATGTTTTCCTCCTCTAAAAACTAGGTGCGTCTTATAGTCAGGTGCGTCTTATGGAGCGAAAAATATGGTAAATTTACCAACATTAAAAAACATACTACTGGCAATTTCTCAAAAAAACAAATTGTCCGGCCAGTAGTATGTTTGGGGAGTGTGGTAGACAATATGGAGCAAGGCGGCAAACTCTACACATATGAAAAAATAATCAGGGACTTGAACTCCTGACCCCAGTGCTGTGAGAGCAAAGTGCTGACCACTAGGCCACTGAGAATTTCCACATCTCTGTGGAAAAGAAAAACATTTGTGACAGGTCATGTGAAATGCTTTGTGTTTATCATGTTTAGCTCCTTGCTTTGGTAGTAGCTAATATTTCTGTCTGCTGCCAATGAAAAGTTTATTAAACATGTATGATCACCTAATTGTCATTATACTATCAGTTTTTAAAGCTGGTGATTGTGTTAACATGCCCTTTTTTTAAAAAATTCCTTTTTCCCAACAGACCGGGAACGCCGGCAACGCCGCCGGCCAGTGGTGGAGGCAGAGGCAGAGGAGGATGACCTGCACCCCCTGCCAGAGCAGCCACTACCAACTGCGCAGCAGCCGGAGCAGCCAATGCCAACTGCGCAGTATCAGCCAGTCCAGGCTGAGGGGACTGGTGACGCCAATGACAACGGCGAGGCTGACCCGGAGGTGGAGGGCCAGGGAAAGAGAGATGAGGAATGGGCCGACATTTCTGAGGCTGAGCCAAAGTCCTCCACCTCCGCCTCTGGTGTTGCTGAGTCGGAGTTGGAGGCAGGGCCTGAAGTCGTGGCCCATCCTGGACAAGAGGACAACGGGCAGCTGGTGTTGCCTCAAGTGGATGAGGCGTTAGGAGAGAGTACGTATATACAGGAAAGGCTTTTCAGATTGGGCTACCATTGCAATGTAAATAATACCTACTTTTACACATGTTGATTAAAAGATGACATCAATGTCACGGGTTTCTAACATAATGGCCCTACAAATAGGATTTTGTGTAACAAATAAAACCACAGCAAGAGCCATCTTGCAAGGCAGGGGCCACATGAACAGATGGGCCCAGTAGGCTTGTCAACTTGTCAGTATATGAATGTATTTTTTTTAAACTTGTAATCTAAAACTAATTAATGTAACTTCCTGTGAGTGGTTGTGTAGATAGTGGGCCACTGTAGTGCTTTGCCTTGGGGCTGTTAAGACCACCCAGTCCACGCCCCTCTCCTCGGGCCACACCGGAATGTAGAACATCTATCCAAATGCAACACCAAAGCCATATCGACGTCTATTGTGCGGCCAAATGCATTTGTACCTAGAGGCCTAACATTTGAAAGTAACGTAACAGTACACATCTCTAGTAAATCCTGTCTGGTTGACAAAATAGTTATACATGTATGTAATGTTTTTTTTCTGATTTTTTACAGAACACATGGAGGAAGATGACAGTTGGCCTCCCCCCCACTAACATTGTCTCAGATCAGGGACAACATTGCAGGATATTGGGGCAAAATCAAAAAACTGCAAAAAGAGCAGAATACAATATTTGAGGAGCTGGAGGCCAAAATGGCCTACTGGTCCACATTATATGAGTAGTTGTTTTGTTTTTTTTTCTATCATGTAAATAGTTTAACACCTTATTGTACATATGTTTATTATTGTTTATATTTCTCAATGTATATAAGTTTTTCTAAACAACTTTGGTGTGTGTGTCTTTATTAATCTATTACAAATGCACAACACGTGGGTCTAAGGTCAAAAAAGAATGGATATGGATTCCAAAAACACAAACATTTAAGCGACAAATTTTGGACACAAACCCATCATCATGTCAACATTTCTAAAGCCCTACTAATTTTGGCTATCAGCTAATGAAGATACACAAAGTGTATTTTGTAATGAACTCCACACTAACATGGGAAAAACATTAACTCCATACACATAAGGCAATGGTCAGGAACCTAACTCATGACACCAGCACAGGGAGTCAGAGGTGCTAAATAATAAGCCACCATGCTGAACCGGTGCTGGCTATAGTATTTTGCAAGACAAGAAGATTGTGAAATCACATCCAAGCACAAGCAGTAGCTGAAGAAAAAAGAAATTCCATTTGCTAATTCCATGTCAGCCAAAGGAACATGTGCCCTCCACCACCAATCCACCCCTCCAAGAGGTAGGCCATCCGTAGTACTAGCAGACACATAAATAATGTGCCCTGGGGGCAAGATTCATTTCCAAAGGTATATGTCAAATGCCATAGCTCATTAACTAGTTCCCCAAATCATGTGCCATTGTAGTGATAGACCAAGGTTAGCTTCAAGTGTCAAAGCAAAGCCAGTCACACATTGAAGAGAACCTCAAAACTGTACACAGATGAGGCCATGTTTGTGATTTGAAATCATGGCCTCAGTGGTGTAAGGCAAAGGTGCAAGCGTTGCAAAGGTCCATGGTACTGGAGTGTGGTGAGCGTTTAGTTTGGATAAACCTGAGTACATCACATAAAGTGTACGCCGTGGATCCAGATGAAAATCAGTCTGCAGCCAATGTTGCATTTAACTCTAAGGAGGCTGACCCCTACAACTTCCCCCCCCCCCCCCTCTTAGTCCTTTTGTAGTAATAAATGTCAGCATGCACATAATAATGTGCATGTGAAGAAGGAGGCCTGAGGCTTTTCTAAAGTTCACCACAAAAAATACTTTTCTTACAATACAGGAGACAGATGAGGGCATTTTTTTGAATGTGGTTGAGCATGAATAACAAATCAAAATTTAATAAAAAAAATACATTGTGTGAAGTTCCTGCGCTTCTTGTTACCATAATGATTCCTGTCCACACGTTAGTTTTGGGTATGCTTAGTATTTGAACTCATGTCTGCTGTATTGTGAGTCCAAAGTGCTAACCAGTGAGCTACCTGTGAGATGGGTATTTTGTGAGTAATTTGTGTGAATAATGAAGAGTAGTATTAAGTGTGAGGTGTCTGTGTAGCACGCATGCTGTATTATTGGTGTTGTCTGGATTTTCTCACATCTCAGGTTAGGCTAGTGGGTAGCTGTCCCACTTTGCATACATTCATTCCTGAGTTCTAATCCAGACAGAAACCCTTTCTCTGTGTGGAGGTTGTATACACTCTTGTGTGTATCCTTTATGGAAGAGTATGCTATGCATTTTGCTGAAAAGGCAAGATGTATTTACACAACATACATTTTAATACATTTGTTATTCATGTGTTTTTAATGTAGGCATGTCCATGCATTTTGCGTACTATACGGCGACTTGAAATCCTAAACACAAAAAGATTGAGAGCAATGCGTTTGTTAAAAGTGTGTATTACGCTAATTAGTAGCAAAGGAAAAACAACGTTCAGAGTGTTGCACATCATTGTTATTTGTCAGTGATTAATGAGTAAAGAGCTATCTCGTAAAAATGAGCCCCAGGCATTTGCGTTGTGTGTAAACAAACTGTTGGCCCCTCCCACAGTGGGCGTTAAGTATACATTGCTTAGCTTGCCGTCAATCAGTTGAGAGCCGTCACTTGTGCTTGTACCATGTTTAAAGATCCGCAGGTGGGTGTGTTTTAGAACGTTTGCATTGCTTATTTCCGTCCCTTAAGTGTAGTGGACCACAAGAGGGTGTGTTTTTGCTGTTTAAGGTGCTTATTTCACTCGCATACCTGTTTGCGTCACTCAAAGTATGCAACGCAGATGCGTGTGCGTTCCTTGATGAATCGGGCCCCTATTTATCAAATGTGAGTACTATTATTTTAATGTTGGGGCTGGCGGGTGGCCTAATAATTAAATGTGGGTGCTATTGATTTAATGCCAGGACTGGTTGGAGTTTTCTAAATTTCATGTACCCATTTTTTTTATTTCCAAATAGGGCCTCCAACATTCCTGGATCCAAACAAGCAGCAAATGATCTTAAAAAAACAGCAGCCACAGGTGATAGTGACAAGAACAGGTTGGAGAGAGTAGGACAGTCTGCCAACTGTCCTGAATCTGGTGGGACAGCCCAGAATTTAGGTCACTGTCTCGCTTAGTCAGGATTTCGTCCGACTGAAAGGACAGTTGGGAGGTATGGGAGGTATGTCCTGCTTCACAATGTACTGCTTGTGAAGGCAGAGCTGCGTTCACCTAACAATAGTGCACACAGTATTACCTGTTGTGTATTTGTGTAAAATATATCTAAAATGATAACTCCCCCTTGGATGCCCCTCTCACAGTTGAAGAAGTTGAATTGGCAATTAAATCCTTTCCTAACGGGAAGTCCCCAGGGTCAGATGGCATTCCAGTGGAATTGTATAAAAAATTTGATAAGTTTTTTGTCCCGCAACTACGCTAGAATACTGGAGTCAGATGTAAAGCCTGCTACAATGTCAGAGGCTTGTTAGGAACCCCAGCAGCCAGTACCACAAAACCCGGAGTCTACTCCGAAAGTCTGGTGTTCACTGTTGCCCCTGGTGGTGGGGACAGACTTGGCTGTAGACAAATGGAGGGTCGTGAGATGTGTACTGGCTTGCGGGGAACCCAGGAACGGAGAGTTATGGCAGTCCGTGATTCCAGAGAACGAGCCGAGGTCAGGGGTCACTTGCAGAGAGGGATAGTCAAAAACACGCTAAAGGGTCGGGGTCACGAGCAGGTCAGCAGAATCCAGGGTACAGGCCAAAAGATCAGGGACACAGGCAAGACGGCAGAATCCAGTAAACAGGCAAGGGGTCATACACGGAAAGACAATGTTCTAAAGGCAAACACCACTGAGGCACAAGAGCACTGAGCTATAACTGGCAGGGAGGCTAAGCCCGCCCTGCCTTATAAAGAAATACTGGCCAATAGGAAGGAACAAACAATCAGCCCAAGGGGCTGTCTACACCTGCCCCTTCAGCTCATTAGCGCGCGCGCCCGGCTGCACCTAATGCCGGGACGCGGCGCTATCCCCTCCAGCGTCCCGACCGCGGCTCGTGACAAGGCTTTAATTGTTGTACTGCCAAAACCAGGGAAAAATCCTTTGTACACAGATTCATATCGTCCAATTTCTCTACTGAGTTCTGATGTTAAAATCCTTGCTAAAATCCTGGCCACAAGACTTAATTCAGTTATTACTGAGATTATTCATCCTTACCAGACGGGATTTATGCCAGGCAGGTCCACTACGGTTAATTTGAGGCGTCTGTTTACACATCTGCAGATGGCTCACCTTGCTGAGCCGGGGGCTGCGGTGGTATCTCTAGATGCTGCCAAGGCCTTCGATTCGGTGGAGTGGGTTTATCTGTGGGAGGTGTTGAATAGGTTTGGCTTCGGACCGACATTTATCCGCTTGCTTCAACTGCTGTATAGCGCCTCTGTGGCGCAGGTATGTGTGAATTGTTATATCTCATCTTCGTTTGATTTGGGTAGGGGCACTCGTCAAGGGTGCCCGTTGTCTCCTGCTCTATTCGCTATAGCCATTGAACCACTGGCATGTTTGATTCAATCTCATCCGGGTATACAGGGCCTCCCTGCTGGGGAGGTTACAGATAGTATTGTTTTATACGCAGATGACATGCTATTGTTTCTGACTGAGGCGAATGGTTCCCTTGATAACCTATTGGAGACTGTTGATAATTTTGGACATTACTCTGGAGTTAAAATTAACTGGGATAAATCTATTATTTTTCCAGTGCATGGTATTCTTCCAGTCCAGTCTTCATCCGATCATCCTCTTAAATGGACTCTCTGTTTCAAATACATTGGTATCTGGATCTCCTCTAAGTTAGTAGATCATGTCAAATTAAATGTTGATCTTATTACTGACTATTTCAAACTTAAGTCCCACACTTGGAAACGCCTGCCACTGACTGTGACTGGAAGGATTAATCTTTTTAAAATGATAATGCAGCCTAAATATCTTTATGTGCTGCAACATTCTCCCATATATATTCCTAAAAAAATTTTTTAGCTCATGAACTCAATACTCTCCTCATTCATTTCGGGTGATAAAAGGGCCAGAATAAAACTTAGTACCCTATGTAAGTCCAAGTTTGATGGCGGCCTGGCTTTGCCTAATCTCAGATTATATTACATGGCAGCTCAGTTGTCACAATTGATTTAATGGTTGAGTGAAAGTAGTGCCGGCTCTCTGTTGGGTTTTATTGGTGAGCGGGCGGAGCCTCAGTTCACCCCATTGCAGGTGCTTTTGATGGGTCGGACTCGTAAACGAAATGCTCCTATCATTACTCAGGCTATTAGGATCTGGAATATGGCACATAAAATCCTTTGGGGGAAAGGAGTGGATGCAGATACTCCTACCTGAATTGCGTAAATTGAGCGGGGACTGTTTTTGGCTGCGTTTGGGGGTGTCTTCGTTGGGTCAGCTCTATGAAACAAATCGGTTCAAATCTTTTGAACAATTTAAAAGAGATTTCCAGCTCCTCAGAGGGCTTTCTTTTGTTATTTGCAAATCAGACATGCTACTCAGTCTCAGTTCGGGAACACCCCCCTCACATTGGTTACTTCTCCTATCAGATCCCTATTAGAGAGTATGAAGGGTCGTAGAGTTATTTCTTCTGTGTATGCGGAGCTTAACCATCATCAGACAAGTAATAGTCTATTACCACTTAAAGTAAAGTGGGAATCTGATATTGGCACAATTGATGAGGAGGAGTGGTGTCATATCCTAAAAAGCATAAAACTCGCCACTTCTTCGGTTCGTTTCCAACAAATTCACTTCTATATTTTACACAGGGTATATCACACTCCAATATCCTTGGCAACAATGGATAGGACTCGGAACATTAATTGCCCTAAGTGTAGTCAGCCAGGATGCGACTTCTGGCATTTGCTATGGGATTGTCAGGTGGTCCATACCTTCTGGAAAAGAATATGGAAATGTATTGTTGGGGTTGTACCCGGAATCCCTCCCCTGGAACCTAAGTTATGCCTATTCGGGATATCACTAGAGGATAATCTAAGTGTACCTCTTTATAAAGTTGTTTTCATAGCACTTACTTTAGCAAAAGTTGTCATAGCGCGTAACTGGCTTGCAAGCGTAAAACCAGATTACCACAACTGGAAGGCCTTGGTAAATGATACTATTACCATGAAATATACACTTATACTTTGAGAAGGGCTGAGCACAAATATCATGAAGTATGGTCCTCATGGTACGAATCTAAGCATAGACAAAGAAGGGTGGTTCAGGATTCTAGCTAGTAAAATGAGAGTGCCCCGTTTGGTTCAGGCTAAGTAATACTAATTCTATTAAATCTGCTCTGATAAACTTTGCAACTTCAAGTGGTACATCTGATACTGGTATTTGCACAATATTTATGCATTCAATTATGTCTGTATATATTTGTCTAGATAAATCTGGACCTGCTTCTCTCACTTTATATTATTTAGATTCTTTACTCTATATTTATACCCGCATTGATCTCACTTTAGGGCTTCGATAAATGGCTGACGCATGTTATGCAATGTTACGTTTTGTTTTTATTTTTCCTTATCTAATTTTGTTTTTCTTGTTTTTATACATTCCTCTTTTATATGTACTAAAACTCAATAAAACAGTACTTGATTCAAAAAAAATAATGATAACTCCCCTGTCCTAAGTGCCCAGAGCCTTATTCCAGCTCTGGAGATACTTAAGTGGGTTTTGCATTGATTCCATTGCCTGCCAGATTCTACCTTGCACTGGTCCCAGTCTCGGATCACTTTGTGGAACATATGGCTAGCCCCCATTGCACTGATATTATTAATCCTTCCTCATTTGCACTTACTAAGTCACCAGCAAACCCTTGGAATAGCTCTCCCTTTCATTTATAGCTGCAAACCCTCTCTGCACTGTTATTAATTCAAACCATTACCAATCACTGGGCACATTTAGTGCTCATACACAGTTGTTACAAAATAAATGTTTTCTTGCACATGCTTGAAGCATTTCACCTTTTTGGTGATCACACTGGCTAGTCTTTTGCTATAAGTATTATTTTATTGCATTTTTTGAAACACACAGTAGAAATTTTTCTATAGTAAAGAGAGAGATTTGACTGGTAATTTACATCTCATGACAATAAGGGAAGATACAATAGTGCGGTGAGGTGCTCATATGCTGGTCTGGCAGACTGATCAAATAGGATTCTGCCAACTTGTTTCGTAATAGTTAAACTTATTAAACAATGTCAGATACGTTTCCATGAAAGGCCTTTTGGAAGCATGTGTTAGTAGGCAAATAAGCAAGTTTGAGAACAGAAGCATAAACCAGTCAAAGGTCATAGAAAATTCATGTATTTTTATAACACAGGTCTGGCAACTTTTGTCCTACATTGCTTTAGAGATGACCGACTGTGTATTAAGTCATCACATCTAGGTTTTTCTAAATATTAATACAACCAAATTCCAGTAGTTATAAACCCTGACTACTTTTGTGTTGGCCCCATCTACAGTTGATGTGGCTCCGCCCACATGAGGCCACTTCAAGAATTTTTTCCAGGGCCACTTTCAGTTCCCAATCCGCCACTGATGCTAGGCAATGCTGACTATGGGGGATGCAAGAAAAAGTAGACAGCGTAAGATTTCTATTATTACAAGATTAGTGTCATTTACGTTTAAGAGAGTGTTGTAGTGGTACTGGTATTGTAGTGGTAAAGTTTTTACAAACTCTGCGTATATAGCCTTGCGTATATATAGCCTTGTGTGTTATTTATTTACCAACCTAATTTTGCATTGTTACATAGTTAGTACAGTGGAAAAAAAGAAATGCCATTTTAGCCTACAGGGAAAAGAAGTAAAAAATAATTCCTGAACCAAAAAATGTCAATCTGATACATTCCCTGGATAACCTCCTAATGTCCTCTACTATTTATAGCTACAGATACAATTTCTTGTAAAATACTGTAACAAAACCGCACCCTTCTCATGGCACTTTTGTCACCTTCTGTTGCAAGAATAACCAGATATCAGCAACACGAAAACTTCTTGTTTTAAATCAAATCTATTTATTGTTGGCACCACAATAAATAACACTTCTTCTGTCAGGATGACACCAGTAAGCAACCCCCTTTTGCTTGCACCTCCTGGTGACCCTACGGTTTACTAGACACAGACCAGCTCACTACTGACTGGCCAACTAGTTCAACATCAGTAACATCTGCCAAGAGCACAACTCAAGGTTAAATACACAGGTCTCCTCCCACAGGCTTGGGTGACTGACAGGCGACACTCCCACCTTGTCTTTAAAGGAAGTCTCCTCAGGTGATCTGTAACGCCTATTTAGTACAGCCACCCCTATCAGCTCTGCTGCTAGCTGTGAATACAAACACATTAAAGCATGTAAGCAAATCACATTTTACATCTACTTCATCACATGTCTCAGACCTGTACATAACTGAACCTAAGCACAGTGCTACACCCATGTATGACTTAATTTGCAGCCTTTTACCTGCAGACTGTTAGCTCCATAGCTAATTCCACTCTGAGAGGCCTGTGGAAAACCACTCCCATTGCCACAATACATATTACATCCATCTTTAAATTCTGTTAACTGTTAATACTGCTGCCTGCCCAGAACCTGTGATTGTTACTCAACTGCCTTACAGTTATTTAGATTTTCTTTTCTTGTCAGGTTTGACATAATCTACTGACCATGAGCATTCCGGAGTCCATAGTCTATAGATTTCTGGTAATTGTCTCATTCTAGTTTCACAATCCCTGCTTAGCAACAGAATAATCTAAGGCTTATCCAATGAGGAAGTAGGTCCTCTATAAACAAAAATCTATTTTAGTGTTTTCACAGTGAAGTCCAATGGTGTCCATCGACATTCATTACAATATTGCTGCAAAAAGTACAGTAGATATTAACTTATATTATGAAGACAGTAAATGGCATATAATGTACCTTGTCTATAGTGTTATAGGATCATAAGGCTTGATAACCATCTTCTGCAGAGCAGATGAAATGTTATTCCGAATCTCATCATAGTCTGGCTTCTCCTCATATTCCAGGTTCATGACATATTCAAGGTAGGTTTTCAGCACACCTACAAATGAAGTCATAAAAACCCTCTAATTTTTTAATGATCAGAAGAACTTTAATAACAAACAAATGTATAATCGTATGGTCCAACAAGTACAGTGAAATGGCTAACATGAAAAACAAAATTTGTTTTACATTTACATTTTTTACATTTGACTTACTACAGTGGGAAATAATTAGCCCTATTTTTGTGGACAGTTGATTCTAAAAATACCGAAGTGTAGGAGATTTATTTATTTCACAGGATTCATGAATCCAGGAGAAGAAGCCAAGGAACAAGTCAGGAGTCAGCAAACCACTATGGAGAATACAACAGGAAATGCTGGAGCTGGTGTGAACCAATACTCTGGCACCCTAATGGTGCCAGACTGTTGTTTAAATAGACAGCAGGAAAGGCTGATTCGGCGGCCAGAATCAGCTGACCGTCGACAGGACACCAGAGCAGTGCGTCCCGCAACGGGACACAATCGCACCTGCACCTGTGCGCACAGTGCAAAAGTGGGGCACAGATGACAGATAACAGTGCGGGGACGGCGCCTGACAGTACCCCTCTTCCCCCTCGCCTCTGAAGGGGTAACTTGACTCCTTAAAAACTCCCTCATGAGACAAGGAATGTGAAGATCTTCTTTGTTGTGATTTTAAACAGAGAGTTGTGGCTTATTTAACATTTTGTTTTGTGGTACTACAGATCTCAACCAGCCATGGGTTTTAGGGCATGATGGCACTTGTGGTTTCCCAAGTGCCAGAATACCAATGCCCTGGCTGTCATGGGTATGCTGGTGTTTGTATGTTATACAAACATCAGCGAGCCCAGACTGTTTAGGGCACCCTGGCATGGCTGGGACTTGTATTACCACAAAAAAAAATGGTGTCTGTTTGTTTTTATTACATTACTTTCATCGCTATTACCCTACTACCCACAGCCCAAGTAGGTAGGAAGAGCCCTAGTGATTTCAGCACTGGGCTGGTTATTCCTAGAAAGGGGGGGCCTGCTTGTCTTTTTCGGCGGACCCCACTCCCTAGGGAATCCAGCCCAGTACTGAACAGCCTGGGGTTGGTTGTCATTACGGCAGGGGGACCCCTGCCGTGTAGCCCCTTGCAATAGTGCCAACCACCCTGGCAGCTTTGCCTAGTGCTGGTTGAGTGAAAATCGGGGGGACTTCACAATTTTTTTTCCCGATTTTAACGCAGACAGCAGCATGCTGGAAGCACTAGGGTTAATAGTAGTCGGACGGGGGGACCAACTCTTTTTTTTTTTTAAAACATTTATCTATTTTTAAACTAACTCAGGAGAGTTTGCTTAATGGCTTGGTCGTTGGCAAGGATAAAGTGAACACCTTACCTCAGGAAATGCTATTACCGGGAATGAGATCTATAGGACAATCCCAGGCCCAGTGAGGAGGCAAAACCTCAGCTGCAGTTTTACTAAAGACGTCAAGGAATTCAGTGTAAGGTTTAGGCAGAATCTCGAGCGAGGATATGGTGAGGCATGGAATAGGGAGCACAGGAGGTCGTACAGACTTCAGGCAGCCTCCCTTGCAGGACGGACACCAGGAAATAACTTGCGCATGAATCCAATCTTATTGTGGAGAGTGCATCCTCAGCCAAGGGAGACCCAAGATGATTGAATTAATAGACTACAGGAGCACTAGAAAACTAATCCATTCTGAATGTAGAACTCCTAACAACAGCCGAATACAACAAGTCCTACTGATGACTGAGCCCTTGGAGGCTCGATTACCGTCAACAGCGGTTACCGCCAAAGGCTGTGGCAAAGCCTGGGTGGTCAAATGGAGTTCCGAGACCAAACTGGTGGAAATGGAAGTTCCCGGCGGATCCCGAGTCCAGGAAAGCTTGTAATGATTGTGGTCCTTTATGAGTAAGAAGGGTGATGGGCATTAGGACTCAGATTTTTTTGCGGATAGGGAGAAGAGGACTGGGATCCTAGGTTGACCTCCCTAATATCACCTAGGAAGTGACGTCTTCCGGCCTCTTAGGGCAAGTGGAGAGAAGGTGCCGGAATCTCCACAGTATAGGCACAACCGATTTTTGAGGTGCCTCTCCAGTTCTTCAGGGGTTAAGAGGGAGCGACCTATCTGCATGGGCTCTGTGGGTACAACTAGAGACTGAAAGTGAGGGGACAGACAAGCGGCTAAAAAAAAACAGTCATGCTCCTGCGTGCATTCTCTATGGCGAATGTCTACCTTGACACAGAGGGAAATCATATCATTGATGATAGTAGGCAATTCGCCGGAATTCAGTTCATCCTTCATCATTCAGACCCTGCCAGAAGGTGGCAATCAGGGCCTCGTTATTCCAACGGAGCTCAGAAGCAAGGGTCCAGAATTGGATCGAATACTGACCAGCAGTAAGGGATCCCTTGAATGCACTGTAGGACCTGGTCCTGGTTGGTCTCTTGCTGCTCTACTCTTGAGGCCAGATGAAACAGCAGCTCCCTGGTGGAGGGTTCTTCCTGTCCATTCATGGCCAGAGTATTCTGTCACGGTTATAGTCTCCGTAGAATGCACCGGCTGGTATTTACACAACTGAACAGGGAGGTGTGACTGGATCACTAATAAATAACTTATGATATAAATGTATTTAAAGGAAATAGCGCAGGGAGCTTATTTATATAATTGCAAATGTACTTATTTTTGATATTGTATGTATTTTGGTTACAGAAATATCTTTATTTCTGAGACCAGGGGAGGAAATTCGTTTTTTGTTTTAATTTTGCTAGAGGAACTGCATTATTTCTGAGGTATATACCTGATGCAATAAGCCTTTGTTAAGGAAGGCTTTTGTGTATTTTGGTGTAGGGAAATGACTTGTTTGGGGTTTTGTAAGTTTTCATTGGGAATGTGTACTCTGCAATTGTCTGAAGAAAGAACCCATGTTAATCTCATGTTAATTAGACCTTTTAATGTTTGAGGGTCCAGCACCTGAACGCACAGAAAGGTTTAATTAGACTTGCTGTTAGATTTCCTGTGTCTAAAACAAAATAAACAGGATAAGTGTAAATATTTTTAGCTTTGCATTGCATGTAAATCCATGTTTTGGTAAACATATTGCATCCTGTTTCTAAAAATAGCTCAGGGGCCCTCCTACTGTGGTTAGAGGGCATATTTGGGATAACGAAAGAGAACAGTGGCAAAGTAAGCTCAGCTGGTTCCCAACAACAACAGACAGGTTAGCATAGGAGGGCCATCCTGTCTCAGAAGGTGCGGAGTCTAACACATCCCGGTCTTCACCAGGGTCCCCCACAAGGAGGTATGGTCTTGACTGCGTGGGAGGCGTAGGTCGCGGTTCTACAAGTCAGTTACCAGTGCAGTGCTAGTAGACAGGAATGGTCAGACGGTCTAGAGTCAAGCCAAACAGTAGCGCAGTACACGGGAAGAACCAGAAGAAGCGTCAGGAACAAGTAGGGGATCAAAGCTAAACAGTCTGTGCAGTACCAAATCAGAGTCCAGGAGAAGAAGCTAAGGAACAAGCCAGTAGTTAGCAAACCACTATGGAGAATACAACTGGGAGTGCTGGAGGTGTGAACCAATAATCTACTTCTGCTGCTTTACCCCAGACCCCACAGCAAAAGATCTGATTGCAGTGAATCAATGTAATACAATCTTAAATAATGTCTACAAACTCAAGGGGGCACTAAAGCTGACATACCTGGAATTTTCTTCCTGTTAAAGCACTGTTTAAGGATTCCTGGAACATCTGTTTTAAACCTATGAAAATATATAATAATTTAAGCTAATTGTTTGTCTTATATGA
The DNA here is from genome assembly GCF_038048845.1 of Mixophyes fleayi. Classification (NCBI taxonomy): domain Eukaryota; kingdom Metazoa; phylum Chordata; class Amphibia; order Anura; family Limnodynastidae; genus Mixophyes; species Mixophyes fleayi. The sequence goes on along the minus strand of NC_134411.1, from coordinate 56,034,400 downwards.
ATTTACTAGAGTTATAAAAATGTAGAATGTTTATTTTCTATAGTAATATTAAAGCTGCTGCAAAAAGGAAATCATACAGTGGTAGCATGTGTCAAATATTTTTTTTTTAACATACAGTTGTAGCATGAGTTAAAATGTCTTTTTCTTTGCATTGAATCATAATTAAAATTATTGACAATCAATATTATAGCAGTTATATGTAACAATCATGGAGGAATTTAATTAGCCATGAGGTGCTGCAATCTGTCTCCGGAACAGGCCGCAGAGACACATCGCATCTGAGTTTCCTCTCAAATATCCACTAATTTTCCCTTTGGTCAGATAGAGATATGAGGAGAAAATGAGTGAAGATTCTGTATTGTGCGTAGCCAGCACCTTGTGGCTAACTGAATTTTCCCCTCAGTGTCTAATAAAATAACCATCATATAATAACATCTTAATTCTTATTTGTTTGCAGAAAAGGCAGCAAGTTCACACTCCTGGGCGTAAATTTATCAAGATGCGAATTTGAAAAAGTGGAGATGATGCCTATAGCAACCAATCAGATTCTAGCTATCATTTTTTAGTACATTCTACAAAATGACAGCTAGAATCTGATTGATTGCTATAGGCAACTTTTCTAGCATTTTTTTTTTTTTTTAAAACATATTTTATTGAAAGGTTTTTCAAGTTTTAACAGCATATAGATTAGGACATAGATCACTCAATCGGTATAAAAAGTTATTAAGAACTTTGTTATTAACAAAATAAGAAATCAAAATTAGAAATGGAGGGGGGGGGAGGAAGGGGGAGAGGAGCCCAAGAAAAGGACAATGGAGGAGGAGGAAAATCAGATTGGGACAAAGAGAGGAAAACAGAGAAAGAGGCTAAAGGAAAGAGGAGTGGAGAAGCAGGGAGGGAAGGGAGAAAAAGGAAAAAACAGAGAGACAGGAAGTCAACCCGGTGTCTTAGTGAATATCAGACATTTAATATGAGATTTGATATTAAGTTTATGGTACCAGTATCTACCTCAAGAGATGCTTGATTGCTCTACTTCACAAGCCGCAAGCCAAGGAATTTGTTAGGTTGGTCATTAAGGATACTTGTGATATGTTCGCAACAATAAGTCTGCCAAATTCTATTAATTATTTCAGGAATCGCAGGGGGTTCTAGGTGTTTTCAGCTTGCCGCTATCGCGCACTTGGCAGCATTAAGGATATGGTTCACTAGTGCTGTTTCATGTTTGTCAGTATCAGGTATCGGCCTGTGTAGGAGCGAATAGTAAGGACATGGAGGAATTTGTATTGAGGTAACTCTAAGGATTAAATTATGTATCTTTTGCCAGAATCTGACCATCTTAGGACAAGACCACCAAATGTGGATCTCCAACAGGAACTGGAAGCATCAGGGAATATAGCTTTGAGATGAGTGGGGACTAGGTCCCACCTATAAAGTAGCTTATACGCATTCTCTTTAGTCCTCACGCAAATAGAGCTTTTAGCGATTCGAGTCCTGATATCAGCCAATCATCAATTTACAGTTCAATTCCGTTGTGGACCACTGATTCGGAATTACAACTAGTCTCAGGTATAAAATAAGATTACTGGAGGCAGGTATGCAGATAGGCTGATAGTAAAAAATCCAAAAATCACAAACAGCTGGGCACACAGAAAGCTGGGCACACAGTGGTAATACTGAGACAGGCCTGGATTCCCTCAGTGTGGATGGAAAAAGTGCTGAATCAAGAATAAGTACTCTACAGTCATGGCTAAAAGTTTTGAGAATGGCACAAGTATTGGTTTTCACAAAGTTTGCTGCTTCAGTGATTTTAGACCTTTTTTGTCAGATGTTGCTATGGTGTAACTGAAGTAAAATTACAAGCATTTCATAAGTGTCAAAGGCGTTTGTTGGTAATTACATTAAGTTTATGCAAAGAGTCAATATTTGAAGTGTTGACCCTTCTTTTTGAAGACCTCTGCAATTCGCCCTGGCATGCTGTCAATCAACTTCTGGGCCACATACTGACTGATGGCTGCCCATTCTTGCCTAATCAATGCTTGAAATTTGTCAGAATTTCTGTGTTTCTCTTTGTCCATCCGCCTCTTGAGGATTGACCACAGTTCTCAATGGGATTAAGGTTTGGGTAGTTTTCTGGCCATGGACCCAAAATTTTGATGTTTTGATCTCCGAGCCACTTAGTTATCACTTTTGACTTATGGCAAGGTGCTCCATCATGCTGGAAAAGGCATTGTTCATCACCAAACTGTTCTTGCAACAGTAACTGCTAGAGGTTTGCGAATGACTCTCAATAACTTTTTGAGACTTTAGAAGTCACTTAGCTTTAGATTAAAATTTGCAGAGCGTGCAGAAGCAAAGAAAAAAAAAATGTCTTTGTTTGCTAGTCGGAAAGTTGTTCCTGCTGTATTAGTTAGATTATTCAAGTTTAAATGATGCTTTAGAGCACTTGCATTCGTAACATATAAAATAAAACAGGTTTCTGTACACAACGTGTCTGAGGGGTGTGTCTCTTGTCAAGCAAACGTATCTGTTATTTATTCAGACCTGGTTGCATCTTCAACTCTGAATACATATTAATACACTTGTGTGCAAACTTCAGGCCTTCAATTTCCTTGGCATGCAACACAAAAGAAACACAGAGGCTAACATGGGGACACAGAGAATTACATGGGGCAAGGTGAGGAGTACATGCTACCCCCTGTGTCATCATTTTTCCCCATGTTATCCCCAGTGCTGTATAATACATTCATTTGTGATACATGAGGTAATTATAAGATTGGCCACAATTACTCCATTGACATCACCCTTAAGGATGTATGCATGTAGTAATGAAGATCTCAGCCACTTGGTGCATCATGCACCAATGATAACTAACCAAAAATAGGTAATCAGCATAGAAAAATACTTGCAAATAGCTTGTGGTTAAGGGGAGTACGGGTTAATCCTGGGTTCCTTTTCATACTTCCTAGAAGCTGTTATAATGGGTTAAACTCCTTATTTAGCTGAGCAGAGACAGAGAAAGAAATCCCTGTGGAAGGTATATAAGGTGGTTTCCCTCTCCTCCTGGTTTACCCTTTCGCTTCCTCAGCTGAACATACAAGTTTTTGGACTAGCTAGCATTTATTTTCTTACTCACCGGGAGGTCCCTGTGACACACTAGTCAGTGCAAACAGGGAAAAAGGGTAAGCTTCTCTGCGACGGTTTTCTTCTACATTTCCTGTGTCATTATTGTTAGTTCCATGCAGACACTTGGGTTTGCACAGTTTGCTCTGCTAGAGCCACTACCGCTATACAAAGCTCTGCAGCAATGGAAACCAAGCCCCCAAATCCCAGAAAGATACCCATCATATGTAATTTAAATGCATCGAATTCATGCAAAAAAAAAAAAGTATTAATTTAATTTGTGATGCATGTTTAGATACTATTATTATTTCTTCCAGAAGTATGGCTTCAGCGTTGGTGGCCAGAAGGACTTTTTGGTTGCATCCATGAGCAGCAGATCTACAATCAAATAAATACCTGGACATGCTTCGTTTTGAGAGCTCTTTTCTGTTTGGTTAAAAGTTTAATTCTATGTTTGAAATAATCACAGGTGGTAAATTCAATCACCAATCCGGGTGACATTGTTGTCAAAGGGAAGTCAGAACAAATTGCAAAGAATATAATAACAAATGCAATCTTTTTACTGCAACAATATGGATGGATCATCAATGTGGTCAACATTCATCTTGTGCCCTCTCAACAACTGCTGTTCTTACAATTACAGATAGACACAGCAAAGACAAGGCGATTTTGTTCCAAGAAAGACCTATGAAGACTCAATTTCTGGCACATCAGCTTTAGTTGCAACAATTACATGCGATAAGGATTTGTCTCTGTCTCCTGGGAATATTCTCATCAGCCATAGGTATTCTTCTTTGGGCAAAGTGGCATATGCAAGTCTTCAACTAGATCTACTAGCACAGTGGGATCTAAATTTGGATGATCAGACTAGCAAAGGTAATCAGGTAGTCTCTCCTCTTGTGGCAGGATCTAAAGGCATGTCTCTCTCAGAACCAGAAAAGATTATTCTTGACAGACCAGCTTCATAGGATGGGGAGACTTACTAACAGAGATTACACAAAGCACATGGCTAGAGAGCAAAAAGACCACCTGGGGGTAAATGTATCAAGCTGAAAGTTTTTCGGCGGGTTTGAAAAACCAATCAGATTTTAGCTATCATTTATTTAGTACATTCTACAAAATGATAGCTAGAATCTGATTGGTTGCTATAGGCAACATCTCCACTTTTCAAACCCGCCGGAAAACTCTCAGCTTGATACATTTACCCCCTGCACTCCAACATTCTGGAAATGAGAGCAGTTCGACAAGCAATTCAATAATTTCCTGCAACAGACATCTCAAGATCTTTTAATAAAACAGGACAGTAGTTGCCTTTATGAATCTGTAAGGAGGCACCAGAAGCAGTGAAATAATCTTAGAAGTAGCAACAATCATATCATGGGCAGAGAAACATTTGAGGTTCGTTTCTGTGCCTCATGTTGAAGCCAGAAACAATTCTACATCAGATTACCTGAATACATGTCAAATCATTCTAGGAGAATGGGTTCTGCACAAGAAAGTTTTCAATTAGTGATCAATACATTTGGTCTGCCTCAGATGGATCTGATGGCAATAAATCATACCACCAAATTAGTTAATCCCATGACAGAAAAATCAGAGTAGTGGGAATAGTTACTGTTGGAACCGTGGAGCATCTAACTAGGGTATGTGTTCCCTCCTTTTCTTCTCATTGCCTGCATCCTTCGGAAAATAAAAAATAATTAGTAGAGGTCATAGTGACCTTTCCATTTTGGGCTCGTCGACTGTGGTTTGCGGCCGCTTAGGGAATGCTTCTGAAACAGCCTTGGTCTCTGCTCATATTACATTTTAAATATACATTATACATGTTATACTTAATATTCTAATTATTTCTAATACAGTAATTGGTATAGAGCTCATTCTCATAAAGGACAGCTTTGTGGTTTTAAATTATTTGTGTAACGAATGCTCTAATATCTGGATACAGGTTCTGAAGGTATGTTTTCGCCTATCCAACTGTTGCAATATCCTAAGGATCCTTCTCATCACATTCCTATTGTCACGTCTGAGGATTTGTCTGTACGTGGACTGGGGTGTGTCTCTGGAGCTGCACGCTTGGCTACGAACAGAAAGCTGGCTGGCCTGATTATGTTCTTTTGCATGAGAGGGAAAGAACAGGTGCAGGTGGTGGTTGCTGAAAGTTCAGGAGATTACTAAGTATGAGGGGCACAGGAGAATGGCAAGAAGTCAAGAGCAGCAAGACGGAAATCAGATTAGCAAAGAAGTCCAGGCTGGAACAAGATTGCTTGAACGGACTGGAACCAGATTGCTGGAACTGGGCTGGAACCGGGATGGTGGACCAGAATGAAACTGGAATGCTGGAACCTGCATGCTAGGCCGGGAATGGAGCAAGAATGCAGGCTGTGCTTTCTGGGCAGCAGGAAATGTGTAGACTGCAGACTGCTAGGAACCAGGTTGGCGCCTGAGGAATCAATGTTGTACTGGCAACAGGTTAGGGCTCTAGGAACTCCTTTTATAATAACTGCTATCTCCTGATTAAAGGCTGTGGTCAGCTGAGCTGAAGCAGCACTCCGACTGGCTGAGAAGGATCAGGTGACTGGATCCAAGATGGCTGCGCCCATGCACTGGTTTTTGAGGGAACTGTGGAGTGGAGACAGACTGGGCAGCATCCTGGAGAGATATCTGAGACCAGCAGAGCCTGTGGACCGCAAGGACAGCCAAGAAAGACAGTGGAGGGGTAAGTAACAGGACCGGAGAGCCTGGTGCGTGACACATATACAGTATATTGCTTATTCCTGCAGACATTAGGTTAACATGCAATTGTATCTCTTTGCTCCCTATTGTAATTGCCTTCATACCTTGCTTAATATGCTGTTGATTTGTATGTTCACATGCCTTATTTCATGGTCTCACTGATGATATCCATTTATTAAATGTTTATAGTTTATATGTATGCATACACCTACATTAACAGTTTAATTTCTAAACAAAGTGGTGCAAAGACACATGTATAGAGTCATATAATCTGTGCTTCAATATTGAACTTTCGTTCAATCAGCTTGCGGTATTCTCATGCTTTACACCTTTATTTCATTAGTTATATTTTTTGAACACTGTGATGTTTAGATACATGTGCTGTATCTCCTAATCAGCGCTTTCAACTCTAAACATTCCTTTTGTCTATTGATGGAATTTGCATTGCCCTTGGATTGTCCATTTGTCTAAACTATCGCAATTGGATACGGTGTACCTGTTACTGCTAATTGATATTCTGAACGTTGGACGTTTGGATGGACAATAGGAGAACACGTCTTTTAAGCACTGAATTGTCATTTAGGAAGATGGTAATAGATGTTTGCTATCTTCATTATTTAGATTTCATGACCAATTGGTTCCACTAGCATACCATTATTTTTGTAATAAAATTGATCCCTTCTTACCCATGAATACTCATTATTTCATAATGTGAATCATTACATAGATACAGTGGTTTACCGTTGCTAGTGACTCAGGTGTAGCGCTGATTAGTGTTTATATTTTTTAAAACTATGTTTTACAGCACATCTCTGAATCAATAATAAGAATAATAAGACAGACAGTATTTTATAATTCCAGTGTAATGCAATTTGCAATTGTACTATCTCCACTGGCAGATGGACCAGGTGGAAAGCTGCTCACCAATACTGTCTAGAATAGAATAGAGTGGCCCATGTGAAGACTTGATTGCATTAAGATATCTATAAAGAGTGCATACATGCAGCAACCTGAAGAGTCAATTTGATATTCTGATCACAATTTTATCAGGAACAAATAGATTGTTGACAGCAACTTACTGAAAATTGGATGGAACTGCTAGTGTATGTTGTAATCGGGCAACTGCACTAACTGAACTCCATAGGATGTGGTCAATTTGCCTGCACAAGTTTGCGTGCAATTTAGACTCTAATCTGGCACAGTACTGACTATGTATGCATAGTTTAAGAACTTTTCTAATTTTACTTGAGGACTCGGACAACAGGATTATAGTACATATGGATCTAAAACAAGTATTTTTATTGCTCTATTCATTTGCCACTGACCTCTTTTTAAGCTCCATTATAGTACAAGCACCTGCTTCATTACTCCATGGTAAAGAACCACTCAGCCATTTCAGCATGCAGTATCCCAGGGACTCCAAGTCACTGCGGCGGGTTGGTCCTAAAAACAATCCAGTAAATAAAAGAAAGAAGGTATCACAATCAGTATACTTTAATGTAAGGGTGGTTAAGCTATGGAGTTTCTAACCAAATGAGGTGGTGATGGCAAAATCATAATTTAAAATAGGATTGGATGCCTTTCTTATAATAGTATTTGTAGCTTTAATTAGTAGAGGATATTTTGGGGGTGACAGATCCAGGGAATTTATCCAACTGCCATATTAGGAGTCAGGAAGGATTTTATTTTCCTTCCAGGGAGCCTAAATTGGTAACTGCTGCACTGTGGGGTTTAATTAATGCCTTCCTCTGGATCAACACAATCAGAATTTATCAAATGTTAAATTTGGTGGACTGTCTTTTTTCAATGTTACTAACTATATAAGATTGTAAAATATTCCACTCCATTTATAACAAACAAACTACAAAGAGGCCCCTGAACAACTCAAGTCTAATAACGCAAATGTGCCTTCTCTGGATTAAAGAATAGAAGCAGCAAGCTTGAAAGGAGCATCTTTGCTCAACCTGTTCTATGAAATACTGATGGGGCACTTTCAGAGTAAAGTGAACATTAATTCTTTATAGGTGGGAAGCAAACAAGGAATGCAGGAAACCTACAATCACATAATAATTTCTTTATTAACAGTTAAAAACAAAATAGCAGACTAAAAATTATACAAAATGAGCAAACATGTATAAGCAGTGTCAATTTTAGAGTAAAAATAGAACCAAATGAATGGAGTTCACATTTCTAAAGGACTCTTCTGCAATTTGTGTGCATGCTTCGAGAAAAGGGGGGATATAATCTCATGGGAACTCAGGAAATCCTGCAAGATTGCTCAGACCACCATAGCTGTGTATTTAAACTTCTCTTTTTAGGTCCAGAGCCAAAATCCCTAGGAAATACTCCACAAATTCAAAAGAGGAGAAAATAACCAGAGAAGAGGTGCTGTCAGTGTGAACAGCCCATTCCTGAAGGCCAACAATAAGGGTTGATGGCCAACAGATTATTAATGAATTCCTCAATATGAAATGTTTTTCCCTGGTAAAAAAAACCCAAAACAGACACTCTGTAATCCAGACTTATTGTTGGGATTACTACCAGGTAGTGTAGAAAAAGGTCTAATTTCAAGATTACAACTTTATACTGAATATCTTCCATTGTAATAAGCTCCTGAAACTATTGCATATAACTTTGTAACTGTAATTAACTGATCTATTTTAAAAGTTTGGTGCTCCTTTAAGAATCAGAAGGTCAACAACTAGCTTGAAAAATGTGAATATGCTGTCAGAAGATATGGAGGACAATACCAAAGGCAAAATAGAATATTCTAAAGAGATGATACCAGAAAATTATTTTCTATTCTGGTTGTTTGTGCAGGAGCTATGTGGCTGACACAAATAGCAGGCACCTAGCTGCAGGATCAGGTGCCTTAAATATCCGGTAGGGGGTTGATTGAGCCAATGAATGAAAGGAGGAACTTATAAGAGAAATCAGGCCTGCGCATGCGCAGACCCGAATCCAAGATGACAAGGTCAACCGGTCTATATTCTAAGCCGAATGAACATAGAATAACAAATGCATATCCATTTGAAAATTAATCAGATCGAATCCATATCAGTATCTTGAACAGCAGCCATAAAGGCAAACATGATGGGCCTGATTCATTAAGGAAAATAGAGAAAAAAAAGTAGTAACTTTGCACCGTGGCAAAACCATGTTGCATTGAAGGGGGAGACAAATGTAAAATAATGTGTTAGATTTATAGTTCAGGTAAGACATGTTCTAGATCAACTTGAAATTTGGGTGTACAAGTAAAGATATCAAGTATTTGTGTGCTACATGAAAAAAGCAGTCAGTATTTATGTGCAAAATAATAAACTAATTTGTACCCCTTGCATTGTAACATGGTTTTGTCCAAAGTAAGTCCAAAGAGACAGGCCCGCGGACACAAAGCATTGGTAATCGCTAGAGTGGAGGACATGCAACAGCATACTGATCTCCAAAAGGCGTGCACTACTGGACATAACCAAAGCATATGCCAGAAGGTGCCAGAGGGGGCATTACATTTGGGACAACAGGAAGAATTATGGCGTTCTAAATTGTGCAATCTATCCGGAGTGAAATACACTTCATGCAAAATAAAATGTACATGCTGGAATCGCAGACAGGAGGTTACCACTCTAGTGCCACCTACAACAATTTCCAATCCTCATCAGATATATCCCCCCAGGTTAATCTCCCACTTAGCCTTGAGCGTTTTTAAACCCTCCTGAGACACCTGCCGGAGTAGCACAGCATAAAATACAGATATTGATCTGCCCATACCCGCGGGCAAAGTTCTTCAATTGGGAGTTCACAGTTGAGGTAAGTTCCCACTATACTGATATGTCATGGCGTGCTTAAGCTGTAGGTAACAGAAAAATTGGGCATTGAGGATTGAAAACAATTTTTTTAGTTGTTCATAGAATTTCAGATGTTCATTGAGATATAATTGCCCCAGGGAATGGATCCCCTAATCTCCACCACATCACCGTTCCCTCAAGCTTAGCACACTATTGTAAACCATAATTAAACTACAAAGGAGTGCCTGGGTCCAGTCCCTCACCCTCCAGAAGGCCACGAGCCAGCAAACAGACCACAGAATCCGGACGTATAATTGGGGCCACCCTGCGTGACCTAGTGTTAGGAAGGAGAACCCGCAAGGGATCTAGGAAAGGGTCCTTCTGTTCGCCAAGGAAATGCCATAGGGACGCCCCTGGGGATATCCCAAGTTAAGCAAGTAGCTGAGAGGGCACATAATAAAGTCTGAGATTCGGAAGGTCCACCCCACCGGAGCCCTTTGACCTACACAGCTTGGTGAATTGAATCCTCGCTCTTTTGGACCCACACACCAAGGACACCAGATGTCTGCTGATAGTATGGAACACTTTAGATGGGCGGTACATTGGTGAATTTTGCAATGGGTAAAGATATTTAGGTTGGACATCCATTTTTATAAGATGAATTCTCCCCATCACTGTGAGAGAAAGCTTTTGCCAGGAATGGCTCTTATTCTTGAGGTATTCGGTCATTGAGTCAATGTTAAGCTTGACATATTCAAAAATATTCCCAGTCACCCATATGCCCAGGTATTTGAACTTTACAGACCACAACAGGGAGTGACAGGTGGTAGTGTCTTGCGGTGGTATCCAACTCAGAGGAAACACAGTGGATTTGCTCCAGTTGATCTTAAGACTTGAAAATTTGCCAAATTTTTCAACCGCCTCTAGTAGACATAAGCTTAGTAGTAGATACAGAAGATTCTGGGCCCTCTAAGAACACCAGCATATCATCTGCATGTAATGCTATACTGTCAGTGACCCTCCCCATCCTGAGGCCTCTGATATCGGGATGTGGACGCATAAGACATGCCAAAGGCTCAATTACCAGGGTAAAAAAAACGGGGAACAACTGGCATCCTTGATGAGTTCCTCTCCCCAGACCAAATGGGGAAGATATATATATATATTGACACAGATCCTGGCAGCAGGTGCTGAATAAAGTAACTGAATTAATTGTAGGATTCGAGCACCTATACCAAAGAGGTTCAACACATGCCACAAGTATTCCCATTCAACGGAGTCAAAGGTCTTGGCCACATCAAGGGTCACGACCACTGCCCTCTCCCCCACCGTCCGGGTCACCTGAAAGTGCATGTACAACCATCTGACATTTATAAGAGTGGACTTACCAGGCATAAACCCCATTTGATCTGGATGAACAAGCTTGTGGATAACCCTGTTAAGCCTAATAGACAGGATTTTCACTAGAATCTTTGCATCAGTTGTAATCAGGGAAATAGGGCAGTAGGAATCAGACCCAGGGTATATTTGACCTTGCTGTTTACTCCCTGTTTTTTTGTAGATCTTCCGGCTTCTGACCCCTGGCTTGCCCTGACCCTCCTTTTGCCTGATTCTCCTGTGGTTCATCCTGTGTCTTCAGTGTCACACATTGCACCAGATACCTTTCATTCTGGTCACTGCTCTTACCTGTTTCCCTTGGTTCTCACTCTGTGCATTCACTTGCTGATCTGAACTGAGCATGCGCACACCTGGACTTTTCAATACTTCCTGCATTCTCTTGACTGGCTAATTGCCTGTCAGCTCTGTCTATTTAAAGCACCAGCTTCTCTACTAAGGTGCCAGATCTTCCAGTCTCTTTACCTGTTAGGATGCTGTTCTCTCTGGCCCTCATCTGCACATCGGTATCCAGTGTTACCTGTTCCACGATAAAGACCTGTGGTATTATTGCAAGAGCCTTGTGCCTAATCATCGGTCCCATCCTCAAGCTATTCGCTTTCCAGGGATCTCAGTGCATCATTTCTCTGCAGTTCACCACTTCTCAGTTGGTATCCTGTGTTACCTGTTCCAAGATCAAGAGCTGCGGTATTGCTGCACGAACCTTGTGCCTCATAATCAGTCCTGTTTCCAGTTATTCGCTTTCTAAAGACCTCATCGCTTTAGTTCACTGTTGTTCACTTGAACCTCTTTGCTTTTACCCATCATGAGATGTTTCTTGTGCGACACCTTCGTAATGAGACACCTTTTTATAGGTCATCAGTTGTGGCTGAACCAGCTGGCTGTATTGCTTTCTAATTACTGATAGATTTCAACTGGTGTCTTGGCTTTCCATGCCTTTTTGCACCTCCCTTTCTTCATGTGTTCAATATGTTTTCACTGTGTCATTTCACATAATTACACAAATCTTAATTAATGGACATCTATGGTTTGAGTTCTTTACATGTGTGGTGTCAAGGTTGGCTTACTGGAAATAGATCCCTAAGCTCTGCTGAACATAGCTAGGCCCACCCAGGGGCACGGAGTCTAACAGGTAGGTAGTTTTCACCAGGAACAGGACAACAGCTGATGAGTCACAGACGTAGTAGCGGCTCTGGGAGGCATCAGTGAGAGAACAAAAGCTGTCACAATGAAATACTCTGGAGATGGTAAGAGAGGTACTGGAGCAGCGATAGTTCAACACAGGCCACGAACTGAGAGCAGGCTGGAATACACGCAAACCACAAGGAGAACAGGAACCAGAACCACACGCTGCAGGAAGTGAGCTTGAAGAACAGGCATCAGACAGGTGAATCCAGGAGGTTTAAATCGTGCTCCAATAATGCTTAGCCAATGAAAAGAGAGAGGAGGCCCAGAAGTGCAATAAACTTGCACCTGCGCAGATCTGATAATAGCTGAATGAATGAATAGTGTCCGACGCTGAAACATGGCAGTTTCCAGATCAATGAGATGCAGGTAACGAGACAGGTACCCGTTTGTGGGACCGGAGCGTTACATGCGGATTGCGAGGGTTGTTGCTGACATTTGGTGTAAATTTCACATTAAATATATATTTACTAAGAAAAATGTTGATGTTTTTATACTTATTTCACCCGCTGTAGATAAGGAGATAATTCATATCAGCAACATATGATGGCATTTAACTCAAATGTTATAACTGCCATGTTGACACATCCATTGACAAACCCTGCTTTATTTTTGTTCTTGCTGCAGCAGTATTACAGTAGTAGCAGTATTTGTTTTACTAATTACTCCACCAACTGCTCTCCCTGATTCTAAAGATAGGAATAGTTTCCTTCACCAAGTTAACAATACAGTGTTATGAAGAAATAATGAGGAGCGTACCAACAGTGCAGGAAATAAAAGACAGGTGGCAAACTAATATGTGAGATATAACATACTAACCTTCAATTGTAACAAGGAGCACCTTTAACAATCCAATGGCAAATTGAGCTATGAGGGATATTAAAGAACCCTACCAAATGGGTAATTTAAATGGTGATTTGTAGCAAAAGTGCAGAGGAAAACAATTAAAATATTTTACAATATTAAACTACGAAATTTCATTAAAATAGTACAATATAGGATAACAACAATGCTTTTCGAGGTAGCAAAAACCCTTAGGTTCCGATTTAGAATTTGGAGTAAATCCAGCTAGGTAAGTGTGATTCTGCACTCTGGCAAACCATCCTGCACCACAGAATGTGTGTGTGTGTGTGTGTGTGTGTGTGTGTGCGTGCGTGAAATTTAAAATATGCAGACAGAATTAAAAATAAAAGGTTGGTTAAGCAATTACAAAGGAAGAAACAATTGCCCACATGAAAATGCTGACAGGCTACATGCAGGCTAAATGCATTTATTTCTTTCTTTATTTGTATTACTATTTAGTGCCGGTGGGTCCAGCGGCTGTATAGCCGGAAATATGGCTACCACCAAAAATAAATCTGAGCAGTATATGTGTGCTACATGCAAAAGCAGGCAGTAATTACTCTGCATACAAAAAAAATTCCATTTATACCACTTGTATTGCAAATTTTCACCCTTTAACTGAACTTGCTCCTAATTCTAAATGACGGCCTTATTTTGGAGTTAGAGATAAAGATCAACCTGATGAACATGGATATGCTGTGCTAAATACAGCAATAAAATATCTTTAATGCCTGATGTATATGTTTCAAACATCAGTTTAAACTAGAACTGAATATCCATGTTGCCCAACAGACTTTACCATCGGTGCCATCTTCTTAGAAGTCATATTACAAAGTATCCATGCTGTATATCGGTATTGTAAAAAACAAAAATGGTCATCTAACAAAATACAAAGCAATTGTGTAGACTAAATACCTGCGCCTTTATGAACATCCAGGCTAATGAACTCAACTGTGCCTTCATGGGGAGTTTTGCTGCCTTCCCTGTATGCAACATGCTTTCCCGCAGGGCAATAACGATATGCATTATGGTATCCAGCAAGATAGACCTAGGACAGGATGAACCAGTTGCATTATTCATTTAGTATTTTGCCTGATTTAAACTAGAAGTTTTACATTACTCTTTCTTTAAAATGTAGCCTACAAACTTGTAAACTTTTGTACTGTGGTGTGGTGAAGCTAAACGGTCCAGGGCCTAAAAGGAAAATCTGGGGCAAACCCCAACTCATCTGCAACCCCCCCATTAACAATCATCATCATCATCACCATTTATTTATATAGCGCCACTGATTCCACAGCGCTGTACAGAGAACTCATTCACATCAGTCCCTGCCCCATTAGAGATTACAGTCTAAATTCCCTAACATACACACACACACACACACACACACACACACACACAGAGACTAGGGTCAATTTTGATAGCAGCCAATTAGCCTACTAGTACGTTTTTGGCGTATGGAAGGAAACCGGAGCACCAGTAGGAAACCCACGCAAACACAGGGAGAACATACAAACTCCACACAGAGAAGGGCATGGTCGGGAATTGAACTCATGACCCCAGTGCTGTGAGGCAAAAATGCTAACCACTTAGCCACCTTAGCCATTGTTCTATGATGAGAGGTGCTCAGAGTCCTGATTGGGCCCAGAATATCCACACAGGCATTTGAAGGTTACAGCAGATGTGGAAGCATCAGGCTGCCAGGACCTGCTCCCCAATTTGTGTGTGGTGACAGTGTTAAATGGTGGTGGCAATGCCCGAAAGTATGCCAAGAGTTTAGACTTAAAATGTAGCATGTACAGCAGGGCTGTGCAATGTGTTGGACTGGACCTGAAGATTTGGTGATTCTTTTCTTAAATGTACTAAGCAGCACAGTTGAAGAGACCAAGCACAGGATAATGAGTCCACATGAATGTGAATGTTCAATTTCAATAACAATTGCCTAGTGGAGGGTTTTTATTTGATTTAGTTACGGAAGTATGATTTTAAAGTAACTGTAGTGGAGGGGAATGGAAGAGAAGTATATTGGTGATGTTTCAATTTAATTTTTGGACATGTATGATAAATACTGTTTTCATTTATAATGTTACTGAACCCCACCATCTCTGTAGTTTCACTTTGTACACTATTAATTATCATCAGCTATTTATATAGCACCACTAATTCCGCAGCGCTGTACAGAGAACTCACTCACATCAGTCCCTGTCCCAATGGAGCTTACAGTCTACCCTAAAAACTTTAGAACAAATGAAGGCACAAAAGAAATGGGCAGTCCTAACACTGCAAACATAAACTACAAATTAGTACAGGTATTTTTTTATCTGAGAAGAAATGCAGTAATCTTTGTAAATGTGCAAATAATTGATGGTGGGAAAATGCTGACTGTTATAATAATCCAACCTAACTGATTTAAGAACATTGAAAATAAAAGTTTAGTGTATGTTTATAAATAGCAAAGTGAATGCACTTTAGAAAGAACAACGAAAAACAAATTGTTTTAAAGGTGATATATTTATAATGGACAACTACAGATAGTAAAAACCCTAATCCCATACTTGCCCACTCTCCCGGTATGTCCGGGAGCCTCCTTAATTACAGATAGGTCTCCCTCACTTCAGGGAAAACAGGCCATTTTCCTGAATCCCGCCAACTTCCTAGTGGTGGGTATGAGGGCCTCCATGACACAATTTGCGGTGAATCGTGCCATTTTAGCCCTACCCCCTGTCAAAAATGATGTGATTCGCCTTGCCCCGCTTTTCTCCATCCTCACACTTCGACCTCCCTCTGGGATCTCCCAGAGGCGAAGAGTGAAAAGTATGCCTACTGTTTCATTAAGACAACATAAACCAATGTAGAGAATGATGGGCAAAAAGACTCGAGTATATTAGTGGCTAGGCTACAAAAAGTGTAGTTCATAGTTCTACTCTAAAAAAGCCAGTGGTGATCCTTTATCCCCTAGCTACAAACATTCTTAACACAGCTGCATCTTTTCTTTTAACTGGCTTCCTATGGTGAACTAAAGCACTTGATTTTTATCAAACATTCGTTTAGTAATTTAAAACAAAATGTAGACCCCCTTCAAAAGTATAACAAGTCATAAAGCTGTCAGCCTTGGCTGCTACTAGTAAAATTGGGGGGGACCTGAAATCGCCTGGTTATAAATATGACAGCATAACCACTAAGACTATCTTCCTTTGTGACAGCAGCTCTAAGGGGAGCTAGTCATACATCATTACTTATATTTTTTTGTTTTGCAAATTTGATGTCTACTTCCAGAACAGGTTGCAAGCAGTACCACCATTCATGCAGGTGAGAAAAAAAGAGGGTAAAAGACGGTGTCTTTATTTTAAATACATTTATTTTTAACAGTGTGTCTACTATTAATATGTTTCCCTGGTGCACCCAGCAGATATTAGGTGCCAGGACATGCTGGCACTTGTGGTACTCAAAGCGTCAACATGCCCAAATCGCTTAATTGTGGCTTCGGCATACTGGGACCTGTAGTGCACCACTGATAAAATGATCAATTAATTCTACTGAAAGGAGGGGGGCATAGTGAGATGTAAATGTTTTGATTTGTGCTTACAAGTCGGACTTACATTTGACTATACATTACCCACTAGATGACTAACAATGTAGCACAAAGTAACCCTATTGCACACTGGAAAATATAATCCACCTAGTTAAAAAGAAATATGGATTCAGCTATGGCCCTTTTTATGATGAAACAGTCATGGGCAGGGGAAGGATGGCGCATTTTGGCTCAGGGGAGCAAGACTAAACTCAGCAGCCTATTAGGACTATTTTAAAGGAAAATAAATGCTGGTGGCCCAGTTACCCAGCCCAAGGTAGCCTATTATGGGACCAACCCGGGGGGGCATATGCCGCCCTGTCCCCAAACCCAGCCTGCCCCTGGTCATGAAGACCTTGTTACAGGGGCTAGAGACATAGTGGACTTATTCTATTTTATATCCCCCTAGAACACGCTTTTTGTATGCTGACGTAGTAGATTGCGTGCTATTTTTCCCTGATATTTTGTCAGGAGCATTTTAATAACCACTTATCTCCAGTTTTGCAACAAAAGGTGGAGTTAAACTGAAGATAAAAGTAACATGTTTTAATAGATTATGAAGTTAAGTTAATAACATTTTAAAGGACAATTGGGCATTGCTTTCTACCTGCTCCAATTTATAGAATATACCCAACTCCATCATCAGAACATGGAGGTGGTGCTTTCTTACCTCACAATCCTCTGTATTTACAAATATATTCTCTGCTGTGATGTCACCATGGACATACTCATTTTCATGGATAAATTCAAGTGCATCAATCTGCAGGAAAAAATATGACAATTTTGTGTTGGTGAAAAAAAAAGGAATTGTATGGTATATAAACAGTTATCATTCGATTCACTGTGGAATTCTGCATTCAGTGTTTCCACTTAAGTTTCCTGGTTTCCCGAAATGTTTCCACTAACGGATTTTTTTTTACAGTTTTTCCGTTTTTTTCAGGAAAACACAGGTCAAGATTAGGAAATCTGGAATTTGTAAGTAGAAACACTGGTTACAACGTAGATACTTTTTAAAGAGCTCACAATTGATTGATCCTGTGTTAAGCCAGTCACGTGTTACTTTAGTACACCACGGTTGACAACGAAGTCTGTGCGGTGTATGAAAAGTCGCTGGAGCCACTTGATCAAGGGCAGTTGCTATGGTTTGTTGAAAATGAGGAACTGCCCTATCAGGGGAGGAGAATGTAGAAATTGGGGAGGGAAGGTGTTGAAGAGAGGTAAAAAACTGTTGAAAATCAATAGAGTATGAGGAGGCTTGGAAGAGTTTGACATCAGGGAGGGTAAAGAACTGGGGGTGAGCGAGTAGCTAATAAGGTGATGATCCAAGTGGGGGAAAGGGGTGTTCGGGAAATCAGTAACTGAACATAGGTTAGAGAAAACAAGATCAAGACGTTGGCCATCCTGATGAGTAGGGGATTCAATCCACTGGGAGAGGTCAAGTGTGGAGGTTAGAGAGAGTAGTTTTGAAGCAGCATTGGAACGTGGATTAGCAATAAGGATGTTAAAATCACCCATGATAATGATGGGGATATCAGAAGACAAGAAGTGAGGGAACCATGCAGAGAAATGTTCAAGAAATTGTTGGTGTGGTCCAGGGAGGCGATAGATCAAAGCAACATGAACAGATAATAGGTTAAAAATCCTAACCGTATGTACTTCAAAAGATGTGAACATGAGTGATGGAACGCTTGGTACAACCGTGAATGTGCACTGTGGAGAGAGAAGTAGTCCAACCCCACCTCCTTATCTGCCTCCAGGTCTGGGGGTGTGGGTGAAGACACATAGATATGAATCAGGTTAGAAATGCCAGGAGGGGTAAAACAAATGAGTTATGATCTAGGTAGACTAGAGGAATGGTTAAGAAAGTGGCAACTACAGTTTAATGTAAAAAAAAAAAAAAAAAGCAAAATCATGCACTTTGGTCTCAAAACCCCAAAGGTTAAATACAGTATTAATGGCACTATAAAGAAAACTTCTGAGGAGGAAAGGAATCTAGGAGTCACTATTTCAGGTGACTTAAAGGCAGGTAAGCAATGTAACAAAGCAATGAGGAAGGCAAGTCAGATGCTTGGTTGCATAGGGAGAGGGATCAGTAGCAGAAATAAAGAAGTAATAATACCACTGTATAGGTCATTGGTACGGCCTCATCTAGAATACCGTGTTCAGTTCTGGAGGTCACATCTTCAGAAGGATATAAATACACTAGAGACTTGACACAGAAGGTAAACTAAAATGGTGCATGGCCTACAGCTCAAAACTTACCCGGAATAACTAAAAGATCTGTTAGGCTGCCCGGTCTTGTAATAAACTTACAGAACTAGCGGTAGAGGTCTTCGCCTATTGCAGGTGCCTTTCCTGTAGAGCTTGATGTGCTCACAGGTACTCGGATGTCCCCAGGTCTTAACTCTATTGTAGTGTAAGATTATTAACAAAACCGCAGCAGCAGGGCTGGTGGAAACAATCCAGATGATAACGAATGGTCAGACGTAAGCCGAGGTCAAGGGTCCAAAGCAAGCAGAGTAGTCAAAGACAGGCCAATAGGTCAGGGCTGGCAGCAAGCAGGGATATCCAAATAACAAGCAGAGGTCAGGGCAATTATGTCCAAAACAAAACCAAGGTCAAAACAGAAAATCTATCAGGAACTAGCAACTCAGCATACAGCAGGTCAGCCCTCCCTGCCTTCAATACTGAAAGAGACCAATCAGAAGGGGGGAGAGAGAGAGAGAGAGAGAGACTAATAAATAAACTAATGAGCCCCACAGGTGTGATACTAAAGAGCACGCGCCCGGCTGTCAGCATTGTCGGGACGCGGCGCTGACTTAGAACAGCGTCCCGGCCATTTCCCTGACAACGGCCGGGACACAGGAACCTGAAGGGACCAGAAGGGGAGCCGCTACTCGTAACAAGATCTTAATATGTATAGCATGGAGCAGAGAAGTGAAAGGGGGGACATAATAGAAACTTTCAACTATATCAAGGGATTTAACAAGGTACAGGAGGGAAATTCTTCAAAGGAAGAGAAATACTAGAACACGAGGGGCCTTCAGGATGAACCTCAGCCTTTAACATTCCAAATTTAACAGCTCAACTCCTGTTGTTGGATAATTTATATGCAGTGCTCAAAGTGGGGGTGTATACAGTTGTATGCCATATCACCACTTATCTTACTGCTTTGATAGTAAAGCTATCAAATTCCATTCACTTACATTCCCATTACATTTCGACTTGCGCCACTTCTAAATTTCCATACTGCCATCTCTAAATTTCCACTTTGATCACTGTACACCTGTATATAAACGTTTTACCTTTTTAATAAAGTTGATATTTATACCATATCTATTCTACTTTTGTAGTGGAGCTTGTTACTGTCTAGTATTATGAAATCGGTGGTAATCGATATCCCGACACCTGGGATATCAACACCCAATATACCTACATAAAAAAAACAAGACTGAAATAACGACCTATTTAAAATGTACACTTACCTTAACCCCGACGGCGGAGATTACCGAAAGGACTGATATGCGACTACTGCTAAATGTGAAGATGCTGGATCCTGGTGCTTCATTCTGATGTCACCGAAGAAACCCACATCTACATTTAAAGTGGTATGTTAGAGACAGGGGATAGGGTTAGGGTGCGCCGAACGTCGGTAACTTACGTGATGTTAGAATGAACCGCCGGCATCCAGCATCTTCACATTTAGCAGCAGTCACATAGCAGTGCTTTCGGTAATCTCTGCCATCGGGGTTAAGGTAAGTGTATATTTTAATTAAGTCGTTATTTCACTCTTCTTCTTTTTTTGTAGGTATAGTGGGTGTCCATATCCCAAGCATAGGAATATTGTACACAATCCTCTGAAATACTGCTACAAGATAAAAGTTAAAAAATTTAGGAAATAACAGTTACCTGAAAAATCAAAAGTATGAACAAGTTTTCCCATCATAACACAATTAAAATATAAATATAAATATATAAATATATTATGGGACCTCTCTAAACAATCTTTCACAAAACCAAAAACCTTATGGCATACATTTTTTACATTTTGTAGTTATTATCAAATTAATATTTTTAATGTCAGAAATATACATTCATGTTGAACAAATATGTTAAGATCACATACCATCCTGTACACAATCTGGTAGACAGATTTCTCAGGCAGTGTATCATTGATTTGATGATTGTTAATGATGGCTTGAAGATTCTGTCCCAATGCTGAAAACACCAAAAATCTGCAGCAAATAAATTGTAACATTAGTCAACATGGTTATCTTAAACATTCTGTAATATAACATGGACCACGATCCTGCATATATATTATTGATCAGCCTATCATGTCTATTTAGTAGCAGGAAATTAAATTATAGTTAATAAAGTATGACTGTTCTTTAACAGGTTGTGAAAATTGTGCAATTAATTAGCTCGCCTTTGCTAGAAATAAACTGAATCTCAATGGTGTCACTTCTACTATAGTGCAAAATGGCCATGGGGGCAATCAATAGCAAAATTCACTGATTAATGTGCCCAATGATATACAGGGACTGGCTGTGAATTCAACTAACTTTAAGGTTGAATTTGAAGAGATTTTGACAGCACAAGCTTCACAGAAAATTAAGTTTTCCCCTGAAAGTTACCAACTAAATAGACCTATGATATTCAGGACGTGAAGGTGTCTTTTAACTAGGATTTCCAGCTTGTTTCAAGTCATGTACTTCTACCAATACAACCTCTCCTGAGCCATAGGGCATAAAAAGCAACATTGGAGGAGTGTGCAAGTAAGTCTGAATTTTGGTAAATCAACAAATAACAATCAAATAAAGGGGGACTGAAGTGCTAGAACTTGTGATTTCCGAAGAATAAATATCTTGCTTACAGAAATGACACAACCAGAACAAGGTCTACTTAAATAACTATCTATTGCTCTTTTGTGGGGCTCCACATTGATTACTGGACTTTGTGTAAATCTGCACTAGCATTGCTTCAGAGATATTGTTTATTATCTTGCATTCCCTCAGACTGTATAAACCTGAACCAGCATTTCTTCAGAAACATTATTCATGTGATTGCATTGCCTCAGACTGTGTAAACCTGCACCAATATTTCCTCAGAGATATTGTTTCTATCTGTGTTGCAACAAACTACTGCATGATTCCTGCATTACTCATCCTTGAGTAAGCTTGTATTTTTCCTGTCTGCTCTTGTTACTGCAATCATCATCATCATCTATTTATACATCTACATCAGTGCTTGCCCGAATGGATCTTACAGTCTAAATTCCCTAACATACACACACACACAGACTAGGGTCAATTTGATAATAGTCAATTAACCTACTAGTATGTTTTTGGAGTGTGTGAGGAAACCGGAGCACCTGGAGGAATCCCACACAAACACGGTGAGAACATACAAACTCCATACAGATTAGGCCATGGTCGGGAATCAAACTCATGACCCCAGTGCTGTGAGGCAAAAGTGCTAACCACTAAGCCACCATGCCACCCAATAAACTTCATAACGATTTTACTACAACATAACCTCATTCTTCCTGTGATTTTCCTAACAAAACTTTTCCTTTCACACCAAGAGATATAAGTCTTCGACTGTAATAATTTTAGGCAGAAAACCAGCTTCCAAGCTCCTCCCATCAAATTAATTAGAAAATCTATTTAATTCCTTACTATTGTAAAACTCATTAGTCTAAAACTTCACAGATGGGTATCAACAGTAAAGATACATGATTTATATATTAATATATGCTTCTTCAGTGTAATCGTCTATAACAGACATCAAAATATATTGTAGATAATGAAATATTCAAATTGTATGCAGCTCAAATACTGCCACAGCTTATATTGCTCGCTTAAATAAATTGGCTTTACTTAATTTGGCTTTATGTTGGATACACACAAGTATATTAAGGATATGTATACAGCCAAAATGGAATATATAGTAGAGTAGTACAGGTTTTCAAAATAGAATCTTTTAGGTGCCACTGTTATAATAGTCTTATTTAAATATCTTATCTGATTGGTCACCCTTTTCTACTATGGTGTAATTGTTGTCATAAGTTTTAAATACAATCATATATTATTCTTGTGACTCAAATTTATAAGGATGTCCCTTATGCCTCTTAAACTGACCCGCTTGGCCCCCTCAATATCTCAATGTGTTCACTTAATTATATATGCAAATCTTTTAGAACCTATTCATTTCTTATAATCCACTGCCTACACACTGTGTGCAATGGTACATCACAATACTGCTGAATTAACCATCATATGAAAGTGCTCTGTGCTTGAATTGTTTCTACACAAAGTGTCTCTCTGACATCATTATTCAATATAATTAGAGACTGTATGTCTGTATTCTCTAGTGTGGTTAGAGACTATATCCTACCATCTCTTAAGTTAGCAATTTTTGCAAGCAGAATGGTGGTTGTTTTAGAGTGCTATCATAGTATCTACCCTTTGTGGAGACTCCCATTTCACTGTATCCTTGTTATGGAAAGGATAAAAGGACTGCAACCTGCATGAGACCTACAATCATGTTTGGTCCATGCTTCCTATAAGAGGTCTTCCAACTGAGGGGAAGAGAGGAAACAGTGTTTCTTCTTCCTTTCAAACAATGAATATCGGGACCTCTGACACCTGGCTGTCTGGAACATATAGTACCTGCCGGAGGGCTCACACTAAATCTTCTAATCCATTTCCTGCTGAAATCCCCATCCAGGCAGGAGTAAACCTCAGTCACCTCATCATCAGCAGCTATTTATATAGCGCCACTAATTCCGCAGCGCTGTACAGAGAACTCACTCACATCAGTCCCTGCCCCATTGGAGCTTACAGTCTAAATTCCCCAACATACACACACAGACAGACAGACAGACAGACAGACAGACAGAGAGTGAGAGACTAGGGTCAATTGATAGCAGCCAATTAACCCACTAGTATGTTTTTGGATTGTGGGAGGAAACCGGAGCACCCGGAGGAATACCACGCAAACACAGGGAGAACATACAAACTCCACACAGATAAGGCCATGATTAGCACTAGATGTACTCCCCATTTTTAATAAATTTGCAAAACTCTCAAAAAAACTTTTTTCACGTTGTCATTATGGGGTATTGTGCATAGAATTTTGAGGGGAAAAAGGAATTTATTCCATTTTGAAATAAGTCTGTAACATAACAAAATGTGGAAAAAATGAAGTGCTGTGTATACTTTCCGGATGCACTGTACCTTGCAAGTGACTGGCTCTGAGGGCTTTGACCTGCACATCCCATGCACCTAAGACCAAACCTCCTTTTGGGGGTCCCTGGTGAACACTCATGGCATATTAAACTCTTTGCTCAGTAGCGTCAACTGCTAGCAGGGGTATGTCCACTTTCCCAGTGTGAATTGTGATAACTGCAAACAAACACAAAGTCCAGAGCAGACACTGAAATACTCAAACCATCTACCCAGCTGTCTATTTTTTTGGCGGGTTTTGCCAAGTTAGAGGGAACACTGCCTCAGGGCCCAGCACCAATGGGATGACTGTCTTCAAGAAAAGCGGAATTACCAATGGCAGCCATGAAAAGAGAACCCAGTCCCGGAGGCATTATTATCCCAGTGTTTCCACATGGATAAAACAGAAATATATCTTAGCACTTTTGCAGGAAGGCTGAGAAAATAAAACTAATTACGAAGAACATATCAGCACTTCTGATGACAGCAGCTAACAGAAAGGAGTAGATATCACACCTTATACTCTTTATTCACAGCCAAACTGTGCAGGAGCAAAGGTTGGATTCCAGCATTGCTGTGTTTGAAGTCACAACATTGTATTGACTTAAAATTGACTTCTGCTTTTCCTCCAATGTCTGTTCCCCTCTTACATCCCCATCTATTTTACAGTCTCCTCTCCTTTGACCACGCAAGGGAATTCCACTCTGCAGGGTTATCCACAGGTCACCGATGCTGGGATTTTCCAGGAGGGGTTAGTAGGATGGAGATGGGCAGGGACCAGAATTCTCCCCAAGTGCAGTCCTCCCCTGCTGAGTTGGTGCCTCAATGCCTGACAAATTCCAGTAGAGAACAATGTTGGCCAACAATGGTTAAGAAGCATCCTAATTCAAATTAATGAAGGACAACTCCTTGTTTTCACTTCTTGCGAGCATTTTGTGACATTTCAAGGGCTTCAGACATTGCTGGCTTTTTGTTTTGTCCTGAAGAAGGTGGTTGTAATGCTAGGAAGTGGCAATTCTCAAATCCAGTAGGAAAAAGAACAACCATGATTTATTGGTGATTCCCTGTGTTTCCTTGTGAATCTTGTGTAATCCTGGTATTCTATATTCCAGTGCTTCTAAGCAAATCCTGGTATCCAGCATCCTATACTTCTCAGTTAATCCTGGTATCATGTATTCAGTGCTTCTCAACTAATCCTGGTATCCTGCATTGGGGCTTCTTAGCAGATCCTGATATCTAGCGTTCTATGCTTCTCAGCTAATCCTGGTATCCTGCATATGGTGTCAATCAGCATATCCTGGTACCCAACATCCTATACTTTTCAGCTAATCCTATATCCGGTGATTCTCATCTCATTCTGCTTCCCAGTGTCCTATGCTTCTGAGCTAATCCTGGTATCCTGTATTCAGTGCCTCTCAGCAAACCCTGGTATCCAACGCCCTATGCTTCTCAGCTAAACCTGTACCCGGTGGTTCTCTTCTCTGTCTGATTCCCAGTGCCCTATGTTTCTCATCTAGTCCTGGTATCCTGCAACCCATGCCTTTCTACAAATCCTGGTATCCAACGTCCTATGCTTCTCAGCTAATACTGTATACGGTGGTTCTCATTTCATTATGGTTCCTAGTGTCCTATGCGTCTCAGCTAATCCTGCTATCTAGTATCCAGTATCTATCCTTGTTTCCAGTAACATGTATCCAGAACTCCTCTTCAATTACCAGATCCCTGATTCAGGATTTGCTCTGCTTCTCTTATATCTCCACTTTCCGGTGAACACCCATCTCACCTGTCAGTCTCGCCTGTTACCCATCTCGAGAACTGTGACCTACGTGGCACTAGCAGCGAAGACCAAACCTCCTGGTGCAACACCTTCACCATGTCAGACTGTGTGCCTCCATGATGGGTGAAGCTAAATTTGGCAGATTGTTAGAATCTAGTTGTTTATTATAAGTTATTTTTCAGTTTTTTAATAATTATTTTATTTGTGAAATAAAAATCTTTTTAATCTATAGAAGCACACGATTTCTGTCATATTTCTGAAGATTCTTCCTAGTTTTTGTCGCACCTTTTTTATTGTTTCAGATTGTTATAATCCTACCACTTCTCGGGATGCACATTCAGTCACTTCAACATTATATATAGTATTTTGTTCAGATCTACTAAGTGGTGTCAGCACTTTTGCACAGTGGTTAGCATTGCTATTTCACAGCTGTCAAAGTCGAATAATTGGATGAAATAGTTTTAAATGAATAAATATCGATTGTAATTGTTTTCTGTGTGATTGCAATTAGTACGCTACATCATACAATGGTTAATTATTCAATGGCACAGGTAAACAAAGTAAATACACTTACATTCACACCTACATTTATAAATAGTTCACTCTTAATAAAGTTCCAACTCACATTATTTTATCATTAAGACTTAGAGATTATTTATACAAAGATAAATAATACATTAAAGATATTTATGGTTCAGGTCCTAAGAAATGTATGGTCTTATATTAATTCACATTTCACTCCTAGGAATCTGGTATCATCAGAGAAGCGATAGCAGTTGCTAGTTATGATTAGTATAAGATGAATTCTCATAAGTACTCTGCTAAAGGGTTAGTTTAAACTAGATTTTTGTTGGTTTCCTGAGGCAAGACACTTACACAGCTGTTGGAGTGAGTTGCCCCCACCTTTGAAGAAGTATCATTTGAACTCACCTATGGCGTGCATTGTACTGGACCATCATAAAACATGAACCAATGAAGAACTATCTTAGTGTTATCTTTGTGTATAATGTGACATCATCACTGTTTTTTTGTCAACTCAAACTGCATAAAAAGCCACTAGACCGGCGGTTCCCAAACTGTGCGCCGCGGCTCCCAGGGGTGCAGCGGCGCTGTCACTGGGGTGCCGCGGGCCAGACATAAAAAAAAACCAAAACACAGAAACTTACCCATCCGTCGGGCGCCGGGACCCAGCAGCCTCCTCTCTCCTGCAGCTGTCACTGAATATCGACGTCAGTAACAAACTGCAGGAGAGAGGAGGCTGCTGGGTCCCGGCGCTCGACGGATTGGTAAGTTTCTGTGTTTTGTTTTTTTTATTGGCTGGCGCCTGGCGCGGGGCAGAGTGAGAGGGATCGTGGCAGAGGAGGGGGACAGCGGGACAGAGGAGGAGAGCAGAGGATGGTGACAGCGGGACAGAGGAGGAGAGCAGAGGATGGTGACAGCGGGACAGAGGTTGGTGACAGAGAATGGTGACAGCGGGACAGAGGAGGAGAGCAGA
The DNA here is from genome assembly GCF_038048845.1 of Mixophyes fleayi. Classification (NCBI taxonomy): domain Eukaryota; kingdom Metazoa; phylum Chordata; class Amphibia; order Anura; family Limnodynastidae; genus Mixophyes; species Mixophyes fleayi. Next base: position 56,007,267 of record NC_134411.1, on the reverse strand, counting down.
GGATGGTGACAGCGGGACAGAGGTTGATGACAGAGAATGGTGACAGCGGGACAGAGGAGGAGAGCAGAGGATGGTGACAGTGGGACAGAGGTTGGTGACAGAGAATGGTGACAGCGGGACAAAGGAGGAGAGCAGAGGATGGTCACAGCGGGACAGAGGTTGGTGACAGAGGATGGTGACAGCGGGACAGAGGAGGAGAGCAGAGGATGGTGACAGCGGGACAGAGAATGGTGACAGCGGGATAGAGGAGGAGAGCAGAGGATGGTGACAGTGGGACAGAGGTTGGTGACAGAGAGCAGAGGATGGGGACAGAGAGCAGAGGATGGGGACAGCGGGGCAGAGGATGGGGACAGCGGGGCAGAGGAGGGGCACAGCGGGGCAGAGTAGGGACACAGCGTGAGAGGGGCAGTGGAGGGGGACACAGCGTGAGAGGGCAGAGGAGGGGACAGTGTGTGAGAGGGCAGAGGAGGGGGACATTGTGAGAGAGGGCAGAGGAGGGGGGACAGCGTGACAGAACAGAGGAGGGGGACAGCATGACAGAGCAGAGGAGGGGGGACAGCGTGTCTGGATGCAGAGGGGGCAGTGTGTCTGGATGCAGAGGGGGCAGAGTGCCTGAGGGCAGAGTGTCTGGATGCAGAGGGGGCATTTTTGCATACAACTAAATAAGTATTTCTGTCCTGACCTAAATACTTATTACAATTTTTTGACCCAACTACTTCTAAAACAGGACTGCTCAATAATTATTTTGGAGGGGTGCCTTGAAAAAATTTGGAGACTCTTAGGGTGCCGCGAACTGCAAAAGTTTGGGAACCACTGCACTAGACAGTATCACTCACTCTCTTTGACCACAGACTTCAGGATTGAATGACTGTTACTGGATCCAGTGCTCAAGCATAACATATCGGTTATACTTTCTTGAATTTTGTTATGCTTTGTTATATTGTTGCTATTAAATCTCTTTGTGCGTTGGAGCCACATTAATCACATTGGACAATATTTATTGGTGACAATAGAGATGGATATTACACAGTGCTGGGGTAATTTGTTGGGTTCCTACCAAGACCCTATCTGTCTATTTTGTTCCTGATTTGCATGGGTTTCCACTGAGTGCTCCGGATTCCTTCCACAGTGCAAAAACATACTGGCAGGATAACTGGCTTCTGACAAAATGAAAACTAGTGTGTGTGTGTGTGTGTTAAGAAATTTAGAATATAAACTCCAATGGAGCTAGTATTGATATGAATGATTAAATATTTAATTAGCATTATATAAACAATAATAATGATAAAAATATTATAATAAAGTTAACACTTGTGCAAACATTCTCAAACATAAATCCAATCTGAAAAGAGGAGTGTCTTTTATATAACTACATGAATACAATCTACCACAAAGTGTTACAAAAATTAAAGGGACTGTAACCAGAAAAAAACATTTGCTTTGTGCCTAGCAGGCTATGAACAAATTAATGGGGGTATATTTACTAAACTGCTGGTGTGAAAAAGTGGAGATGTTGCCTACAGCAGCCAATCAGATTCTAATTAATATTTATTTAGTGCATTCTATAAAGTGACAACTAGAATCTGATTGGTTGCTATAGGCAACATCTCCACTTTTTCAATCCCGCAGTTTAGTAAATATACCACATGGTCTGTTACTTTTTTGCCTGCTCTTCATTTTTTCAGTCTATTCCAATTACACATATATTCTTTGTCACCAAGCTCTGCCACCAACCTATTATTTTGTGAGAGACTTATCACACCTTAAAAAGATTTACAACTAATGGAACCTTTTGTCAATGGTGAGATCTGATTAACTACACGTAGCACCAAAATAAAATATACATTTATAAAACAAGAATATTTGAAAAAAAAAATCATCTATTAAATTGGGCCTTCAAACCTGTTAAATAAAACATATGATGTTAGCCAAACAAACAAAAAGAAAGGAACAAAAACACCCTGTGCCACCGCTTTTGGTGACTTCTAATTGCCTTTTTAGGAAACATGTGGTCTGACAGCAGATGGCTACACCTATAACTTATATAGGAAAAATCTAATATCTCCTAAATTTACCTCCCATAATTGATATTATTAGTAACCAAACACATATTGCTAAATAGGAAGGTGAATGGCAACCCATAAGTCAAATAATGCCGCCTGTCATGCAGGGAATGGATGGAATTGAGTTTTGAATCAACTGATCAACTTTAGATAGCCTTATTTTGTATCTATACATTAGTAAATTTATACTGGATTGATTTATGATAAAATTGGGTTTGTATGACAATCATTAGAAAAAAATCTGCTACTTATAATCATTCCGGATTCAAATGCAAGTTATAAAATTGAGGTTGTAAAATCCTTTCACCATTTTAGCTGACCAATTGCAGACTGTTACACCAGTTGGGGGAGGAAAGTGAGAATCAGTCTCTAAAAAGACCAGGGGGTAAATGTATCAATATGCGGGTTCTTCAACACCCGCGTGTTCAGCCTCTTCCCCGATTAAATTTCAAGCGGCGCTGCATTGTAAAGGGTTAACTTCCCTTTACAATGCAGCGCCGCTTGAAATTTAATCGCGGAAGAGGCTGAACACGCGGGTGTTGAAGAACCCGCATATTGATACATTTACCCCCAGATCACCTAATAACTAGTGTTATTAGATGATAACTAGCGTCATATTTCTTCCAACAGAACACTGCCATCACCGCCACCAACAGGAGGCGAGGGAGGAGGCCATTGGAGCACATGAAGGAGCCCCTGGAGCAACCCCAGCAGGAGGAGACAGGGAGCCCAACCCAGGTCCCTGAATAAATATGCAAGTATGATGATTCAATAATCTAGTAGTGTTTTTAATTATTTATTTTCTGCATAAAGGTATAGGCCTCAAAAATAATTTCTTTGCTAAATCTGTATTTGCCTAGGCAAAGATTGTTATTATACAGGTGTATGATTAAATGTGCCCTCCACAAAACATCTGCATGTACCTCCAAAATACAGTCTTCTGGCTAGTACTGTATTCACACTAAGATTAATCTTTCAAAGAATATCTATTAATGTAACAGCTCTGAAATTTGCAGAGCTAGAAAAATGTGGGACCAATTTAAAACCATATAGCAAATATATGTTTTTAACATGTAATAATGTTGTGATGTTAAAATGTAGTCTTTTCTATTTTTTTTCATGTGAATAAGAAACACCCCTCTCCTGCACATTATTATACAGAGGGTTAAAAAATTACTAAATATTTAGGAATGATAAAAAAATAATTTATAAGTTTGTATTTAAATTGTTAATTTTGTTTAACTTTATTTGATTATAACATTATGTTGTTTCAAGAAAAAACCTTTGTGTGTGTGTTTTTTTCTAAGCAAATGTGTAATAATGACATACTTGTTAGTAAAGGATATTATAAAGAGCTTATTGCTATCATGCAATAGTGCAGGGTGATGAGATAATGCAGTAAAAGGGTTAACATGATGCAATTGTCAGGAAAGATCAGTGAATAGGAGTAAGAAGGTCAATTAGGGTAATTCAGGAAATGCATGTATGCGCATTCAGATGTGAATTAGGAGTAAATATGTATGTAGTTAAAAAAGGTGCACTTGCTCCAAAATCATTTAGAAGAACAAATGACGTCTATGTGTGATTTATGTCACGTAAGTGAGTTACTACTAGAGATGGGCAGGCTCGGTTCCCTGAGATCCAAACCCGCCCGAACTTCACGATTTCGCGCCAATTCGGATTCGAAATCGAGGCAAAACGTCATTGTGACGTCGTCGGATCTCGAAGCTCGGTTCTCGCAATATTTGAAATCCATAAATACCCGCCTCCACAGCAATCCATCTCCATTTGACAGAGGGAGAGAGCAGGGTTAGGTCGCAGGCAACATTAGAGCAGGGACAGAGCAATTATTCTTGCATTTCTTATTGCAATTCTTCTAGCAATTCGTCTAGCAATTGTTATAGCAGTAAGAGAGGAGGATAGAAGCATTTATTCAAACATTATCAACTGTTTGGGTTGTCATATTTCCTCCCACAGAAACTATTTTCTGGCTACAGAAAGTATTGTCTAGCAGCACTATCTATTTAATATTTTGCACTACAAGTGTTTTGGGGTGTCCCATATTCCCCAGTGTGAAACCACAATTTTTCTGGCTACAGAAAGTATTGTCTAGCAGCACTATCTATTTAATATTTTGCACTACAAGTGTTTTGGGGTGTTTCATATTCCCCATTGTGAAACCACAATTTTTCTGGTGTTGGAAGTCTTATCTAGCAGTATAATCTATTTAATATTTTACACTACAAGTGCTTTGGGGTCTCCCATATTCCCCAGTGTGAACCCACAATTTTTCTGGTGTTGAAAGTCTTATCTAGCAGCACTATCTATTTCATATTTTGCACTACAAGTGCTTTGGACTCATTAAAATGGATTCAAAGCAGTCCACATATGAGCAGGATCAGCAAGCAGGTGCTGATGGTAGTGTTCCCAGTACGTCATCTGGTAAAGCCTATGTAAAAGTACATAGTCTTTTTAAATCGGGTAAAAAAACACACCCCCAAAAATTGAAGCGAAAAAGAAATGTAACTGAGGAAAAGTTAACTGCCGATAAAAAAATATTGCCAACATGCCATTCTACACACGCAGTGGCAAAGACAGAATGAGACCTTCACCTTTCTCTATTAGTGCCAGATCAAAAAATGTTACTAAGCCGAGCTGCAAGAAAACAGTAAGGCATGAGAGGAAAATATATGCTCAGAATCAGAAATGACACCAATCCCTATGGAGAGTTCATCCACCAGTGGTATGTGTAATCGTGAGCATTCTGATAGTGTACCCATAAAGAAGGGCCCTTTCAGCCTTTCTGCTGATGTGTGCCTGAACAGTCCGAGTGCAGCCGGTGATACACCAATTGAAGATGCCACTTTGGAATTGGAAGAGGATGAGGGGGAGATTTGTGTAGGCGACGAGGGCGCTAATGAGTATGTTGATGAGGTTGAGGTTATTTGTGTAAGTCCTGCACCAGTGGCAGCAGTTCTGGCACGTGACAAGAAAAAGGCCATTGTCATGCCAGGGCATAAAACAAAAAAATTCACTTCTTATGTGTGGAATTATTTCTACCCAAATCCTGACAACAGTTGTATAGCCATTTGTAGTGTATATAAAGCCACAGTCAATCGAGGGAGGGACCTTAACCATCTTGGAACCTCATCCATGTTACGTCATTTGACAAGAGTTCATGGCAAAATGTTGGGAAAAGCTGAAAATTCTTCTAAAAAAATTACAAGCACTCCATCATCAGCTAGGACCCTTCGGTCACCGACATCCCGACGGCTAAATACACCCACAACACCATCCTCATCAATATCCTCAGTAGCGCTCGGAGTTAGTCCTGCATCCCACTTAGTAAGGTTGGATGACTCCTACACTATAATTGATTCCTCTGAAGAAAGTGTTAGTCCCACTGCTGCTGCTGTTGCTGCTGCTGGGGGTGAATCTTCATCCCAGAAGAAGGCCAAGAAAAAGAGCAGTCCTACATTACAACAATTAACTGTGAAACAATCATTTGCTAGGGGAAGCAAATATGACAGCAGTCAACCATTTGCCAAGCGAATCACAGACGCCATGGCTACTATGTTAGTGTTAGATCTGCATCCAATATCCACAAAAAACGCAGCTGGTTTTTCAGTTAAATGAGGTTTTGTGTCCCCGTTACAAAATTCCATTTTCCCCGTAAAGCTATTCCGCAACTATACCAAAAAGTGTGTAAAAATGTAGAGATTGTGCTGAAAAATGCCATTCTGCCCACTGTCCACTTAACCACAGATATGTGGACAAGTGGAAGTGGGCAAACCAAAGACTATATGACTATGACAGGCTTGACTGTGTGGGTTGGTCATTCGCCTTCACCAGCAGGTAAAGCAGCAGCATGTACACCACTACGTAACATTTGTCACAGGCAGGCCACTCTTTGTATCACCGGCTTCACTAACAGGCATACAGCTGACAATTTGTTACGAAAAGTAAGAGATGTGATTGATACGGAAGCCACGAAAACCCTTGTTCACTCGCTTATCTCTCGCCTTGACTACTGTAACCTTCTTCTCTCTGGCCTACCTGATTCTCACCTTGACCCTCTTATGTCTATCCTCAATGCTGCTGCCCCCCTCATTTTTCTCTCCCGCCGCTCTATCTCTGCGGTCTCCCTCCAACAGTCACTACATTGGCTCCCCATACCCTACAGAATTAAATTTAAACTCCTCACCCTCACCTTTAAAGCTCTTAGTCAATCCTTCCCTCCCTACATCTCCAATCTCATCTCTACCTACACTCCTACCCACCCCCTCCGCTCTGCCTCTGACCGCCGCCTCACTACTTCACTGATCACCTCCTCTCACTCTCGTCTTCAGGACTTTGCCCGGGCTGCTCCCCTGCAGTGGAACGATCTTCCACGTTCCATCAGGCTAGCATCTACTCTCAAAGGCTTCAAGCGTGCCCTTAAGACTCATTTCTTTATTCAAGTCTATCAGTCCTCCTAACTTTCTTGTCCTGGCTCTCTCCCCTAGTTAGTACCACCCTTTATGTGTCTCCCCCTTCCCTTTAGGTTGTTAGCTCTCATGAGCAGGGCCCTCTTTCCTTGTGTGCTCCTTCTACTGTTCCTTCACCCTCTGTACCTCTTGGCCTGCTTCGCTAGCCCTGTTTTCCCTGTTTTATTAATCTTCTGCTTGCCGATTTCTGCTATCCCTTTCACTATCTGTCAGATATAATCTGATTTGCTTTTCCCTGTCACCTGTGTTTGTATATATTTGTGTATCATGTTGTGTCTTGGTTCTGTTTTCTGTATATGCAATGTACAGCGCTGCGGACCCTTTGTGGCGCCTTATAAGTCAAAGATAATAATAATAATAATAATAATAATAATAATAATACATGGCTTATACCACTTGGACTCTCCACAGGATTCTCCTTTGTACCTTGCATTCCCGATTGGCTTGACCCGGACCGTCTGACCCTTCTATCACTACACCGGCAACTGGTTAGTAGGACCGCGATCTGCGTGTCCTGTGCAGCATAGTCCAAACCTCCCTGGCAAATACCAGGGGTACGTTAGACTCCGCATCTACTAGTTCAGTAGTGCTAATACCGGTTTGTGGCTAAATTCTGGAGAGCCTTCTGTACCAAACTCGGGGTCAAACTTAAATTCACTTCTGACTATCACCCTCAAACTAATGGACAGACGGAACGAGTGAATCAGGATCTGGAGTGTTTCCTGTGATGCTTTGCTTCAGAGTATCAAGCTTCCTGCAGTGACCTCCTTTATTGGGCCGAGTTTGCACATAATAACCTCTTACACTCTTCCTCGGGCTATTCCCCTTTTTTTATTGTCTATGGAAGACATCCTACACCCCCTCTCTTACCAGAGGCTCCGGTATCTACTGTGCCCGCAGCTGACTCCCTCATCCACGACTTTTCGCAAATATGGACCAAGACTCAAGCAAAACTCTCAACGTCTGTCATTAAAGAAATCTTCCTGTATTGAAGGTGGTAGACCGCGTGTGGCTGACTATCCGCAACCTCTGACTCCGAGTTCCTTTCATGAAGTTGGCCCCCCGGTTTAGCGGTCCATTTGCTATATCTCAAGTCATTAACTCAGTCTCCTACAAACTCTCATTACCTCCTTCCCTCAGGATCCACAACACTTTCCATGTCTCCCTACTGAAACCTCTAGTCCTTAATGAATTCTTCAAAGAACCTGTCTCTCCTCCACCCATCAAGACTTCTCTGGGTGACGAATTTGAGGTAGAGAGAATTCTGAGGGTCCGCTCTGTTCCAGGCAACTCCCAGTATCTGGTACATTGGAAGAGCTCTGGCCCTGAGGAGAGATCTTGGGTCCCGGAGGCTGATCTTTATGCCCCTCGTCTTCTTGCTAAATTTCTGGAGAGGACCAATCCTTCTTCGAGGGAGAAGAGGGGAGGGGGTACTGTCAGGCGCCGTCCCCGTTGTTCCCCTGACATACGGGGATGGACGCCTGCCTCCTCTAGCCGGAGCGCTGTTGCCTAGCAACAGAAGCTCTGCAGCTTCCGCCGGAGCTCCCAATAGGGCGCATGCATCCTGCTCCGTCCCGCTACCTGTCACGTAGCGTGCCTCTTCCTGGCTCTCTAATCTCCTTCCAGCTGCCCCTATTTAAACCTGGCTCTGGCGCCATTAGGGTGCCAGAGTAACAGGTTTCTGTCTCCAGCATTCCATTTGTTGTTTCCTGTTGTAAGCCGGCTTCCCTGACCATTCTCCTGTGTATCCGTTCTCCTGTTGTGACCCGGCTTGTCGACCATCCTCCTATCTGCCTGTCCTATATTGTTCCTGTGACCTTGGCTTGTTTGACTACCCTTCTGGATTCTCCTTTGTACCTTGCATTCCCAATTGGCTTTACCCGGACCGTCTGACCCTTCTATCACTACAGCGGCAACTGGTTAGTAGGACCGCGACCTGTGTGCCCTGTGCAGTGAAGTCCAAACCTCCTTGCGGGGGGTCCCTGGCGAATACCAGGGGTACGTTAGACTCCGCACCTACTAGTTCAGTAGTGCTAATACCGGTTAGTGTTCTCCTTTATTCCAGTCTTCAACAAGGTCTGACACTATCAGGTTTTAGCAATTACCAAAATTTATTATGCTTTATGTCATAATTTTTCCAGTTCAGTCCAATAAATTCTTAAGATAACTATTATTATTGCTAAATTGCACACAGCAAAGATGACAAACATCAATGTCAACCCCATTTAGGGCGGGGTTAGCTTTATCAAGGATATGTACATGGGAAAGCACTCAGAGTTGCAAATTTGTATATTTTGCTGTATTGGAAACCCACGCAAACACAGGGAGAACATAAAAACTCCACACGATAGGGCCCAGGTCGGAATCAAACCCATGGCCAAAATGCTATGAGTTAATAATGTTAACGACTATGCCACCATACCACCCATAATAAATACATTTTGAAAATTTAAAGAACTCATTGAATTGAACTAGAGTAGACAGTATTGTGGTGTGGAAATGAGAATCTAGTCACATACCATGTTGAGCATTGTCTATTAAGCTATGAATCATAAAGATGATGGGCAGGAATTAATATTCACATTCTCACTCGTTGATTTCATAAAAATCTCATTTATGTCTTCAATATTGAGTGTGCAGTGATTGCCATACATAGTTCTATTCCTACAATTGGCTAATTTGACAACATCGAAACAGGAAATTTTTGTTCTTTCTTGGACACATGGAATGAATGAGCATGTCTTGGTAGATGTTCAGGACATCATATACTCCTGTGTGATCTCATCTTATAATCTAACAAAGTAATTACTAGTTATTTACCTGTAGCTCTCGTGTACGCCAAAGCCAATACAAGTTGGAATTCCCAGCGCAGAACACTCATGTAACTTTTTCCATTTATCAACTGAGAACAAAGGAAACCAAAATACAGTTACATAGACATCTAGAGACAATTGAATGCTGTTTGTTTGCTTTGTTAAGAACTATAATTTGCTAACTAGCTAGAATAACATTGTTATAATTAATAAAAACAATATTAAAACGTTGATCCAAACACAATACAAGATCTGCAGACTGTTATGTTTTACAATGATCACAGTGCCTACCACAAGTCTAAACATCTTACTGAAACTACAGGTGTTTGACGTAAAGCCTGAAATCAAGATAAATCAAGTCAGACATTTTTTCCACCTTTAATGTGCTAAAAAATGCAGGTGAAAAACAAAGGGACATTTTTTTATAAAACTTTGTGAAAATAAAAAACATACATATACCCTGCATATGTGTGGACACCCCTAATCTAATACTTTGTGGAAGCACATTTGCTTGATTTCAGGCTTTACATCACAGACACTTGCAATTTCAAAAAGGGTGTGTAGATTTTCGATATCCACTTTACATATGCTGTGAAGCAAGAGTTCATTAAATGATTTTGAAAGTGGTTCCATAGTTTACTCACAAATTGATGGAACTTGCCCACCCCTTGGCCCTCCCAACAATGAAAGGTTTTCCACTAACACCCAACTCCGTCACATAAGACAGTATAGGTATTTATTTTTACAAAAATAATATGAGATTTTTTCTGTACTGAGGAGCTAATGTAGAGTTGGACACAAGACCAAAAAGAAGTAACTTACTCCTAAAAAAAGAGCAAAAAAAATGATAGTCCTGCCCAAATGCAGAGCCATGTGCATCTCAAGATGTGTCCGTGCCTGCACCAGCTGCATATATGCCTAGTTTACTTTAATTTATCATCATTAGCGCAAACTTGCTTCTTCCCTATAGCAGGTGCAAAATATACGTCTCGTAACAGGCGTATATGAGTGTTTATGCAAGCCTGCATAAGCCACATACGCATGAATACACCTTTAGTGTACTCGGTCTGCGACTGCATAACCCTTCCATCCCCCATCCCACTTCTCCAGGAACAGGTGTGCCTAAATGCCAGAATCACGCCAGTCTGAAACAAGAGGAATGATTGTGGAGGTTGAAACAGTTGCGAGGGTTCTTTAGTGTGGATAGTATAGGGGGGAGTATGGTGAGTTCTAAAAAAGAGATGGGTTTTCAGAGAGAATTAACGATTTGAGGGCTTTGGGAGAGTCTGATTGGCCATGGTAGGAAATTTTATTAGTGGGCAGCTGCATGCAAGAAGTCTTGTAGATGGGAGTGAGAAGTGGTTACCATAGACGAGGCGAGGCACATGTCAGAGGTAGATCTAAGAGGATGGATATTTTGAGAGGAGATTTGAGATGTATGAAAGGGTGGTGTTACCGAGGGCTTTGTAATTAAATATGAGCAATGTGAATTAGATTCTGGAAGTCTCTGAAAGCCAGTATAAGGATTTGCAAAGTGGTGCAGTGGCGTAGTAGTGAGAGAGGAAGATCAGTCGTGCTGAAGCATTTAAGATGGATTGAAGTGTGGTTAGATGGGTGAGGGGAATACTAAATGGAAGGAGGTTGCAGCAATCAAGTTCAACATGTTGCACTAATATTAAAAATGTCTCGCAACCTTCTCAGATATGAGTATATAAAAATTTTCTTTAATGTATATTTCAGTATGGGGAAAATATGAAAACTAAGTCTTTCCCTACAGGATTATGCTGTGCACATTTTAGTGCCTGGATCACAAACTGTATCTGACCATCAGATCTGAGCTGGGAGTCACAATGTCTGGTGAGCTGCACACACAGCCTGTTGAAATTTCCTTGCTAAGCAGCAATACCATCACCTTCATGTGTAATATCTGGCTTAGATGAAGCAGGGCAAGTAAAGTTGACTAGCATTAAATTAACACAACAGTGAGTTACAGCAATCCATTTTTTATATTTCAACCCATGATTGCGTCATTACGGCTACAGATCGGATCCGAGGTAAAAAGCCTTGGGAGACTGAGGAGGTTGTGGTGTTATTGAAAACGAGGGAGGTGGTGACTCTGGAAGGAGGGAATATGTTATGGAAAGGTTGAGCTTAAGCTATAATTGGGACTTTCATGTGAAGAAAGTAGAGAGAAAGTTGGTAACAAAAAACAGTACAGAAAGAGAGAGGTCTGGGGAGGAGAGGTAGATTTGAGTGTCGTTAGCGCAGAGATGGTATTGGAGCCTGAATGAGTAACTTAGTTTCCCAAGAGAAGACCTGAATGCTGAGTATAGAGCGGGAGAGGAGTGGTTCAATAAGAAATGATACATTAAAGAACTATGACACGAAGGCCAGTGGATTGAAGAATGTGCACGAGAAGAGGGTGATTAATAGTGTCAAAAGCAGTTTAGAGATCAATTAGAATGAGTATTGAAAAATTACCCTCAGATTTTACTGTAATTAGATCATTCATCACTTTTCTGAGTCAGTCTAAGCGAAATGTTAGCGGATGTAGCCGGATTGCAGAGAGTCAAAAATGGAGTGAAAGTACATAAGATGCGATAGGTAGTTTTATACAAGTCTCTCAAGTAGATTGTAAGCAAAGGGGAGCAGAGAAATAGTAGTTAGAGAGGAAGGCTGGGTCGAGAGATGGTTTTTTAGGATAGGTTATTTGAGTGTTTGTTTAAAATACGATTAAAATGTGCCAGTGGGGAGAGACACATTGAATGGTGAGCTAGAGTAGGCCATGCTGTGAGGGAGAGGGTGTGGATAAGTTGTGAGGGAATTGGTTCAAGGGTACAGGTTGTAGGGTGACATGATGAGATGAGTGCAGATAATTTGTCTTTGGTTACTGGAGAGAATGAACTGAGGGTGGATTGGAGAGTGTAGGAGAAGGTGGGTGTTGTACAGGATTTGGCATGAGAAAAGAAGATTTTGATACTTACGTCAAATCTCTTTCTCTGAATCCATCTGGGGGACACTACTACCATGGGGGGTTATATGAGGGGCACACGGAGTTGGCACTTTAATAGTTAATGAAGTAACTGCTGCTGACTCCTCCCCTCCTGCTAGCCTCAGTATAATACAAAAGCCCCAAGGAAAGAACCAAACAAACAACATACAGCAGAAGAGCAAAAGGGAGGTAACGCAGCGTCCCTCAGATGGATTCAGAGAAAGAGAATTGCTGTAAGGACCAAAACCTTCTTTTCTGTCATCCAATCTGGGGAACACTGCTACCATGGGGACCTTCTAAAGTAGCCTCTAATGGAGGGTTTCCTCGGGAACCCCTGCGCGCAAAATACTGTGGCCAAAGGTAGTATCTGAAGCAGCAAAAACATTAAAGTTGTAAAATTTGATAAAGGTGCAAGCAGAGGACAAGGTGGTAGCAGCACTGCACAGGTGGTCCACTGAGGCACCGTGATGAGCAGCCCAGGACGCCCCCACCGAACGCGAGGAGTGAGCAGTGAGCCTCTCAGACACTGGCCTGCTAGAACTCACATAAGCCTGCCGAATTGTAGATGTAATCCAAGGAGCAATGGATTCCTTAGATGCCGGTCAACTTCTCTTATGGGAGTCATAAAAAACAAAGAGAGTCCGTCTTACGGTAAGGACCTATCCACATAAGTGCGTAAAGCCCGCGCCACATCCAATGATGAACCCTCGCGGAAAACAGGAACCACGATATCCTGGTTCACGTGGCAACCAGACACAACCTTAGGAAGAAAAGAAGGCACCATCCTCAAGACCATCCTGTCTTCATGAAAAATCAAGTAGGGAGCCCTGCGCAATAAAGCCCCAAGTTCTGACACCCTGCGCACCGAAGCGATATCTTCCAGGTCAAAAATCTGAGTTCAGGCGAACGCAAAGGTTCGAGAGGAGGCTTCTGCAGAATACCCAGGACCAAATTGAGATCCCAGGGTGCTATCGGCGGAACGTAAGGAGGCTGAATGTGCAATACTCCCTGGAAGAATGTTTGAACTTCAGGAAGAATAGCCAGACGGCGTAGGAAAAACACAGAGAACGCCGAGACTTGAACCCTAAGGGAACGGAGACAAAGCCCAAGATCCAACCCATCTTGGAGAAATTCCAATAAACGAGACAAACGAAAAAAAGTCCACTGGCAAGAATGAGCCTCACACCATTTAACATAAGCCATGTCCTATGGTAAATGCGTGCCAAGGACGGCTTCCTGGTCTTCATCAAGGTCTGCACGACATCAAAAGAAAACCCCTTGCCCCGCCAAATGTCGGCCTCAACAGCCATGCCGTTAAAGCCAACCGAACAAAGTGAGGATGATGAAATGGTCCCTGCTCCAGTAAATCGGGCCTGAGAGGAAGAGGCCAACTCGGACCATCTGCGAGCAGAAGAATGTTGGCGTACCAAACCCTCCTGGGCCAGTTTGGCGCAGCGAGAATAACCGGAAAGCCCCCCAGAGCCACCCAACAAAGTACTCGCTGAATCATGGAAATTGGAGGAAACAAGGACCCCAGTTGGAATTCCCAATGCATGGTCATTACATCCACTGCTGCTGCCAAAGGGTCCCTGGACCTTTCGCAAAGCCTTGGTACACGGCAAATGTGACAAGAGGCCATCAAGTCTATGTCGGGGAGGCCCCATATGTCGACTAGATCCTGAAAAATCTGAGGATTCAAGGACCATTCCCCTAGGAGGATCGCTTGCCCGCTCAAGTAATTGGCCTCCCAGTTATCCACCCCTGGAATGAACACAGCACATATGGCTGAAATAAACGTTTCCGCCCAAGACAAAATCTTGTTCGCCACTACCATGGCGCTTGCGCTTCTTGTCCCACCTTGGCGGTTTACACAGGCCACTGCCATGGCGTTGTCTGCATTCCTCTGAGAAGAGACTGCACCCCCTTAAGAGCCAGGAGCATCACCCTTAATTCGAGAACATTTATCAGCAGGGAGGCCTTCCTGCTTGACCACAGACCCTGTAGGCGAAGATGGAGGTCCACTGCCCCCCAACCACTCAAACTGGCATCCGTGGACACAAAGATCCAAGACCATGGAATGAACGACCGACCCATCACTAAGTTCTTCTGGTTTGCCCACCACCGAAGGGAGAGACGGTCAATCCCGGACAACTGGAAATACTGGGACTCGAGATGGAAGGGATATCCCAAGCATTGACATAAGAGGTCCCACTGAAAAACCTGTGAACGAAATTGGCCGTAAGGAAGGGTCTCGAAAGAGGCGACCATCGGACCCAAGAGCTTCATGCCTATCAACATGGAGGGTCGAGTAGACCGGAGAAGGTTCTGCACCGATGTCCTGATTGCAGAAACCTTGTTTTCCTGAAGAAAAACTTTCTGTAGACATGTGTCCATGAGAAGACCCAAGAACACCATCCACTGGGATGGAACCAACTGGGACTTTGTGTAATTTATCATCCACCCATGTTGTTCCCAAATCCAAAGGGTCAGCAAAAGATGTTGATCTAGGACGCTCTTCATAGGAACTTTGATAAGGAGATCGTTCAAATAAGGAATTATGTTCACACCCATGGCCTGCAGACAGGCAGCCATGACAGACATGATCTTTGTGAACACACGGGGCACTGTTGACAGACCAAAAGGAAGCGCCCTGAATTGAAAATGGTTCCTCCCTATCGTGAGCCGAAGGAGAGACTGATGTCCCTCCCAGATGGGAACATGGAGATAAGCGTATTTGATGTCTATCGACGCTCAAAACTCTGAAGGTTCCAGTCCATTGATGATGGAGCGGACCGATTCCATCCGGAACACTCACAAATGCCGATTGAGTCCCTTAAAGCTTAGGATTAGTCAAAATGACCCATCCTGCTTTGGGACAAGGAATAGATTTGAATAAAATCCCGACCATTCTGGGAATTCGGCACTCGGAAAACGACTCCTGCTTAAAGAAGAGAATCGACGGCCTGAGTCAAGGCCCTTTGCTTCAGAGGGTTGCGAAAAGGAGGAGTTGAGGAGAACCGTTTTGGAGACGGACCCAAAAGGTCTATCACATATCCTCTGGATTAGATCCCCATAATCCAGCTGTCTCGTGAAGACACCACCCACTGGTCTCTGAAGATATGCAGACGGCCCCCCCACCCCCGCAGCCGCGAAGAGGAATGTTCCTGTCATTCTGGGGCCTTGTCCGGGGCTTGGAAGAGGAGCGCCTCCTGGGAAAGGAGCCCTTTCCCCTGTGAGACTGTCAACGGGATGAAAAAGGTCCACCTCTTGCTGACGCCTGACACCTGCCAGAGGTGTGGCCCCGAAATGACTGCCGACAGGAACTGAAACTAGGTGGTCTGGCCCTAGAAGCATTCACCGGCAAAAAAATTACTCTTTTCATCAGTGGAATGGGAAATCATAGTGTCCAGATTTGGACCAAATAAGACCGACCCAGAGTAAGGTAAGACCTCCAGCAACTTCTTTGATTCTGTGTCTGCAACCCAAGATCGCAGCCAAAGGGCCCTTCTAGTCACCACAGCCGTTGCCGAAATAGAGGAAGCCACCGAAGCCACATTCTGGGCCGCTTCATGAAGATAGCCTGAGGATTCCTTCAAATGGAGAGCTAAAGGCAGGAGATCAGAATCCTGTAAACCTGCTGCTAATTGGTCAGCCCAGGTTTCCATGGCTCTGGCTTCCCACGCAGATAAGAACATGGACCGGAATGAAGGGCCCGCTGCCGAAAAAATATTTTTAAGGAAACTCTCAGTCTTCCTATCTGTGGGGTCCTGTAAGATCGCCGAGCTAGGCACCTGCAAGGTGGTATGACGGGCCAACCTAGCTACCGGCGTATCCACCTTGGGAATCTGCTCCCAGCGCAAAGCATCCTGGTCCTGCAGTGGATAAAGGAGAAGGAACTTGTGAGGGAAGGAAAATCTCCAGTCCGGAGCTTTCCAAGCAGACTATGAACAGGAATGAAAGCACACGGTCTTTGGCTTTTTATTTTTAAAAAGACCCTGAACTGAACTGCTCTGCTCCTCTGATTTCCCCAAGTCCAAAGCCTGGCATACCGCTAACACCAGGTACTGTGACTCCTTGATTTCTGGCATTGTCCTCCCAGTCACCACAATAGGTGGAGTCAGAATCATCTACGAGTTACCCTTCTTCCTCAGAGACCCACTCTGAGCCGGAAGTCGAAAACAGAGCATGGGATAACCTAGCCCGCTTGGCCCTAGGGTGAAGCAGCCCAGGGGAATCCAGAAAGCGATCTAAATGGTACAATCTTCTCCACAATGAAGAAGACCAAGCCGGCTCTCCATGGGAAGTTTGAAGGGACGGGGAAAGCCCCTGGGAAGACGCCCCCAGGTTAATCGCCGAATTTGGGTTAGTAACCCCTTCTGTTGCATTAAACGGAACCCACAGCGCAGAGTACAGGGGATGCCTGTGATTCTGTCTGTCGGGCAATGAGCTGTGCGAGCAAAGAGACTGATTTGGCCAGTGAAGACGCCCAAGTTGGCTCCCTCGCAGTCAGCGAGGACGCCCCCTGCACCCGCTCGTCCCGGACCCCAGCTAGACACTGCACACAGAGCGCATCCCGGGCCCATCTGTCCCACCAGAAATTTAGCAGAACACTTTGATCAGACATAAATTTTGACACTGGCAGATTTACCCTCATCCGACATGATAATTATCAGAAAAAAACCACGTCTAGCAATAAATTAAGTATCACTATGTATTAACTCTCTCCTTTAAAACATATGTCTCTTTTTTTGTTTAATACAGTAAACTTAAAAAGACTACCTGGAAAGATAAGCCCTCTAAAGATATGTAGTCTTAAATTTACCTCCCATTATGGGGAAAATGCACAAAACAAGTAAATTGCGTGTGATACACAGAAAACCAACTAAGGAATATACACTTAGCTTTGTCCCAGGGTAAGGAAGGAAGGAGTCAGCGACAGCACACTTCATTCTCCAAACAAAGCCACATGAGGAACATCCAACCTCCCCTATAATCGCAGGAAACTTTTGTGCTCCTAGGATATACCAACAGGCAGGGAGGAAACCTCCACTACCCCCTCTTACCAGATTCTCACTGACAGCCAACACCTTCCGCGTCCTCCGCTAGCGGTCCAGCAACAAATAGAAACGTACCCAGTGTTTCTGCAGTCTGACCTAGTCAGGCACTGCTATGGACTGGTCCCACGACCGAAGATCCAGGTTTTTTCCCCGCCTCAGCGGGGAACATGGTATCTCCCAACCTGTCTAGCAGTGCCGGTCCCGGAGTAGTTACGGTGACAGTGCAGCCGCGAGCGGCTGCTGTCACCCTAATGACAAGCCCCAAGCTTGTCTGTATGGGCAGTTCAGGACAAAAGGTTTCTTCATCCATCTGTCCGGACCACTGACCTAACATATAACACGTAGCCCGCAGCACCTGTATCCGTCTATACTCGCCATAAAAACTCAAAAGAAAAAAAATAAATTACATAACAGCACAAAAATAACAGCCCAACTCCTTGGGTACTTAAATTAAACTGACGCTAGCAGGGGTTGCAGAGGGGAGGAGTTAGTTAGTTAACTATATAAGTGCCAACTCCGAGTGCACCTCATACAACCCCCCATGGTAGCAGTGTCCCCAGATTGGATGACTGAGAAAATGTCTTGTCGAATGGTAAAGATTTTGTCTATGAAGTAGGTGACAAAATAATGGGCTGTGAGGTGAGAAGGGGGAGGAGGTGCAAGTGGGAAGAGAGGCGAGTTGAAAGTGGCAAAGAAGTGCCAGGGATTACAAGATGGATATTATAAAAGTGAAGTATGTTTGCTTGGCAAGTGAAAGGGCAGTTTTGTATGATGAAAGAATGAGTGTTAGTGTAGGAAGTCTGCAAAGGAGCAATACTTCCTCCAGTGTTCAACCAGTGCCAAGACATAATTATTTCAAAAAACAGTTTAAAATAAATGACAGACAGACTGCTCAAAGATACTGAGCCCTGTGCTTCCAGCTTTGAAGCCTGTGGAAACAAAGTTGGGCACTGCAAATTGGTGGCACCCTGATCTGAGAATAGAGGTAGTGATGGTCGCTAGACTGGAACAACTGTCCTTCTTGATGGGAGTACTAGCAGTGAGTACCATATTCCCGCCACTGGAGCTGCAATTACACAGCACCACGCTCACCACACAGCATAGGAGGCACAAAAAGGATTAGCAGGCTCTGCATAGAGATTAATAGCCTGTCAGCATTTGTGCAACACCCCAGTAACCAGCCCTGCTTTGGGGTATTTGAATCCCAAAACAATCATCTGTTTACACAGAAGTGCATCGAATAGCCACAACCTGGAGCATTTCAAATTGCAGCATCAGGTATCAATAAGTACTAATCAATTGAAAAGAACATATACTCCATCCTTCACTTGAGGAATGCATGTGGAAAACACTGAATTGGAAATTTGCATTTGGCTGAGGATTCCTAGGCTCTCAGCCTTAATGCTGCACTGTGCATATTTGACAATAAATATTGAGTGAGGTTATATACAATATAACAAGAAGAAAAACACCTGGCTGCATAAGTCTCTATGAATTTGTCCTAGGCTTTAGTTCACTTCTTTCTTGCAGTCACAGACTATACTCACATAGTACATATTTGACAAATTGTTTAGGTGATGTTAACAATGTGCTAAAAGCAAGTCTTAATAGGTGGAGGGAATCTAGGCCCATCTGCATGATAGCAGAAAGAGGTATGCCTGATATATGAAGATTCAGGTTCCCGCAGGCTAAACAATTCTCTTGTCATTCAGCTTTACACCATACCTTATCCCAGATTGATCTAGCCCAAGTATCCCATAATTTGATCCTCTTGGTTCAAGTACAGTAGAATACCTATTCAGAGGCATTTCTGACAACCTATATATTTATGTCTTACAACAAATTGTCAGTCTTTTGGGAAAATCAATCTGCATCGATAAGCTGTGCACCTTCCAAGCCAACTTCCCATGGCACAGTTTATACAACTCATTTAAGTTATATACTGAATGCAATCCCTTTTATTTTTAAACTGTTTTGCTTACGTATGTTATGTCAATTGTTTATTAACATATATATATATATATATATATATATATATATATATATATATATATATGTATAAATATATATATATATATATATATATATATATATATATATATATATATATATATACACATATATACATATGTATACACACAAATATATATATATATATACACACACTACACACATATATAGCTATATATACATATATATATAAACACATATATATATATATATTGCAACAGAAAAGAGGCAGAGCGCCTTATAGTGTGATACCAGATAGACAATATGGGAAGGAGTAATAACATGTGTACTGTAAGGCAAAAAGCAATGGGTATTGAGAAAAGATGGAGAATCCTCTTCAGAGATCGTTCCTCCAAATCTCCACCGATCAGCAAAACAATGTGAAAGGAGCACACATAGTGTAATACCGTAATGAAAATACACCTTATGGGGGTGAATTCACCGCTATACACCAGGACTCCTTATAGTGAATGAAATATAGCTCCCATAAAAGAATCTAGTAAATAGGGCACCAATGTGAGTACACCTAAATAAGACAAGAAGCATATAGTCTGCGTACCAGATATCCTTAGGGGAACATCACATCTCAATTGATATGTTGATGGAAAGTTTTTCATATGCAGAACGTGTGTCTCCACAGCCAAAACCTCATTCAATGGCGGTAGTGAATAGGATTGACAAAGAAAATAATAAGATGATATGCATTCATAAATTTATTAAAAATGTAATCAATGCACTCACATGGGGTAATCAAAGTAGCGCTGGTAAAAACCGTAGCGCAGCACAACGCGTTTCGTCTTAATCAACCAAGACTTCATCAGGAGCAAAGAACTGTACATAATAAAATTGCGGCTATTTATCAGAGAGCCGCACCATATTGACACATGCGCAGAGACTGCACTCACCGCGCATGCGCGAAAACCTAAAACCAACTTTATCAAAAGTTTACAAACAGAACAATATATAGAAAAGATATCTATGCGCATATGAGTATGCATATATAGGATAAATAAATCGCTTGTGGATCAAACCACACTATATGCATGTGCTAACTGATGATTGTGCTGCATAATGCTGTGAAAAAGTACCCAAATACAAAGGTAGATACCAACAGTTACCTTCATTATAGGAGCTGCCATCAGAGAAAATGGAAAAACAACATCCCCTTCCCACAGTGTAATAGAATAAAAAGAAATTGTAGTGAGAATATTGATTTTGAGGAACAACTTAAAGTGTATAAATAGATAGATCAAGTCTATAGATAGATATATAGAGATATAGATATATATATATATATAGAGATATAGATATATATATATATATATATATATATATATACACACACACACATATATATATATATATATATAAATACATAGATATATACACACACACACACATATATATCTAATATATAAATGTCTAGTGGCGTGTGTTAGTCTGTCTGTCTGTGGAAAAAATAAAACCAAGCTGCAGCGCCACCTGCTGGGCGGAGTTATACACTGACCTACTAAATTCTTAGTGTGTGTGGGGAAAAAAATTCAGAAAGGGCTGAAATTTGGTATACTAAGATGTTTTTAATTTGTTAATTTAAGTTGCTAATTGTTAAAAGTGTTTATAAAGATTTAAAAAATATATATATATATATATATATTTCTTGAAGGAGAAGTGACAGTTGGGAGTGATTGGTGGTTGCCGGGGGTGACAGTGGGGAGTGGTTGGTGGTTGAGGCCTGGGCTATGGCCCAAATGCATGACAAGAACCTTTTTAACACCTTAAGTAGCTTGATTTGACTAGAATGCACGAGTATCATGCACGGGTTAACTTGTCTAATATATAAATGTCTAGTGGCGTGTGTTAGTCTGTGTGTGTGTGTAAAAAATAAAACCGAGCTGCAGCGCCACCTGCTGGGCAGAGTTATACACTGACCTACTAAATTCTTAGTGTGTGTGGAAAAAAAATTCAGAAAGGGCTGAAATTTGGTATACTAAGATGTTTTTAATTTGTTAATTTAATTTGTTAATTGTTAAAAGTGTTTATAAAGATTTTAAAAAAATATATAAATTTCTTGAAGAAGAAGTGACAGTTGGGAGTGGTTGGTGGTTGCCGGGGGTGACAGTGTGGAGTGGTTGGTGGTTGAGGCCTGGGCTATGGCCCAAATGCATGACAAGAACCTTTTTAACACCTTAAGTAGCTTGATTTGACTAGAATGCATGAGTATCATGCCACGGGTTAACTTGTATATATATATATATATATATATATATATATATATATATACATACAAATATATATATATATATATATATATATATATATATATATGTATACACACACACACATATATATATACATGCATCATACATATAAGAGGATTTTTACTCACCGTAAAATCAATTCCTCTTACTACACTGGGGGACACTGCATTACATTAGGGTATAGTAGGTGGAACTGGAGTTAGGCACTTATAAACTTGTTTGTTTCCATGACTCCTCCCCCACTATGCCCCTCCTCTGTAGCTGACTTCAGTTTTGTATAACCAAGCCAGGAAGAGGGAAAAAGCAATTCAGAAAGCAACACCAAAGACAGCACTACTTTCAGAGCAAGGGAGGGCGCGCAGTGTCCCCCAGTGTAGTAAGAGAAATTGATTTTACGGTGAGTAAAAATCCTCTTTTCTCTATCCTACCACTGGGGGACACTGCGTTACATTGGGGAGCTAACAAAGCTGTGTCCAAGGGCGGGAATGCTCTGGAACGGCTGTGCGCAATGTTTTGTGTCCAAAACCCTGCATTTGTGAATGCAAAGGCATGCAACAAAGAAAACAATATGCAGCAGAAACAGACGCTGCCACTGGGTACAACTGCGCCATTGAATGACACCGTTGTGGCGTACAAAAAGCTGCAAACCTCCTGGAAAGTGCACTGTAAAAGTCACTGGAACCTGCAGAGGGGTACAGACAGAATGTTGGTCGTGATGCAATGGCAAGAGACCACCTGAATCCTGCCCCGCCTCTTACGCTCTTTAGCGCTAAAGAGGCTAAAAGGGCATTAAATTCCTAAACAGGAACTGTGCGAACAAGAGCAAAAACTATCTCCCGTCGGAGAAACGTTACACAAAAAGAGGCACAAGAATGATAAACTGCAATCCCTATGTCAGTGGAATGCAGGCACTAATCATCATAACAAATAATGTCTCGTACAACGCGCCACTAATTTTTTGGTAAAGAAAATGAGGAAGAGCCATACACACTCTCGTCCCAGATCCCCTACGAGATATGACATCCAAGGGAGCAGTCTGCATGCAACAGCTTAAGCCACTCAGCGATATCTAAGAGAGCACTGATACAGTGCTTAAACCATTCAGAGATAAACAAGGGAGCACTCATTCCATGAGCTAAACGGCTTAACTAACTCAGCGATATCTGAGGGAGCACTCATATAGAGAGCTAACAACGTAAGCCCGACATATATACCAGGAAGCACTCATACCATGAGCTAACAGCTTAACTAATTCAGAGAGTCACCGGAGGTCAAAGCAAGCCCCCTGATGACGAGAACTAGACTCCCTGGAAATTTACAACCAACCAAAGGTGGGCTGAGCATAAAGATTCCTGAGTGGGACGTGTGAAATTCTAGAGGGGGTATTCAATTGTTCCTCCGGGCGCCGCCGGAACGAGCGCGTTAAAACTATTACCGTTTATACGGTAATAGTTTTAACGCGCTCGTTCCGGCCGTGCCCGGAGGAACAATTGAATACCCCCCTAGGAATTTACACCAATCGAATATAGTTTCTAGCCCAAAGCAAACAGCTGAGGAAGAAGCTCTATGGCTGAATTGAAGGTAGCAACCATCTCCCTGCAAGGATTCTCTAGCCGAAAAGGTTGGCCATCCGACGCCACAGTGTCAGTGCCAGATGATGAAAACAAAAAGAGCCGAACTACAAGATGAGGCCGCTCTGGAACCGGGAAAA
Source organism: Mixophyes fleayi (assembly GCF_038048845.1). Lineage (NCBI taxonomy): Eukaryota > Metazoa > Chordata > Amphibia > Anura > Limnodynastidae > Mixophyes > Mixophyes fleayi. The sequence continues at coordinate 55,983,876 of NC_134411.1, read as the reverse complement.
GAGGGACGACAACACAAGTCCCCTAAACCAGTAGAACACTGCTTTGCGAGACACACGGAGGACCACCAGACTAGCTGGGATGCGCCCCCTCCTAGAAACTCTTGAACCCCCACGAGGAAATTGTACCTATGAATCACCTGTACACCCTCTAAGTTCTAGGGAGACCCGACTTGGCTATGGACAAATCCACCTGAGGGTCATTAGATTGAGAGCCAATAGAGAAAACAGGTTAACATGTGAAAAGAACCTGGGATCCCTCTCAGAGAGCCCTATGACCTAACCAGGAGAGCACAAAGGTATTACCCTGAGGTGACCCACTATACCTGTTAAAGGATTGATTGCTAAGGCATTCGGCCCTCGATAATAATAATAAGTTGGTCTAGCTTGGCCCATAGTATGGCACAAGGAACACCCCTCCGACCATACACAGGTCGACCCTTATCCTGTATTAGGATACGGGAATTGCATAAGTGCTACAAATATGCAACAGCACTGCATTTTGAGACCGAATCTCTACAGGTTTTCTGACCCTCTGTACAAGAAGAACAACTGACCCACTAATAAAAACATTGTGACTAAGCACCACCCGAAAGGTAAATTAGTGAATCAGGGCAAAGGGGTGCTATGCACGTCCAAAACAAGGAAAGCAGCCTCCCTTGATGAGAATCTCCCTGTTGAGACATGGGAGATGTTACGAATAAGGAGAGCCAAAGATACAAGTAGAAACTTGGTATCCTATTTTGCAAAACAGAAACTCCTGTTACTGAAAGGAAATTCTGCCAGGAGCATTTTGGAACTGTGAAGAAGAGAGATGGAAGGAAGCTACTGAAAACCCCAATCTAGAAGATAAGGCATAAGCCAACGCTTCTAGTGTGGTAGAATAAGCGAAGAGCTGGGTAGGCTCAAAGTGACCACCTGTGAACCCAAAAATGCAGCCCTGCTGCTTGCTGAGAGGCTGCAAGTATAATATTCTGGCTGAAAACGTCTAGCTGTAAGCTAAGCGTTGGGTGTAATAAATAACTTCCACCTCCGGGGAATGTCCCCAAACCTATGGATGTTTACCTGACTGCCACAGTACATAAACTATAACCACCCTTGTAAGGCTAAGCCTGACTCGGGATGTGGCACCCTGACCTCAGATCAACAGAGAGGATCAACGTATTAAACACGTAAACATCATGGCCTGGTGTCGCTGACATTAAAAAAAGAAAGCACACCTACCGCCAGAAGCCTTTGGATACTCATTTGTAATAGTGCAAATTGAGAGTTCCGATATTGGAACGTAGTCCTGTAAGCATGTGGCTAACTATTGGTATCATAGCTGAATAGCTGTATGCCTACCAGCTATGATGCTGCTGGGTGAATACAAACCACCCCATTAACCCTTAATGTGAATAAAGGCTAGAGCACTTCTTCTGTCCGAAAGCCACTAGATAAAACCCTTTACCAACCCCTGCTCTGTGTAGGAGGACTTCTTTGTCTGCTCCCGCCGGGGACAGCAGAAAAAGAGAACTGAAGAGCCACAGGATTGTCACCAA